>NW_003852594.1:43693-55950 GCF_000181295.1 Otolemur garnettii | reverse complement strand
GGTGAGAAAGTATCTATAGGGTGAAATTTGTTGCCCTACCGTAGAAATGCTTGTGCAAATTGATAAGAACACAGCTAAAACTCCAACAGATAAATTTCAAAGTACTTGGAAAAAGTAAAGTTAGAAAAATTGATGATTAAGAAATATGTTCAGCTTGCAATAACAAAAAACTAACACGCCATACTTTAAGGAAACTTTCTGTTGCCTAGTTAAAAGAAGATGAAAGAAAATCTGTATTTATTTTTTAAAGGGGCTCCAGGAGATTCTAGGAAACTATACACTTCATTTAGAGACTGTTGAACTCACCCTAACTCCCCACCTATTCTCGTTCATTTGTTTAACATGTGTAAGGAACGCTAATTATGTTCCAGACACAGTTCTACATACTGGAAAAGCAGCAACAGATACCCTCCCAGAGTGTAATGGCGGGGAGTGCACTGGGAGAAATGAAGGGGTTAGGGGAATGCTCACTAGGAAAATGACTTACAACAAAAGACTAGAAGAGGTGCTAATCTACATAGATAATCTGTAGATAATTCCAGGAAGAGCATGCCAGGGAGAAGTCACAGGGAGTACCCAAACTCTGAAGCCATTACTGTTTTTTAGGAAACTTCCTAGATGATTCATATCTGCAGCCAGAATTGAAAATCATGGACATGAAGTGTTCAAGAGAGTGCTCTCAGTCTCTACCATAAGCTGAAAACACTCAGACAGGAATTCAAAGAAGTAGATGCAAAGCAATTTTGTCTGAATCTTTCTCCGATCCAGCAAAATCAAGACTAATTTTATTTTTCTCATGGACAAGGTAGCAACCCAGTGTTACTATACTTTTTGACATTTTTGTTATGTTCGCATTGAAGAAATTTTCCAAATGGGGGAAAATTAAATCAGCCTTTTTTAACTCATGGTTTAGAAAATCCTAGCAAGAGCATTTACCAATTGAAAATCACAGTAATGTGAACCTGGGCCAAATAAATGAATAAATAACAAAGTATTATTTGATAAATATATTTTATTGTCATATATATCTAATGCATTTTCATATTTAGTGCTCATATTTAGTATTGGTGCCAACGGATGGGCATATCCTCTTATCCTCTCACATACATACAAGCAAGTGGACAGATAGTAAATGTATAAACAGAAAGAAAGTGGGTCATCAGTGACAATCACCACCTTTGCTAAAATTGAATGAGCTCTTTAAGAACTATCACCAATAAGATATTGGTATCAGAAACGACTGAAGACCAATGCCAACGGCAAAATCTAGACATATTCTCTTTCCTGTTTACACTTTGGATTAAACCACAGGTCAAGAGTAAGCCGTGACAGGTTTTAAAAGTGCCTTTAACTGAAGGCTTTCCTGTAAAGCTAATCTCTGTCGTAAGCAAAGTAGTGGAGAGATGTGAGGTTTTGTTAATAGCCTATTTCACTCCTTACTTAGGAAGGTCACCCATAACAATACCCCTTATCTCCACACCCTTTCAACTGCAAGTGTATTACATTAATTCCATTTAATTTATTTAAATCCATAATATAAGTCAGAGATCACACCGCATTTATATCTCTCTTGCAGTTCACCCATAATATGAATTACTGAAAGGTCACCTTGATGCTAGGCTTCATTAATTTAATTATGAATTGCTTTCCCATTTAGTATTGAGAGGCTAAAATAATGCAACATTGGATGATGTTGTATAATAATGGAATACATTATTAAAACTGTAATTCAACAAAACATGCTTATTCTACTATTTTCATTCTGGCCAGCTTCATTTCACTTGCAAAGTAATGAAAATAAAAATAACACCTGGCATTATGTCCATGACCCTCAAAATATCAGCAGGTGCACAATATACAATGATAGAGGAAAGCATTTTGTTAACTAGAAAATCCAGTCAATTTAACTAATTTAAATCTCAAACCAGAAGTTTTGTTGTTTGCCTGAATGATATAACTACAATATCTACCTAACTCAAAGAGCCTACATTATGCAAATTCCCCATTGAAGCTGTTCTCTTAGAGATGTGAGTACAAATTAGTGTGAAACTAGTTAAGGTACCTATAACACGGCATTTTATTATATCTATATTTTTCTATTTTTTGTATCCCCATTATGGTTGTTTTGTGCAAATGTAAGACTTAAAATTGATTCAAGTTTTCTCTCAATCATTCTACTTTCCAGTTTAAAGTGATATTTTAGGAGACGTTTCTCTGCTCCTCTTTACCACAAATCTCCTCAAGAGAAGGATGTATTTGCTTTTTCTAATTCCTCTTCCTTGCTCTCTTCAGTCTAATACTTCTATAGTTCCCTGAAAACTGCTCTGTTCATGGTGATTAGTCTCTACTGATTACAGGTCTCTACTGTAAATCTCTTGACCAAGTCTCCACCCTCTTCTTACTTAAAACCCAACAACATGTAAAGGAGTTGTTGTTTTGCCTCCTTGCTGCACTCTCCTTATGTAGCTTGGAGGACGCTGTTGCCTCTGGGACCTCTGATGCGGAGGTAATGCAGACCTGTTCTAATTAAAGTGAAGATGCTGGTAGGAGGGCCCAGGCAGACACTATCTATACAGAAGCTGTATGCTCTAGCAGCGGTGTCCAACCTTATTTCTTTTCTGCCACACGTTGAGAAAGTAAGAGTTGTCTTGAGCCACACATTAAATACATAAACACTAATGAAAGCTGACAATAAAAAGCATAAATAAATAAAAAGAGGTCTGTTTATACTTTTTTTTCATATTGAACACCACAGACAAGCAAAACAGTCCTCAAATGATCTGCATGTGCATGTAGCCAGCAGGCCACAGGTTAGACTCCCCCTACCAGGTTTCACTGCTAAATCTTTGAGAATTTTGCAGAATTTATAAATAAATGAGATGGCTTTCCTTGATATTCCCACTCATATTCCTTAAGAACAGAACTCACATCAAAGTATATATTTGTTTCCATATAATCAGTTTTGGCCAAAATTATCAACTAAGATCCAGAGTGAAGGAAAAAAAAAAAACTACACTAAATTAAATTAAAACTAAATTAGATTAGAATATAGTACTACAGAAGGAATCCTGCAAGCCAACATAAGAATATGCCATGGACAGAGGAATCTGAGTCACTTACCTCCCTACAATGCAGATAAAAGGGAGAAACATTTCATAGAGGCCTTTAGAGATAAAGCTTTAGGAGTTTCAGAGACAAAAACAAAAACTACCAATTAGGGAGTCAGAAAAGTTTTAGTGAAAGAGGTGATACTTCATCAGGGCATCACATTCATTCATGCTTTGGAAGGTTCTGAAGCCTAGAGGAGAGAGGAGTTTACCTGAACAGGACAGTGGAAATATAGAGAAAACACAAATTGAAACAAAGCCTGGAGCAACAGAATGATATCAAAGCAAGAGGATTTTTCTTAGACTGGGAAACAGAGGCTACTGAAGTTATTTCTATGTAGCAGCCTGTTAACTGGTATTGTTGCTTTCATATCCTATCCTCTTTCATTCCTCCTACATACCACTAGAGGAAAAGGGTCCCAAAATGCTGCTTTCACCATGTGCTCCCTGAAAACACTGTGCTCACTTTCCAACTTTCTTTGGTTTATGCAATGTGATGCAAATACGCTGACACCATACCCAGGATATACTATAACTCCATTTTTCTTACTTGCTATTGCAGGAAAGTGCCCTGGATCATTATGTGCCTGCATATGCCTAGCAATGTGTAAGGCATCAAAGATGGATCAACCATGGCCTTTGCTGGGAAGATAGCTATCTCATGACCCAACCTATGTAAAGCTAAAGTGAGATGTAAGGCAGTTTTAAATTAAATGCCAAAGCCTTGGGACTGCAATGATCACCATAGAAATTAAGCAAACAAAATAAATCTACGTGTTCAAGTAGTACAGTGAAATTTCCTGAAGAAATAAGCAGTTTAACATGATATTTATAGTTAATAACCATTGTGATCATCCTGAAAGCCAGCAATGAAATTAAATAGTTTCTTTTTCTCATGAGCAAAGGAATAATGTTTCTCGAATTTTGACTAAGTTTCTATGTAAAGGAGAAATTAAGAGATGGGGTTCTAATTTCTAGCTATAAAGAAGTCTCAGAACCTCAGGGAAGATAACTAAGTATTAACTGCTATTTAATATCTGGTACTCATTATGGGGGTGCAATAATTTTTCTCTAAATAGTAAGTTTTATTAAGATATTAAATCAAAAACTTATATTCACCAGCATGATTCTTTAAAACAATCATTGCTTATATGAAAGATGAACTTAACTACAGAAAAAAGTTTTAAGTTACAATAACTTTTCCTCTTTTATCTAAGAATGAACTTGAATTAGTAGCTTAGAAATTACTACAGGTATTTACTTAATTCTGTGTGAAAATTCTTCCTTACACAATATAAAACATAGATGATTCACTTTGCACTGGTTGTTTGATTCCATGTTTTTACCCTAATCAAACCCCAATTTTCTATATTAATGAGCAAAAAAATGCAAAAAGAAGTGAAAATATCACAGCTATGACTTAATAAAAAATAAAAGTGAAAATATATCTTTAAGTACTGCGAACAGAGACTGAACTATGAGTTCATGATCTAGTCTTTGGGAAGAAAAAACATGCCCACTGGGAATCAGGAAGAAGCCCCTAAAATGTAGAAACTCAAAGACAGAAATGAGGAGCAGAATACAGATCTCAAGCCTGTTGCAGTGAAGAAGTCTCTGGCACAGTAAAGAACAGCTCTTTACTCCCAACAGACACTTAGAAGGGTAAAGATGCTAAAGAATAGCGACAAGTAACTTAGAGATAACAAACTTATAGATAAGCACTAGGTAAGAAGGTGGAGAGAACAGTAGCTAACACTGGATTGGTCCAAAAACATCGAAATATAAATTTCTTAGATGGGGAAATTCTTTTCCATGTGCTATGATTAATCCCTCTCTATTTTATGCAGACCACTGCATCTTCATGCTAACAACAGAATGTATCCCTCCATCTTTCTCTAAACTCACATGCATACAGGTAATATTTATTTTATAAATTAAACCATTACATATAAAACTCAGTGGATCCTGATTTTCTCAATTCTGTAGAATTCGGAATTTAGGCTAAAGCAGGTATAATGAGAATCCCACTTCTTCTCTGAATTACTCACGAAGTGGACACATTTATATAACTCAGTTTGACATGTCAATGCTTTTTTGGATTAGCAAGGTGACATCAGCTGTTGGTGGCAGAATCTCTACATAAACAAAAAGTATATATGTTCCAGTGTTGGGTTGTTTAAAATCTTGAAGTTAAAATACCACAGTAACTGACAATATTATTTACTTGCCAACTCTAGATGTAGACTTTCCCTTATTTATAATATATTTGCATATGCCCTATGATAAAGCTAACTGAGAGGTAGGTGTAATATTTACAATTTCCTTCTAATTATTTTTCTGTATACTTCAAATTTTCTAAATGAATATTTATCTGTATTTTAAAAAACAGATATAGAATGCAAATATCAGAAAGAAATCGGCTACACATAAAACGATTGGTCATTTTCTACAACCTTGAAAATGAGCATCAAATTTGGAAGATTTATGTTAATGAACTTCAAGACTTCCAATATGGCTATAGTAACCAATACAGTTTAGTATTGACATGAGGATAGACAAATTAATTTATTAATTAAGCTGATGATGGAGAGTCCAAAAATAGACACAAAGTTATATGGACAATTGTAATTTCAGGGCACTAAAACAACTGAATGATGAAAGGGAAGTCTTTACAACAAATAAATAACAATTGAATATTCAAGTGGAAAAGGATAAAATTTAACCTGGGCCTCATACTATGTATAATAATTATTTCAAGACTTAAACATAAGACCTTAAACTATAAAGCCTTTAGAATAAATCACAGGAAAATACAGTTATAACCTGAGAAGGAAAATAGTCCATGAGTGAATGAAAGCAAAAATATAAGCAGATTCAAAAGATACTATTTTAATTAAAATTAAAAATTTTATGTTCATTAAAAGGTGCTGTTTATAAATGAAAGGCAAGCCACAGATTGAAAGAAAATATTTTTGAAATCCTAGTGTGATGAAAAACATTTTCCATAGGAGTATAAATAACTCCTTCAAATATGCAACACCAGTATCTCCATTTTTAAAAAAGGAAATGACTAAAGTTTAATCTGCTAACAGCACTAAATGTTGGCAAGGATACTAATGCACACACAGAAGAACACTTATACATTTTTGTTGCAATGTAAAATAGTACAACCTGTCTGGGAAAGGTCTGACAATTTCTTATAACATTAAATATATTCCTATCTGTTGACTCATCAATTCTACACTTAGAAGGTCTGATAATTAAGTTTGCAAACTCATCTTAGAAAGAAGGCTATATACCTCATTGCTTAAATACTCCCCTTGAAAGCCAGGCTCTGACAGCAGTGCCTAGTCCATTTTTCAAAGCAATTTTGGAACTCTTTTTCTGGAATGGCCATTCAAGCTGTCATCCTATTACCCTCAATATCCTGAATGTTATCAAAATGTCTTCATTTTCGTATTCCCTTTATCTTCAAGTAAATAAAAATGTCCACAGGGGCCAGATCAGGTGAGTAGTGAGGGTGTTCCAATAGTTATTTGTTTACTGGCTTAAAACTCTCCCAAAGACAGTGCCACGTGAGCTGGTGTTCTGTAGTGATGTAAGAACCACAACTTTCTCATGAAAAGATTTTCAAAGTTAAGATTTTCCTAACTTTATCAATGTTTACTTGATCTACTATGCTTCTCACAGTCAGATAATGATTTTTTTGATACTCAATTTGACAAATTTTTGCAATGTTTTCATCAGTTCTGCTTGTAACTGGCTGCCCTGACCTCCTCTCTTCATCAGTGAAGCTTTATCTTCCCTCAGAAAATTATTTAATCCATTTCTACACTGCTGTTTTCTTCATGGCATTATCCTCATAAACTTGAACTCACATGTCAGTGATTTCACTTCCATACTCACCAAGTTTAACAAGAAATTTACAAATGTTTGTTCATTGTTCTAATTTAAGCTCCAATATTCTCACAGTGGCACTCAATAACATGCAACAACAATAATGAATATCACTCAGCAAGATGCTGCCACACGTGGACGTGATCACAACTGTGAGACCCTGACATAACAAGATTATGAAGGTTTACTAAGTTGTTTGTACAGTACTGCCAATGTAAGCACATAGGAATTTAAGTTAAAAAGGTGAAAGCATATGTTCAAAGATTTATATATGAATGTATATAGCCGATTTATTCATAATACCCAAACTGAAGACAATTCAAATGTTCATCTGGACTATAGAATACTACTTAACAATAAAAAGTGAAAACACTGAAGGGTGGAGGCAAGATCGCCGACTGGAGCCAGATTTCCATAGAGGCTTCTGTCCAGAAGGGGAGTTAAAGGACAAAAGTTTAGCAAGTAAGCTGATGGTGTGGAGTTGAGCCAAGAGAGAAGGTTGAAGAATGCACATCAACCCTGCTGAGGTGAGCTGCAACCCCAAGGATAAAAACAATAGGTACAAAATCCACCACCAAGCAGACAGGAGCCCCCCCCCCTTTAGAATGACTCACAGTATACTTTCTACAAACAAGCAAGCAGGGTTCAAACATCCTCTCATTTTATCTCATGGGAGAAACCCTCTAAAAACTGGACCTCCTTCACATCCTAGGGTGCCATGGCACTCTCCTGCCAGGCATAAAACTGTATAAAACTGTACATATTCTCCATCTGCAATTCTGAACTCCCAGCACTTCCCTCCACTCTCACTTTGAGGTCTAGAAGCCTGTCCCCCTTGGAGCCTAGATTCTTGGGCATTTTCTCTAGAGGTGTGGACAGGGGGTGGGCTATTGCAGGTTTGTGCTGATTCTGCAGCATGGGAGTAAGGAGAAAACGGTGGACTGAAGGAACTATATGGGAAAGGGAGAGGCAGTGACCCCCGGCACAGAGCAGCAGTGGCAGCAGTGAGAACAATAGGGCTCACACTCCTGGGGATATTTTGGAAGGACACTCCCTGTCTCTCTGGGCAACCAGAGAAAGCTGGGCATCTTCTCTGGTGGTAGACACTGGCAGAATAGATCTGGGATGGTAACCCAGGGTATGCCCGAGGTGGTACCAGCCTCGGCAGAGCCCAGCTGGATGGAGAATTGAAGACATGTGTGCAGAGATGGCATACTCCCAGGGTGGGGCTAACCCAGAGGACTGCTTTAGTGAGCCTAAGAAGCACCAGAACCTCAGGGGACCATAGCTGAGACAAAGGCAAGTGGGCAGAGGCTGGAACTCTGAGCCAAGTGTGAGTTCTAACCACACCTGCCACAACATAGACTGCAGAGAAGACAGAAACAGCTCTGTGCAGCAGTACAGACTGGGGCTGAGTCGCAGCTTCTGTGAACTCAAATAGTGCCTTATCCTCAGGAGAATACACCCTGGACATAATCACAAATTCTGCACAAATATAAGTGTCAGCAACATAAATCAGGGGCAAGGCTGGAACTGAGTGAACCTACCCAGCTTCCATTAACCACCCAAGGTTGTCAGGCCTCAGCTTCCCCTGCCAGATGGTGGAGAGGACTGGCCAAGGAGACATAAGATCTCTCTGTGATTCAGGCAGGCTCAAACCCCTGGGGCATCTGCTCATTGGAGGGAACTGGGTCATACGCCTGTGTGGTTACCAGTGACTAGGTATGACAGAAGTGCAAGTTGGGGAAGGAGACATCAACATTCCCAGACTAATTCATTTCCTGGGGGGTTCTTCTGGCTCCACAGAGCACCAGAACAAGTCATACTCAAGCTGCCAGTATGCCCATGCTATCTAGTTGCCAGAGACCTTTTGAACTTTCTCACTTGAGACCAGGTATTGACTGGGATAACTGATTTGGATTTCTTGGACTGGACCAATTACCCAAGGGCTATCCAAAGTGGTACCCTGGGTGTGTGGTTGTGGGAAGGTTTGATTTTCCTTTTCCAGTTGTTGCCCGTGGGAGGCAGGATAACTTAATTGCTGGTATTTCTCCATAGCTGAGACTTTAACCCAGAGTAAATCATTCACTATGGTAGGACACAGACCAGCTGAAAACAAGACAGGGCCACTTAGCCCCACCACACCAAGTAAATCCCCAGTGTCTCAGGCCATAGCACTGTACAGGTCCTTGGCAAAGCTCTAGGGGAAAAGGTATAGACACCAGTCACAGCTCTTGGGCAAAGGGCTGGTTAATCACTATTCCAGGAGCCCTCCAATGGAACTTCACCTTATCTGCTCATCTAGCCAAATAGTGTAAAATAATCGTGGGGCAGAATCAGCAGAAAATCTTGGGTAACATGAATAACCAGAGTAGATCAACTACCCCAAGGAACAATACAGCATATACAACTGAAGACCCCCATTGACCTCATTCATAGACAAATGGCTGAGATGTCAGAAATCGAATTCAGAGTTTGGATTACAAATAAGATTAATAGAATGGAGGTAAAGTTGGAATTAGAAGTTCAAGGAGTATTTCAAAAGTTGTCTCAAGAATTCAATGATTCAAAGACAAAATTACCAAAGATTTTAACACATTGAGACAAGAATTTGCAGCCCTCAAAGATCTGAGAAATATGGAGCAAGCAGAAGAAAGGATTTCTGACATTGAAGACAAAGCTTTTGAACGCTCCAAAGAGCTCAAAGAGGAAGAGAAATGGAGAGAAAAAATGGGTCATTCTCTGAGAGAGCTCTGGGATAATTTGAACAAAACTAATATTTGCATTATAGGAATTTCTGAAGGTAACAAAGATGTTTCACAAAGCACAGAGGTCCTTCTTCATGAGATTATGAAGGTGAACTTTCCAGACATGCCAGTAGATTCTGAAATTCAGATAGCAGACAGTTTCAGAACCCCAGCATGACTGAACATGAATAAGACAACCGCCAGACACATCGTAATTAACTTCACTAAAGTTAATATGAAGAAGAAAATTCTGAAAGCAGCCAGATGTAAGAAAACCATAACCTACAAGGGGAAGAATATTAGAATGACCGCAGATCTCTCTACTGAAACCTTTCAGTCTAGAAGAGGATGGTCATTGACTTTTAATCTCCTAAAACAAAATAACTTTCAACCCGGGATCCTGTATCCAGCTAAACTGAGTTTTATTCATAATGGAGAAATTAAATACTCTAATGAGATTCACATGTTGAAGAAATTTGCCATAACTAAACCAGCTCTCCAGGATATTCTCAAACCTATCCTCCATAATGACCAGCACAACCCTCCACCACAAAAGTAAACTCACTCAGAAACTTGATCAAATTCCACCTTCCACAGTGGTGAAAAAATTAAAAATCTGGACTTTTGAAAAACCCGACACCCAAAATTTTACCAAGCTTATCAATATTCTCAATTAATGTGAATGGCTTAAATTGTCCTCTAAAGAGGCACAGGTTGGCTGACCGGGTACAAAAACTCAGGCCAGATATCTGTTTCATACAAGAATTTCATCTTACCTTAAAAGATAAATATAGAGTCAGGGTGAAGGGATGGTCATTTATATTCTAGGCAAATAGAAATCAGAAAAAAGCAGGTGTTGCAATTTTATTCACAGATACAATATGCTTCAAACCGACAAAAGTAAAGAAAGATAAGGATGGTCACTTCACATTTCTTAAGGATAACACTTAATATGATGAGATTTCAATTATTAACATTTATGCACTCAACCAGAATGTGCCTCAATTTATAAGAGAGACTGTAACAGACATTAGCAACTCGATTTCCTCCAGCTCCATAATAGTCAGAGATTTTAATACTCAGTTAGAATTGTTGGATAGATCCTCCAATGAGAAGCAAAGAAATTTTAGATATGAACTTAACTATTCAACATTTGGATTTAACAGGCATCTACAGAACATTTCATCCTAACAAAACTGAATACACATTCTTCTCATCAACCCACAGAACATACTCCAAAATTGACCACATCTTAGGTCACAAGTCTAACCTCAGCAAATTTAAAAGAATAGAAATTATTCCTTGCAACTTTTTGGACCATCATGGAATAAAAGTTGAACTCAGTCACAACAGAAATCTGCATACTCATAACAACATGGAAGGTAAATAACCTTATGCTGAATGATACCTGGGTCAGAGACAAGATTAAGATGGAAATTACCAAATTTTTGGAACAAAACAATAATTAAGACCCAAATTACCAGAACCTCTGGGACACACACCACAAAGGCAGTTGTAAGAGGGAAATTTATAGCACTGCAAGCCTTCCTCAATAGAACGAAAAAAGAAGTTAACAACTTAATGGGACATCTCAAGCAACTGGAAAAGGAAGAACATACCAATCACAAACCCAGAAGAAGAAAAGAACTAACCAAAATTAGAGAAGAATTAGATGAAATTGAAAAAAAGGAATTATACAACAGATCAATAAATCAAAAAGTTGGTTTTTCAAAAAGGTCAATAAGATAGATAAAACTTTGGCTAATCTAACCAGGAAAAAAAGAGTACAATCTCTAATTTCATCAATCAGAAATGGTGTAAACAAAATAACAACAGACTCCTCAGAAATTCAAAAAATCCTTAATGAATATTACAAGAAACTTTATTCTCAGAAATATGAAAATCTGAAGGAAATTAAACAATATTTGGTAGCCGCCATCTTCCAAGACTTAGCCAGAATGAAGTGGAAATGCTGAACAGGCCTATATCAAGTTCTGAAATTGCATCAACTATACAAAATCTCCCTAAGAAAAAAGACCAGGACTAGATGGCTTCACATCAGAATTCTACCAAACCTTTAAAGAGGAACTAGTACCTATATTAGGTACTTTTCCAAAATATATAAGAAGGAATACTACCCAACATATTCTATGAAGCAAACAGCACTTTCATCCCCAAACCAGGAAGACCAAATAAGAAATGAAAATTATAGACCAACATCAGTAATGAATATTGATGCAAAAATAGTCAACAAGATCCTAACAAACAGAATCCAGCAACACATCAAACAAATTATACATCATGACCAGGTGGGTTTCATCTCAGGGTCTCAAGGCTGGTTCAATATACATAAATCTATAAATATAATTCATCACGTAAACAAATTTTTAAAAAAGACCATATGAATCTCTCAATTGATGCTGAAAAAGCTGATAATATCCACCATCCATTCATGATCAGAACACTTAAGAAAATTGGTATAGGAGGGACATTTCTTTTTTTTTTT
>NW_003852594.1:36076-40566 GCF_000181295.1 Otolemur garnettii | reverse complement strand
TCAAGAATGGAAGAAAAGTATCCAATGTATTCAGTCTTACTATGAAGCCAATTTATAGCTTTCTTATGAAAGCTATAACCCAATTATAGCCTAAGAAGCAGGGGAAAGGGAGAAGGAGGGGAGTGGAGGGGGGAGGATGGGTGGAGGGAGAGTAATTGGTGGGATCACACCTACAGTGCATCTTACAAGGGTACATGTGAAATTTACTAGGTGTCGAATATAAATGTCTTAACACAATAACCAAGAAAATGCCGTGAAGGCTTATGTTAACCAATTTGATGAAAACATTTCAAATTGTATATAAAACCAGCTCATTGTACCCTATGATTGCATTAGTGTACACAGCTATGATTTAATTTTTAAAAATGTACAGTTCCTCAAGGTATTACCAGGTTTATGTATACTTTACTGATAAAATCCTATCCTTTACCAAAAAAAAAGAAAAAGTGAAAACACTGATATGACAACAAGGTGGATTCTCATAGAGGTATTATACTGAGTGACATAAGGCAATTCAAATAAGTGCACACTGCACAATTACATTTATCTGAAGTTCCAGAACAGGCAAGATTAATGGTAGGTGGAAACAAAGTGATTCTTCACTTCACTTGCAGGGGGTGAGAACTGAATGACTGGGAAGACACATAAGTCAACTTTCTATGATAATGGGAATAGTTTATATCATGATAAAGTATGGGTTACAAGAGTGCATTTCCATTTCAATAAAATTTAACCTTAGAAATTATTAAAAATAATCCAGTGGAGATGAGCACATGGACAAAACAAGAATTTTTAAAAACTAATTTAAAAAACTAGATAATTATTTAAGCTGGCTGTTGGGCTTGCTATTCTGTTACTTTTTATATGTTCAAGTTTTTCTGTTATAAAAAGTAGAAAAAGGAAGTCTCAACAGTATTCTTACCCAAAGAATTGCATTTACAAAATGAATCATCTGATCCAATAAGCAATGCCTGGCAATACAGACCCATGGTAAAAGAAAATGTGTTGCAAAAATTTTAAATAATTCTCCACTTTTAAAAGTTTTACATGCTATGTTTTAACTACAGGAAAAAGTTCCTTAAAAATTAGCTTTAAAAGAAAGAATTGCAGATTAGACTATATTATAACAATTTTTTTCTTTCCTGACGTTGCTGCAGTCCTTTAGTTCTTTGCTTTCACTCCTTTATCATGTTATCAAGATTTTAAATCTCACAGTTCATCTCCTCTGTCTTTCAGGAGACCTTCTCCTAGAGCTTTAGCCTCGGCTCCTACGTCTGCCGCACAATTGTTATCCTGGGCTACTTCCTATGCTCTGTTAGTTGAAGCACATTTTATTGTACTGATATTTGTGTTTAATGTATTCCTATCTTTCTCATTGAAGGAATCTTCCTTCATTTTACTGGAATGCAACACTTGAGGAAAAAGTATGGCTAAACTTTCTGAGTCCTTGGATGTGTGAAAATATTTCAATGTTACATTTGCACATCATTGATAACTTGGCCGGCTAAAGTATTCTAGGTTTAAAGTTCTTTTTACTTAAAACTTTAAAATCATCATGCCGTCCTTGAGAACTAATGAGACACCTAAAGCCAGTTCAGTCTGATGTATATTATTTTATCTCAGTAAAGGTTTTAGACTCTTCTATATTAAAATTCTGAAATTTTTCATAGACATCTAAGTGTAGGTCATTTTTTATGCAAAGACCTTTCCTATTTCAAGATGCATGTTCCCCTTTTCAGTTCTAGAAACTTAAAATTTATCCTTTTAGCAATGTGTTCCACTCTTATTTTGTCAGCACTCTCCTAGAAATTTGATCTGTTGGAAATTAAACTTCTTAGACTCATAGTCTGTTTCATATGTTCAGGAAGCTTTTTTTTTAATCTTCCAACACTTACGAGATTTTTTAAATATATATTTGAATTCATATTTTCAATTTCTAAGACTTCTTTCAGCTCTCTTATTCCTTTTTATTGCATTTTTCTTTATATTCTGTGGGTAGACTACCATGCCTTCTTAAATTTTTGTAAGCTATCTGTTAGAAGTGAGGGGTGCGGAGGAAAAGTTGTTTAATTCACTTTCTTCCACTTTTTTTGTTATTTATCTTGTTTGATATTACTTTTCAGACTTTCTTCTAATTTCTAATGAATGTTTGTTTTTTTCATAATTTAAAATAATAGGAAAGGAAAGTTGCTTGGAGGATCTCTGTCCATGGGCTGCATTTGTTAACTTTAGACTTATTTTAGTGTGACTGGTCAAGGAGTAGCCACCTTGCTGGGGGTCCCCTTAAAAGGTGAACATATGCAGCAAGCTGAATAACTGTCCCCTGTAGATGTCCACATCCTAATCCCCATAACCTGGGAATACATTAGGCTAAGTGACAAAGGGGGATTACAGTTGTATGTGGTGTTAAGAATGCTAATCAACTAACACTAAGAAAAGGTTATTCTGATTTATTCCAATGGATCTAGTGTAATCACAGGAGTATTTTTAAAAGTGGTAAAGAGACCTGCAAGAGAAAACCAGAGGATGACAGCATGAGAAGGACTCTGGCCAACATTGCTAGCTTAAAAGATGGAAGAAGGGACCCATAAGCTAAGGAAAGTGAGCAGTCTATAAATTCTAGAAAGGTAAAGAGAATGCATTTTCCCCTAAAGCCTCCAGAAGAGAATACAGCTCTGCTGGCACCTCTACTTCAGCCCCCTGGGACTGGTGCTGAGTTTCTAACATACAGAATTGTAAGGTAATAAATCTTTTTCTTTATAACCACCAAATAGATGGCAATTTGATACAGAAGTGACAGGAAATTAATACAAATTTTGGAACTGAGAGTGGGTGCTACTGTAACAAATAGCCCCCAAATAATGGAAGTGGCCTTAGAATTGGGTAGAAAAATTTTGAGCAGCACAATTTTTAAAAAGAACCTGGACTAAGTTGAATAGATATTAAATAAAAATATGGAAGATAATGATTCTGCTATTGAGGACTCACAGGGAAGTGAGGAACATGGTAGTGAAGACACATCACTTTGGAGAAGGCCTAAATCATCAGCAGACTGCTGGTGATAGTGTAAACGCTAAAGGCACTGCTGGTGAGGGATGAAAGGAATGAGCAACATATTATTGAAAACTTCCAGCTCTTCTATTGTTCCTTTTCATTACTTTTCCTTTATCTTCTACCACTAAAATACAGTGAATCCCTATTAATTAAACAAATGGGGGAGGACGAAGCCTGGTCAGTTTTGTTTACTTACCTTGTTCTTTCATTACTTTACAGACCCGTCTCAAATGTCAACCTAAGTGAATCCTTTTTATATAGTGCCTTAGTGAAATTGTGCCTTGCAGTTAATGTGGAAAGCAGAATCTGTAAGTCATGAACTTGAATATTTAGTTGAGAAAATTTCCATGCAAAGTGTTGAAATGAATAGGTTTCTTCTTGCTCTTCATCATAATGCAAAAGAAAAGAGATAAATGGAGGGAAGAATAGTTAAAAAAAGAGAAACTGGGACTTAACACCAGAAAATTCTTTGTCTCTTCAGATTGCAAAAGACATGACAATTAGGAGATTCATTCCCAGAAAATTTTGCTTTAGAGAGAAAAATTGAGAGCATGACTGAAAAATCTTTGCCTTAACACCTTGGAGAATCAGTTGCTCAGAGTATTCAGTCACACAAAAGTCTTTTTGAGAAGATTAAGCTTGTGATTCATGGATCCACTCAACCATCTAAACAGAAGGGATTATCCAGGAAAGATCAGAGGGGAGGAGCTCTGGCTTTTTGAAGTAAATCCCAAAACATATATAAGATACCTGCAGGGTTCTTGAGTGTATTAGCCAGCAGAGCATTGCCAGGTTGGACAGAAAGGGATAGAGGAAGGATGAAATGGGAAAAGATCATCCATTTTATTATGACTAGTCAGACTATACTGCAGATTGCCCTGAAACCAGATAATGAATAAACCTAATTTATTCACTGACATGTCTTCAGATCCAGGTTCAATATTTTTGGTAAAAACTGCTTCATAGATGGTGAGCAGCAACCGATGACTATTGCTTCCACCCATAATACAATAAAAGTTGCAAAGCAGAATGATATTCTGACATTAATTATTGCTGCTAAAATATAATTTTAAAAATAAAATTATGACATACACATGGATAAGATTTTGCTCAACTCATTAATTAATGAAGAAGTTGGTAAAATATTAAGAGTGGTTCAAAGTACATTTGGGGGTGCTAGGACTTTATTATCAATTTGATAAAAGAATGTTAGGGTCAGCATTCTAGATTATATACCCAACTGGTTGATGTCTTACTTTTGGGGTTGTATTTTCCACTAGACAGAAACTATTTGCTTATCAGTTACATAAAAAATGCACAGGAGAATATGTAACTTCACTAAACCTTAAATCTTTAATCAGCAGTCTTAACATTACCTAACTTCATTTACTGTCTTAGAGGCCAACTTCCCTTATCAATCCATTTTCTTTTCTTTT
>NW_003852594.1:32850-35939 GCF_000181295.1 Otolemur garnettii | reverse complement strand
CATAGATTATTAACATATTTGATGTGTTTTAACCCACTGTAATTAACCACCACCACCCTCAACACACACACACTTTCTTAAATAAATCTAAGCATAATGCTATGGTCAGAATGTTTGTGTCCCCCCAAAATGTATATTTTGAAATCCCCAAGCTGATAGTATAAAAAGGTGGGGCCTTTGGAAGGTGATTAGGTCATGAGTGGAACCCTCATAAATGGGATTAGTGCCCTTATAAAAGGGATCCCGGAGAGGTACCTCATCTCTTCTGCCACATAAGGTTACAATGGGAAGATGAACATCTATGAGGAAATAGGCCTTAAACAGATACTGAATGTGCCGGCATCTTGATCTTGAATTTCTATTGCTTATAAGCTGCCCAGTCCGTGGTGTTTTGTTACAGCAATCCCAATTGACTAAGACATATATTAAACATAATTTTTGAAAGAGACAAAGAGACTGGGCAAGAAAAGGCTAGAAGGAGACTAGCATAAAAAGAACCAATGCAAATTTTGCTAATAAGAGGGATCTTCTAAGCCTCTAGTATGTTTATGAAAACTATGATTCTATGGAAAATGGATATCATTCTGGAACACAACAAACAGAAACAATATCATAAGGAAGTTAAAATCAGAAATTCTCAGGTCTTCTTTCAAATTTCACAATGAATTAAGCACAAAGTATTTGTCCTAAAAAAAGCAGTCTTAACACTTGAACACAATGAAAACTTCCATGTACAACTATAAATGTCAATTTTTTAATTAGTCAGTTTGGCACTTGTGTGCAGATAATTAGAACTTGTATCATATGGTAAATATCTGTTGGCTAGCTCCAGTCTTTAAGAAAGAGACTTCATTGATGAAGCCACTGAATTAAGTTTTGAAGACAAAGCTTCATATAATAGCTCATTTTGCAAAATTATTTAATTTCAGAAATGTGGCACACACAAGCATTTTTATAATGATTAATATCTTCATAAAGAGTGAGATTTCCACTGAACTAAAAAATCTGTGTCAGTTAAGACTCAAGAAATAACCTTTACTGAACATTTTTTAAGTAAATTAATCACTGGTTATTTTTAAATAATCATTTTAATGACACAGAGAGTAAACAATTTTAAAGCCAAGAAAACATGATCTAAAGTTGTTACCCTTACCTAAAAGTCTTCTCAAAATTAATAGCAATAGCTAGGACTATGTTTTCTAAGGTCATGTGGCTCCACAGTGCCTTTCTTGTTCTTCCCTTTTTTGTTTGCGATGTTCTGATAGGCAGTACACCCTCCTTTATAAATCAGAGTTGATGAGTTGATTTCATTCAACTATTTTTTCCCTAATGCAGAAACTTTTTCTACTTCTTGAGGTAAAAAAGTTTTAACTTTTCTTCCTGACACTTGCATTCTGTGGTAGGAGGACTAGGTAGACTGTACAGGCTGCTAAGATGTGAAGATAACAGTTATGTCCAATTCTTAATTCTGTCTTGTGAGACAGTCATAATGGTGTTCAGGTGACTAAGGACAGCTGAAATACGTGTAATTAAAATGTCATTGCTATTTCAGAGAACTAGTTTTAATTTACATAAAAATATGTCCATATATTCATAATATTTTAAATTTTAACAATTTGTGCTCAAAGATAGCATTAGGTTCTCAAAGCTAATTACAAAGCTGTCTATTCATTCTCACCCTGCAGTTCTTTCACTTGGCTTCCAGAATATTACTGTCTTCTGAAATTACTTTTACCTCTTGGGTAATTCCTTCTCATTCTCCTTTGCAGGTTTCTAGTCATTTATTCAATCTTCAAATATATAGCTACTCCAAGGCTCAGACTTTGGATCTCTTTTCTCTCCTTTCTACACTCAGTCACTTAGTGATCACATCTCAAATATCATCGTTAACGCAGATAATTTCCAAATTTTTTTTTTAAACAAAATCTCATTCTGTCACCCTGAGTAGAGTGTCATGGAGGTATCATAGCTCATGGCAACCTCAAACTCTTGGGCTTAAGCCATCCTCTTGCCTCAACCTCCCGAGTAGCTGGAACTACAGGCTCCTGCCAAAATGCCTGACTAGTTTTTCCATTTTTAGTTGAGATGAGGTCTTGTTCTTATTCAGGCTGGTCTCAAACTCCTGAACTCAAGCTATACACCAGCCTCAGTCTCCCAAAATGCTAGGATTACAGGTGTGAGCCAATGCACCCAGCCAATACTTCCCAGTTTTGTATCTCTAGTTCAGCTTCTCTGAACTTCAAGAAACTATATACAAATGGTAACTTCACTATCCATCAGGAAGGAAATCCAGTAGGTTCTGAGTTCAAAACAGGCTCATAGTTAAACCTCTGATCTCACCACCTCCACTGTCTTCCCCCTGGAATACACACCATCATCTCTCTCTAGTAATTTATTACATGGCCTTCAGTCTTATGCATGAGACAACTATAGGGAGGAAATAGATGGCAAATATGAATAAATAAGGAGTATTTATCTTGCTACACTTAGGAAGTTTTAAAAAAGAAAAAGAAAGTATTTAACAAAGGTACTATTTACAATGGAGTAGGCAGAAATCATAAAATCTACAGGTGTGGTCTGACTGCTGACACTAGCAGGGAGAGATTACTATCCTTAAGCCCAAGGAATCTTGAGAAGGCTACTGGCAGGGACCAACATGGAACTGAAAAAACTGGAGGAAAAGGGATTAGGACTTGAAGTTTACTCTCCTGACAATCTCCCAAGGGCCTCTTATTAGTTGAACACAATGCAAGCCAGAGTTTAAAGAAGTCAGTTAGTGGCTAGTGTTTTTCAGCCTTTCAAAGCACAGAGCAGAAAGGAGGGATGGCAAGTGACTGCCTCTGCTCTTCTCCCTTGCTTCTGCCTTGGTCTTTAGTTAAAATCTATTTTTAGCCCACACAGTCTTTTTATTAAAACATAAGGCAGACCATGTCAGGTGACTGTCCTCAAAGGTTCACAGTGATGTTTATATCCCTATAGCAATAAAAGTCCAAGTCTTTAAAGGGACCCCAGAGCCCCACATCCAGAATCCTGCCACTCTGCCCTGCCTCCTAGTGCTCTCCCCTCTTATGCACCTTCCTTGAGCTCCT
>NW_003852594.1:29478-32584 GCF_000181295.1 Otolemur garnettii | reverse complement strand
ATGAGGATTGTTTTTCTCTTTGCTTCTCATTTTTTCCCCTAGTACCCAGATCAGTGCTAGCATGCAATAGAGCCTCAAAAGAAATATTTGTTTAATCAATGAATAAAACCATAAAAGGATAGAGTCTATCCCCTTTCCTAAGTATTTTCCAGTGATAAAATATGTGAAATCTCATGAGTGCTGTGGGAATCTGAACTTAAACACCTCATGGATTCTTCCCTGTGCCTTGTATTTTATTCTTGCTCCATAAGACAGCAGATGTAGCACTGAAGCCTTTTGATTAATAATAATCAGATATTTAAGCATAAAGTAGCAGGAGAAGGAAAGTTGACCCTGACCATACATCTTCAATTAGTAGCAATGAGATTTGTAATATCCTCTGGAAGGAGAATAGCCCTTAGCTATTTAAATTCCATGCATGCAGCTATCAGTAAACTGCCAAGAGCATATCTGATGTGGGTGGTGATATAAAGGAGAATTAATAGGAAAAATGTGTTCCATCACTTCAAACATTATCATACGCTCTAGGGACTTACTCTCTATCAGCAGCAAAGTCAAAAACAAGTTACGGTGCTTGGCACATTGGTCTGTCTCTATTTAGCAAACCAATTTGCCTCCTCTTTGGGAATATGATCATAGAATTTGTTTATCTTAAAATGTTATATTATAAATTCTGCTCTAATAAACTCAAGTAATTTCAATTTAGAAATACAAGTAAGAGTGATGATGATCTAAGTATGGTATTTAGGCTAAAGTAAAATCCTTTCTGTTTTGTTTTCCCCATCTGCACAAAATTTTTAAAAATGTAAAAAGAGACGAGAAGTCTTCAAGCAATGTCAGTGTAGAAGAGGTATTTCAGCATACAATATCAAATGTTGAAAATGTATCTCAGTTTGAAATTACAATTATAAATGAAATGTGCTTAAAATGCATGTTGAAATGCTTTAAATATATTTACTAATTACCACAGCAAAAATTTAATTCAAAGGAAACTTCCAACAAAGGCAAATTATTTAGTATTTCTTTATCAAGTAATTAAATACAGGCTCTTAAAATATTTCATTGTATTCATTCTTGTTTCAAACACATCCATCTTAATTATTGATTTAATATCTCCTCTCTACCATACATTTATCAGTGTAATCCACCTCTTTAGTATCAAAATAATATGAAGAGTTCCTTAAATTCTGAAAGTGGAGAAATAGAAAACACCCTGTACATGTCTGAATTGCCTGAAGGAAATATTCTACATATAAAACACAAAATGAATCTGGTCTGTGATAGATGAAAAACACCCAGGCATTAGTCAAACTACCTGTTTGAATATGTGTATAAACACGAATTAACTGAGAAATGCTGAGAATGAAGAACTTGTCAGCCATTTCAAGTTCACACACAAACATATCAGAAATTATAAAAACAAGATCCTTATGAAAACTAAATCAAAATCTTACTATGAAATACACTTATAAAAATACTTGCTTTGGTAATCAAGAAATAAAGGTTTTCTTAGCCAAAATAAATTCAAGATGCATTAGCTTATCAGGACTATGAAACTGAGTAAATTCTACTTACAATCTGTTTGTTAGCACTCCCCATAGTTGAACATTTCCTTCATTGTTTTCTCATTTTCTGGGGTGCTATTTAATAGTTAAAACTGCCTATGTCCAAGGAGCAGAGAAGATGGTAGATGACAAGGATAATTTAACTGAACATTCCTCTAATGACTAGGGAAAAAGAGAGAACACAGCCATACCAGGTATGGGCAATTTACCCAGAGTCATAGCTCAGGGAGCAGAGCAAGGAGGGGGTGAGCTGGATACAGCAAATGATCCAGAGTAGTGGAAATCTGATAAATTAGGCAAGTGATTGTGACCAGCTGGAATCTGCGGGCCCCCACAGAGGTCTGGGACAATAGGAGGCCTTTCCAGAGTTTTAAGTTGTTGGAGGAAACCATATGTTGAGTATAAAGCTTGAGAACCCAGCAGGGTCTGAATGCTGAGGAAATAATCAGACAACCACTAAAGGCAGCTAAGTTTGGAATAAAGGCCATAGAAGTTGCTGGCTATGGTCTCTGTCTCCTAAAAAAAAAAAAAAAAAAACACAGCACCACCTATTGTCCCAGCAACATATTGCAACATACTGTCATCAAAAACAAGTACTTCTGTTTATTTAGTCATGAAGAAGAGTTTGGGTTTGCTCAGGCTAAGGCCACTTCAAGACCTAAGCTCTGAGACAAGAGAATTTGAAGCCAAGGAGGCAGTGAAAAGTAAAAAGGAGGTGAACAAGAAGAACATATGAGGAGAAACCAACAAAAAAATTCTGGCAACATGAAAAACCAAAACAGAGGAATCCCCCAAAGGGACTGCCAGGTAGTTACTGCAAAACACTCCTTTTGAGGTAGTTAATGTAAAACACTCCCCCTATAAAGAATTAATTCACTCGACAGAAATATGGATGATAAAGACAATAAAAGCAATGGGTGAGAAAATGGAAAGACAGAACCAAAAGTTGGATGAGAAACATGTAGAAGACAAAAAGTTTATGGCGGAGTTTAAGAAATGAAGGAGGCAATCAGGGAGTGTAAAGATGCAGTAGAAAGTGTCAAAAATAGGTTAGACTATGGAGAAGAAATAAAAAGGATAAAGTTTTCGAGTTAACCCAGATAGTTAAAGAGGCAGAAAAGAAGAGAGGGAGAGCAGAACAAGTGCTTAGAGAATGACAAGACTCCATGAAGCATTCAAGCATATGAATAATAGGAATTCCTGAAGGGGAAGAAGATTGTCCCAAAGGAATAGAAGCCCTAATGGAAGCTATCAGAAATGAAAACTTCCCAAGTTTTACTAAAAACCCTGACACATTCATTTCAGATATCAAACCCTGGGTGATCTCAACTGAAACATAACCTCTCTAAGACACATTATAATGAACCTGTCCAAAGTCAAGAAGAGAGAAAAAAATTCTACAAGCAGCAATGAGTAAGTGCCAACTGATCTAAGAGGCAGAGCCAATAGGATGATAGAAGACTTTTAACTGAAACTTTCCAAGCCAGAAGAGCATGGTCATCCACCTTTGACATTCTTTTTTTTTTTTTTTTTTTTTTTTT
>NW_003852594.1:27293-29458 GCF_000181295.1 Otolemur garnettii | reverse complement strand
TTTTTTTTTTTTTTTTTTTTTTTTTGCAGTATTTGGCCAGGGCTGAGTTTGAACTTGTCACCTCTGGCATATGGGGCCAGTGCCTTACTCCTCTGAGCCACAGGTGCCACCCCACCTTCGACATTCTTAAACAAAATAATTTTCAGCCCAGAATTCTGTATCCTGCTAACCCTCAAAATTGATGGAGAAATCCAATCTTCTGTGGATATACAAGCACTAAGGAAATTTGCCACAACAAGATAAGCTCTACAGGAAATACTTAAACCTATTCTCAACACCTGTGGTAATAAACCACAATGGACCACCAGCAAAGTAAACACCCAAAAGCTAAAGGTCAAAACTTAGCTTCCACATGGCACAAAGGATAAAACTAGACAACAAACTTTCACAAAATAAGATGAATAGAACTCCACCACACTTATCAAGTCTCTCAGTAAATGTCAGTAGACTGAATTCACCAATGAAGAAGGACAAGCTGGTAGATTAGATAAGAAAGCATGAACCATCCATATGCTTTTTCCAGGAGACACATCTAGTCTTGAAGGGCAAATCAAGACTCAGGGTTAAGGGATAGAAAACAGTGTTTTAAGCAAATGGAAATCAGAAGAAAGGAGGGGTTGCAATCTTATTTTCAGATGCAAGTGGATTTAAAGCAACTAAAGTTAAGAAAGACAAAGATAGACACTTTACACTGGGCAAAGGAAAAATACAACAAGGATACATTTCAATTTTAAATATTTATGCACCCAACTTAAATGTTCCAGGATTGATGAAACATACCTTGAAGGATCTGAGCAATAAGATAGCTTGTAACACCATGACACACCATCCCCAAGCTAAAGAATATACATTTTTCTCATCAGCCCATGGTACTTACTCCAAAATCAACCACATCCTAGGACACAGATCAAACCTCAGCAAAATTAAAAGAATAGAAATTATACCTTTATTTTCTTAGACCACAAGACAATAAAAGTGGTACTCAACTCCAACAAAAATGTTCATCCCCACACAGACACTTGGAAATTAAGCAACCTTATGCTGAATGATAGTGGGGTCCAGGAAGAGGTAAAAGAGAAAATCATTAAATTCCTCAAACATAACAACAATGAAGACAAAACCTGTGGGATACAGCAAAAGTAGTCTTAAGGGAAGATTTATGGTATTAGATGTCTACATTTGAAAACCAGAAAGAGAGTACATCAACAAGCTCTTGAACCATCTTATGGAACTGGAAAAAGAATCCCAAACCCAGCAGAAGAAAAGAAATAACCAAAATTAAATCAGAGATTAATGAAATTGAAAACAAAAGTATTCAGAAAATTAATGAATCAAAAAATTGGTTTTTCAAAAACATAAAATCAATAAAACTTTGGCCAGATTAACTAGAAAAAGAAGAGGAAAATCTCTAATAGCCTCAGTCAGAAATGATGAAGGAGAAACACAACAGATGCCACAGAGATACAAGAGATCATCTCAGAGTACTACAAGAAACTCTATGCCCAGAAATTTGACAATGTGGAGGAAATAGATCAATACCTGGAATCTCGCCCTCTCCCTAGATTAATCAAGAAGAAATAGATCTCT
The DNA here is from genome assembly GCF_000181295.1 of Otolemur garnettii. Taxonomy (NCBI): domain Eukaryota; kingdom Metazoa; phylum Chordata; class Mammalia; order Primates; family Galagidae; genus Otolemur; species Otolemur garnettii. The sequence continues at coordinate 27,871 of NW_003852594.1, read as the reverse complement.
TGAACATACTAATTTCAAGAACTGAGACTGAAGAAACAAAACAATCATTCAACAAAACAATGCCCTGATCCAGATGGCTTCACACCAGAACTCTAAACCTCAAGGAAGAGCTAATCTCCATACTGCAGAAATTATTCCAAAACATTGAGGGGGAAGGAGTCTTCCCTAATACATTCTAGGAAGCAAACATCACCCTGATACCAAAACCAGGAAAAGACTCATCTAAAAAGGAGAATATCAGACCAATTTCACTAATGAATATAGATACAAAAATTCTCAATAAAATTCTAGCCAATAGCTTACATCTACACATTAAAAATAATCATTCATCACAGGGATGCAAGCCTGGTTGAACACATGCAAGTCCATAAACATAATTTACCATATCAACAGAAGCAAAAATAAAGACCATATGATCCTCTCAATAGATGCAGAAAAAGCATTAGATAAAATTCAGCATCCTTTTCTAATTAGAACACTTAAGAATTTAGGCATAGGGCAGTGCCTGTGTCTCAAAGGAGTAGGATGCCAGCCCCATATACCAGAGGTAGCAGGTTCAAACCTGGCCCCAGCCAAAA
>NW_003852594.1:6151-25952 GCF_000181295.1 Otolemur garnettii | reverse complement strand
AGAGAAATACAAATCAAAACCACTCTGAGATATCACCTAAGCCCAGCAATAATGGCCCACATCACAAAGTCTCAATGCTGCAACAACTTATTAGCTGTATACCTCAGTTTCATAATTTGGCAAGTGCGAGCTGCCATCAGGTTTCAAGGAGAGGACACGTGTCCTGAGTATAGGACATAGTAAGTGCTCAATCAACCCAAATACTTGAATTGTAAAAGAAGATTGTATTAACCTTCATAATTTGTTTGTTCCTCTTCCTATTTGATATGAAAGTTGTTACCAGTTTTGTAATATTATAAGCAATATTTCAATTAATGTTCTTGTAAAAGACTCTGAATATAAAAATCAAAATTTCTTTGGAATTATAGTAGGTGCAGGGAGTACATATATATTTTGATTTTTTTTCATTAATTAGTGACAAATGTCTTTATCATGTGGTAGAAACAATGTATCCCCATCCACTCGGGCACTGAATGAGCGTTCCCATTTTTCCACAAGCTCATCAATAGTTAGTACAGTCAGATTTGGTTTTTCTTTCTAATTTTTCTTTTTTACTTAATACTATCCATCATTTTGAAATGATATTTCACTTGCTTCATTTATCTTCTTAAGCATTGGTAATCTTGGGCCTCTACTCTCTTCTCTGCTTGGAATTACAATTAATAATATAATTAAATGATATTTAAAAATTAATTTTCATGTTCTGAGCTGCTCTTTTCCATTCTTTCTTTGTATGCAGTCTTTTTGCTTTGAGTGACAAACTCTTAATTTTCATATGCCTTGAAATGTTTCTCTTTTAACCTAATTCTTGAATTATAGAGTATGTGAGTATAAACTTTAACAGTTTTAGACACATTTAATCTGACTCTCCATTTTCTTTTGACATTTATTTTATTGAGAGGCCTGTTCTAACCCTAATTGTCATTTTTTGTAGACAGTCTCCTTTTTCTGTGGTAATGTGAAGATTTTCTTTTTTCTTTACCCTTGATATTATTAAATGTCTACTTTTATGTACTAAGAATTTTTTGCAAAGTACATCTTAACCATATAAGAAACCTCTGTATTTTATAGACATTCTACAGCTCCATTAAAATCTTTCTTATTGAACATATTTCTATTTATTCGCCTGTAACTTGAAGTGTACTTTTTACTCTATGAATGTAGATATTTCTTGAGTTCCTGAAAAGTCTCGCACTCTCTTTCCCTAATGGTTTAATGGTTTTATTTTTACCAAATTTATGCCATCACCTCATTTAAAACAGTCATGTAGTTGTACAAAGTTTCCTGGGAAAGGTAACAGTTGCCATAACTTACCTTCCATGTCCTTCTTTTCAAAGAAAACCACCTTTCTTTTTGTTAGTAGATAATTTTAGTATTTACCTCCATACCCCTCAACAAAATATTCATACTACAACTTATTTTTTTCATTTTTAAGTACTATTAAAACCAATATATGATTATATTGGGTGAGAATTTAGCCTTCCTTTCCCTCGTTGCCTTCTGCACACATAGGCACACATCCTTTTTGACGCCCTCTGAGTTACACCCTCATGAAATCTCTACCTTCTTGCAGGCAAAACGAATGGCTTCTAGCCCAGATGATATGACAAAGGTAAATATTTCTTTTGTAGATGTTAAGTTAGATTTGTCAAAAGGGAGACTATCCAGGGCAGGCTTGATGAAATCACATGAAATTCTTTAAAAGAAGGAATGGGGTATGTCTTGAGGTCAGAGATGCTCTCCTAATGACCGTGAAGAAACAAGCCATTGCACATTCTACAGACACAGGGGAATGAACTCTTCCAGCAACTGGAGGGAACTGGAAAGTGGAGATTTTTTCAGAAGACTATGTAGCCCAGCCAACACTTTGACTGTGACACCCCATCAAAGAATCCTATTAACCTGTGCTTGGACTTCTAACCCAAAAAATGGTGAAATAATAAGTAAGTACTGTCCAAAGTCACTCAATTTGTGGTACTTTGTGAACCACAAACCCTTTTCCTTCTCAACCCCTCAAATAGTTATAGTTTCCACTTTAGAAATTGTAACTGTTTATAAGCTCCCAGTAGTCACATGCTGTCCCTCCTACAGCAAAGCTAATCATTACTTCTCTCCCTTTTTAGTATTTTTAGTTTAGTATTTTTTCAGTGGGCAAATTTTCCTCACACAAAATTGGAAATACTTTAAGTATTCCAGTAGTTTCATCATTCTGAGTCTATTCCCAAGTTTTCTGGTTTGATTGAATTTGAATTGGGGCCCTCTGTTCCTTGTTCACGGCTGACGTGTTGTGACCTCTTTTCTTGATCATCCTGTAGATTCTCTGACTTCTTTCCTGTGTTGCAGATGCTGCTTCCTAAGTCACATCCATTCTTCTTTCTTGTCTTACTTCCTGGTTTGGGGATCATATCTTCCAGGGATAGCTTTTTTTTTTCAGATTAATATGAGGGTACATTTGATTAGGTTACACTGTTTGCATTTGTCCAAGTTGCAGTTGAATCCTTTACCCAGGAAGTGCCACATACCCCTACTTGTGCCTATTAGATGGGAACTTACCAACCCCCTTCTCCTCCCCTCTGTTGAATTAATTTAATTTAATTTTTCTCTAAACACAATTAAATTAAATTAATTGTGTGGGCCTGTAGTTGTTGGGCCTACATAAGGGCCTGTAGTTGTTGATCTTTTAGTTTCAGCACAGTATTGAGTACACAGGAGGCTTGCTTTTCCATTCTTGAGATACTTAGAAGAATATTCTCCAAATCCATCCAGGTAAATACAAAAGATGCAAAGTCTTCATATATTTGTAACTGAATAGTATTCCATGGTGTACATATCCCACAGTATTAATTCATTCACATGATGGGCACTTGGGTTGTTTTCACATCTTTGTGATTGTGAATTAAGGTGCTATAATCAAGTCTTTATTCTACCTATTAACTCCATTGATATTTTGGTTGACTATATTATTGCAGTTAAAAATAAATTTCCCTCAGAATGTTAAAGTCATTGTCCAAATACCTTCTAGTGTTACTATAGGTAAGAACAAAGGTACTCTAATCCACACTCCTCTGTATGTAACCTATCTTCTCCTTCCTGGAAGTTGAGAAACTTCTCTCAGTTGATAGTGTTTGAAATTTCAAACTGATGTGCTTTAATAGTTTATATGAAGGTAATTTCCTTTATCTTTTAAATCTATTTATACCTATATTTTGGTTGTTTTCTCTTTTTATATTTTATACATACTATGTCATGGCTATGTATTCATAGTAAAGAGGGTACAGTACAGTATAAATTCATTGCACCACCTTAATAGAAATGAATTTCTTTATAGTGTCAAAAACAAAAACACTAAATTAAATAATTGCATATTGAAAGTTTTGAAATATATTTTATTAAGAAAATTATACTATGGCAAATTATATATAAATCATTTAGCATTTAAATGCTGGATTAGCATAGACTCTTTTCTCATTACACCAACAAAACTCTATTTGTCTTCTATTGAAATTTGCCCTTATTCAGATTTTCAATTTCTTTAAATATGAATGGGGAAATTATATTGTTAAACTTATTATTAGGTGAGTTTGAAAGTACTAATAAAATTTTCATCTTTAAGGACTCAATTAAAATGAAAATGTCTCTTGGGTCCAGGGATAAGGAGAGTTTTAATCTTTATTAAAATGTTAATAATAGAACAATTCAAGAAGAGTAATAAAAATTTAAATCATGGTGTATATTTGTCAAAGAAAAATTAATAAACCACATGAATTTGCTAAAAGAGAATTTTTAAAAACTATCTCAAGGTATTATGGCCTATTCTTTCATTTTGTTTCTGGGATGCTAAATACTTGGTAATGAGACACAAAATGTATCATTTACTTAACATTTTAAAAACAAAGGAAAACAATCAAAATATGAAAGTTTAATATTCGTCGTTTCTCTACAACAAAGCTTTAAGTGAGAACATGGGGAGGGGGAAGTGCTTTACTCCTAACAGAGAACAAAAATATTAATTTGTTTTTGCTTAGAATATTGACAAAATGATGTTCAAAAAATGTTATGGGCTCTTTCTATTATTAATTTGTGATGATAAAGTATTTGAAATGAAAGAACTTGTATGGCTTAATTATATCAAAACCACAAGGCTATGGAAAATCCAAGAAATAATAATAAACTATTAGTAGAATTTGAACAATTCACTTTTTCTTTTGAGACATTAAGGAATCTGACTCAGAATGTCTCTGTTTTAACTATGAAGCTTAACTTATTTCTTTATCCATAATAGTTGTCTAACTCTGTAATTCTTTCCAAAAATCATTATAAGAACATTTTGCATGTGAAATAAGAAAGCAAATAATATGTATTATTAAGTTTTATTATTATGCACCAAGCTCTTTTCAGACTTTTTATTTTGGTCCATATCACATATCTCTGTGGTTTTACAGAAGACAAAACATAAGGTCAGGTAAGTTAAATGTTGACAAAGAGTCTGTCTTTTGTCCAAAACTTTGAGACTTCTGCTTGCCTAGGTCCAAACTTGGGCTTCCTTCTCTGCCCTATTGAATCTAATTTGAGCAAGAATTCTGCTAAGTCAGTTTATCAAAAACCCCCACCTTTGATATTTAACCACCCTAGCATCTCAGATTTTGCTCAAATATCATCACAAACTAATTTCGATGAATAAATGATCAACTCTACTGACAAAAGAAATAGCAAGAGTAATGACTTAATACCTTCTGCATTATTTTCAAGAATATGAAAACCAGCTATAAGCATAAACTTGCACATTCTCCCTGCCCATCTTGAAGTTCAAGAGTGGGAAAGTTGTTCACTCAATCATGAGGTAACCTGGAGTTCCCACAGAGTTTTTTGTCTTTTAGTAGTTCGGAATTCTGGTACATATCATTCCCTATTATGGGAAGGAAAACCCAGGGCAAGTGCTTTAAATGAAATTTAATTTTCCTATGCTTTTGCATCTGTACCTAAAAAGCAGGTATGAGCCCATTGGTATGCCCCAGATGGGTTCCCACAGATATATTTCTATCCCTATTCCCATTCCCCCTCCATACCCGACACATCTCCCAGACAAATTCTAGTCTCCACCTCATTTCCAAAAATCAACAGAACTTTAACTTAGTACTTGACTTTTTCACCCTAAACCAGTGTTTTTCAACCTTTTCTATCTCACAGAACACTCTACGGCACACTTAAATTATGCTGATCAAAAAAAAAAAAAATTAAAAAAAGAATACAATTACTGTAGTTTGAACTTCTTTCAAAAAAATTTAATTAATGACCTTTAATTTGATCTTTGAAAATCACTGCCCTAAACCAAGGTATATTTCTATGGAAATTCCAGGCAACTTTGCTTGTTTATTTTTTTAGGCTACTCACTACCTCAACTTACCAAGCTAAGTGAAGCAGGAGCCCTGCAGAGACAGCAGTCTGATTTTGTTTTCTTCCCTTTTTTAAAATTATTTTTATACAGTGATTATGATTAACTGTTGTAGAAAAGGTATAAATTCTAAAAAAAAAAAAAAAATCACTGTTAACCTAGAAAAATTATTTAAAAATGCTTTTTCCCTTTCACCCGACATCTTTTCTTACCAGTTTATAACAGATGTGTGAACAATTCAGCACAGAGTGGATGAAACCAATGGTAGGGAGGGGACAGAGCAGTATTTCCAGCTCCACTAATCTGAGTCTGCAGTCCTCAGTCCTATGTCAAAGTTCAAAAGCTCTTGGTATCAGAACACTTTAACTTATTTAGAATTTAACTTCATTTGTTTTTATGTTTTTTCATGAAGAAGCCAAACAGTTGCTCATTACTTTAGGTAGACTCTCTTCCTGTTTGAAAAAATAGGTATTGTTAATTTTATTATGATATTCTCTTCATTCAGCTAAATATGCATAGAATCTTCTTTTATTTTAAAATGCTATAAAACCAAGAACACGATTCAAAATTTATGAAACCATAATGGTATTTTAAAGCATTAAGGCATTTTAAAAATGGCCCCCAAAATATTTTCCACATAATCCTCTTCTACGTAATCTTGCCACACCTTCAATTGAAAAGTGCTAACTATGTGAACGTTTTAAAACAGTAACTGAGAAAATGAAAAAAAGGAAAAAAAAACTTAACGTATCAAGTAATCACGTAATGATGTTGGGGTTTTCCCCTGAAGTTTCCGTTCTTTGCATTTCCTTCAAATAAATCTTGTAAATGTTAAAAAAAGAAAAAAAAAAAAGAAAAGTGCTGACTATGGTCCATCCACCCAAATCTGGGTGGGTGTGTGACTGATTCAATCAATTCAGTGCAGAGTGACTGTGTGACTTCTGAGACCATGTCATATGATATAATGTCATTTCTGCCTTGCACCTGGGAGTGGTACCAGGGGTCTGAGCTATGATGCTAGCGTGACTATTTGGAGCTGCCAAGCTGTGAGGAAGTCAAGACACACAGAGAGGTCATACATAGGCTTTCAGGCCTAACCTTCCAATCATCCCAATCCCCCAAACCAGAAACCAGACACAACACAAGTGAAAAAGTCTTCAGGTGATTCCAGCTTCACCTTTCACCCAGCCTTTGAGATTTAATGTATCATAAAGCAGAAATGAACCCACCCCCACTGCATCACATCTAAATTCCTGATTCACAGAATCCATTAACATAATAAAATGGTCACTGGTGTACACCACTTTTTTGTGGTAGTTCCTTGTGAAAAATAGTAACCAGAATGCTCTCCCCTCGACTAGCACAACATGCTGAATTTTCTGTCTGTTTGTTTGATTGCTTCTTGTTCTTGTCTATTTCTGCTAAACTTACAGATGAAACAAGAATACATTCTTCACAAATCATACTCTTTTCTTCTTCCAAGTGCCACAATCCTTACAGAAATGTAGCTGACTGGGAATTATTTTTAAAATTTCTAGAGCAAAATGATTATCTCAAACTACTGATGATTCAGACTCAATAGAGTAATGGTGAAACTCATTAGTATTCCAAGCTTCTGTCTGAATAAAATGTTTTTCTTTATCCATAGAAAAGCCCAGAACATTACCTCTGTGCAAAGATTAAGTGGTATCTGGCATTGTTAAATTCCAGTCAAGCTTTCTTGTTTGTGTAGCACATAATAATCTTATGTCTCAACATAAGGATGTTTCCTCAATCAACAAAGTTATCTCAAAGTTATTTCAAATATTTTTTAAAAACAACTCAGAAGGAATTGCTAATTTAATATACATTTTATTCATCTTCATTATCCCAATACTTTGAGAAACAGGAAGATTATGGTGAGATTAAAACATTTTACACTTTTCAACTGAAGGTGCGGTAAGATTATGTAGAAGAAGGTTATGTAGAAATATTATAAATTTAAAGCAATAAAATAGTTAACAAGTTTTTGGTTTTAGAATTCACTAATTTTTTTCTTTACACACAGAATCTCTCCTCACATGATACTGGCTGCAATCACAGAGTTTATGTTTGGTATGTTAGCCCAGTTTCATTGTTATTTATTGTTTGAACCTATCTCTTATTTACAAGGAGAAAAATAATAACAAATTAACAATCAAGAAAAGCATTAAGTAATCTGTGAAAGCATAAATAAGAAAATTAAGATAATTATTCTATACAGTGCTTCAGTAACTTCTTTGTCTTTGCTAAACTTATTAATCAAAAAATTTTGCAAGAAGGAAATTATTTGTACTGTGTTTGGGTCTGCATAAAATTCTAAAAGGAGAATTTATTACTAACTATTCAAAGTCATCACACCATTTCATGTACAATAGGGTAAAGAACTGATTTATTTATACTACTGGGCATGTTTACATTATTTTGGGTTTGTGATAAATACACGAGTAATCCTGAGTTTTAATATGTATTTAAGTAGGAAACATATTTGGTGCATTTTCAGACTGATAACTTCTCCCATTTTTTTTTGTCCAATAAAACATTTGCTATTCTAATTAGTTAAATCACATATTTGAGCTGTAAAATGCCTTTGTTCCTGAATAGTATGCTTGTAAAGAGTTTGGAGTTAACCATATATTGTAACAGGACTATACAACTATACAGTTGTAATTGACATATCCCAACAGTTAACTCCCACTTATAAGTCACAATGTGTGGTATTTGTTTCTCCATTCCTGAGATTCTTCATTTAGGATAATGGTCTCCAGTTCTTATAAGTTGCTTCAAAAGACATTTCATTTCCTTTTTTGTAGCTGAGTAGTACTCCATGTTTCCTTTATCTATTCATTAAGTGATGGGCACTTAGGTTGATTCCGTATCATTGCAATTGTGAATTGTGCTGCAATAAACATTACAACGCAGATGACTTTTTGATATAATAACTTCTTTTCCTTTCGTCAGATATCCAGTAGTGGGATTACTGAACCAAATGATTGGTTTGCTTTTAATTCTTTAATGACTCTCCATACCGTTTTCCATGGAGATTGTACCTTCCCACTAACAGTGCATAGTGTTCCCTTTTCACTGCATCCACTCCAACATCCATTGGTTTTTTTATTATTTATTTATTTATTAATAATTGTTATTCTGATAGGTGTAAGGTGGTATCTCATTGTGGTTTTAATTTGCACTTCCCTGATAATTCATTACTTCTTGTTGATTTGTTTGGACTCTTGTAGATTCTGGGCATCAGTCCTTTGTCAGATGTAGTTTGCAAATAAGTTTCTCATATTCTGTGGATGGCTTATTTACTCTGATGATTATTTCTTTTACTATGAAGAAATTGTAAGTTAAATGAAATTCCATTTACTTCTTTTTTTGTTGATACACTTGTTTTGAGGTCTTATCCACAAATTCTTTGCTTAGGCCAATGTCCAGAAAAAAATTCTCTTTTCTTGTAGAATTCTTATGGTTTCAAGTCTGACATTTAAGTGTTTAATCCATCTTAAATTACCATTTGTGTATGATGAGAGACAATTTCATTCTTCTCTATGTGGCTGTCCAATTTTTCCAGTACCGTTTATTGAGGAGGGCTTCCTTTCACCAGTGTTTATTTTATGTGCTTTGTCAAAAATCAGTTGATTGTAATTACATAATTTTTTTCAACATTCTTTACTCAATTCCAATGATCTATGTGTCTTCTTTTATCCAGTACCATTCTGTTTTGGTTACAGTAGCGTTGTAGTATAATTTGGAGTCAGGTAATGTGAAGCCTTCAAATGTTTTCTTTTTGTTTAGGATTGCTTTGGCTATTTGGGCTCTTTTTTGATTCCATATAAAATGTGGACTTGTTTTTTCTAGTTCTGTGAAAAATACCATTGGCATTTTGAAGAGAATCAAACTGAATCTGTAAATTGCTTTGGACAGAATGGATTGTTTAACACTATTGATTATTCCAATCCATGAGCATAGAATATTTTTCTATTTGTATGTGTCATCTATGATTTTTTTCCTCTTTCATTGTAGGGATCTTTCATGCCCTTGGTTAAGTATATTCCTAGGTATTTTTTTGCAGTTAGTTGAAATGATATTGAGTTCTTGATTTGACCCTCAGCTTGACTGTTATAGAGCATAAATGCTACTGATTTTTGTACATAAATTTTATTTAACAAAGATTTACTAAGTTTATTTATCAATTCTACGAGTCTTCTACAGGATTCTTCAGGGTTTTCTACACATAAGATCATATCACCAGCAAACAGGAATACAGTAGAACCTCCGTAGTTGACCACCTCCCTACATTGACAACCTCCTTAAATTGACCTCATTTTCCTCGACCAGACATGTACCATATGTACTCAATGAAAGTTCCATATGATCTCGGTATGGTGACAATCCCTTGCTAAATAAATTTATAGAGTTTCTACTGTATTTTGAGCTCCCCTTTTCCAATTTCAGTGCCGTTTCTTTCTTTCTTTTGCCTAATTGCTCCGGCTAAGACTTCCAGTGCTATATGGAATAAAGCATCCTTACTTTGGGCATCCTTGGCATCCTTGCCTTGTTCTGTTCTTAGGGAAAATGCTTTCAAATTTTCACCCTTTAGAAGAATAGTGGCTCTGGATTTGTAATATGTGGCTTTTATTATGTTAAGGTATATTTTTTCTATGCCTAGTTTGTTGAAGGTTTTTGTCATAAAGAGGTGCTAGACTGTATTGAAGGCTTTTTGTGTATCGTTGAGGTGATCATCTGCTTTTGTTTTTAATTCTATTTATGCAGTGAATCACAATGAATCTTTGTGGTTCTCAGGGGTTTTGTGGTGGGATTTTCAATCTCACTACTCATTATTCTGTTTAGCATTTCTATTTCTTCCTGATTCAAGCTTGGGAGCTTGTGTGTTTCCAAAAATGCATCCATTTGCTCTAGATTTTCTAGAATGTGTGCATAGTTTTAAATAGTAGTCCAGATGATATTTTGTATTTCTGTGGTATTAGTTGTGATGTCTCCTTTTTCATTTCTTACTGAGCTTATGTGAATCCTTTCTCCTCTATTCCGGATTATATAACCAGTGGTCTATCTATTTTGTTTATCTTTTCAAAGAAACAACTTGCTGTTTCATTGATATTTTGTATTGATTTTGGGGTTTCAGTTTCATTTAGGTCTTTATTATTTCTTTTCTTCTAATAGCTTTAGGTTTGGTTTGTTGAGATGTGACATTAGGTTGTTAATTTGTGATCTTTCTGTCTTTATGATGTAGGCATTTAGTGCTATGCCCTTGCCTCTCAGCACTACTTTTCTATAATCCCTAGTTCGGTGTAGCATGTGTTACTCTCATGATTCAATTTGAACAAATTTTTAATTCCAACTTTATTTTATAATTGACCTAAGGATAGTTCAGCAGGAGGTAGTTTAATTTCCATATTTTAGAGTTTCTCTTGGAATTGATTTCTATGATATTGCTTTTTCTAAATTTGCTGAGACTTGTTTTTTAGCCTAACATGATCTATTTTGGAAAATGTTCCACGTCTGATCAAAAGAATGTATATTCTACATTTGGGGGGGCGGTAGAATTGTTAAGGGCCAGGGGTCCTGGTTCCCTGAATCCAGTTGACCTGGTTCAATTGCTCAGCTGAGGTAGAAATTTCAACCAAGTTACAAGAGTAATTGAAAGCAAAAATGAATGGAAACAAAAAATAAAACTGGAGCGGCACAGGTAGGGTGAATACAAGGCAAAAGTAACCTACACCAGTTTCAGTGTAACAAAGAGAAATTTTATTTAAGAAAAAAGAGAAAATTTAGGACATTTCCAAAGAGAGTCAGAAGAAGGTCCCTCTCAAGATGGAGAAGAGGTGAGAGAGACAGAGGCACAAAGGCAGTGCAGAAGTATCAATACCTTCTTTCTCTCCATTTGAATTTGGTTGCAACACTTTCATTGGCCTCTCTGCACCTCCAGGCATTATTGCCCTTTTCTTTGATTCTTGTCTCTTTCTATTGGACATTGGTAACCTAGGTTACATCATATTCACATTCTTATGGGTCCTCCAGACTTTCTTGTTCAACAAGCCAGGCTTTCCTCTCATGCCCCTTGAAGCCCTTTTCTTAGTGTCCTCTCTCGGAAATGTTCTGTAAATATATGCTAGGGCACTTTGTTCTAGAGTCTGATTTAAATTTGGGGTCTCTGTCAATTTTCTGCCTCACTGATCTGTTTAGTTCTGTCAGTACAGTGTTGAACTCCTCAGCTATTCATTTCTTTCCTTAATCTAGTAGTGTTTGTTTATAAATCTGGGGCACCTGCGTTAGCTGCACATACATTTGGATTGTTATAACTTCATCTTGAAATATTTCATATAATTATTATCTTTGTCCTGTTTTACTGTTGTTGATTTAAAGTCTATTTTATCTGATATCAGAATATCCACTACTGCTTGCTTTTGGTTTCCATTTGCATGGAATATTTTTCACAGCTCTCTACCTTGAGTCCACAAGAATCTTTATAAATTAAAGGGATTTCTTTAAGACTGTAGGCATTTGAGTTGTGTTTCTTTAACCTTTCTGCCAATCTTTTAAGTGGGGCATTTAAACTGTGTGCCAGTTATCATTTTGATTACTACCTATCTGTTTTGTTTTCTCCCTTGAGTTTCTGTTTTATAAAGGCTGTAAGTTTTTACTTTTGGCTCTCTTTATACTGATGAGTATCAATTATTCTGTTTGATGTATAGGGCACTTTTAAGAGTTTCTTCCTGGGCAAATAAATAGTGATAAATTCCCTTAGTGTATGTTTGTCTGAAAATAACTTTACACCTCCTTCATTTATGAAATTTAGTTTTGTAGGATACAAAATTCTGACTGACAGTTATTCTGCTCAGGAAAACTAAAGATATGACCCCATTGCCTCTGCCCTTATGGCTTGTAAAGTTTCCTCTGAAATATTTGCCATTGGTCTGAAAGGGGGGGGTGTAAGTTGCATAATGCTTTCATCTTTTATCTAGTAAGATTTTTCTCCCTCACTCTGACTTTGGCCAGTCTATTGACCATGTGTCTTGGACAGGTACTATTTCTAACATATATTTTAGGAGTTGAATGCCCCTTTTTTATCTGGATGTCTAAATTTCAATATGACCAGGTGAGTTTTTCTCCATTTCAATTTTAAAATTTTTTTACATTTATTAGGTAAGAAAAAATGAATAAAATCTCAAGTGGTAAGATGAGAAAGAAAATGCAATGTCATCTGATGGTCTTAAGAGAATAAAGTTGCATAAATCTGTGGGTACATTTGGAAATAATTGTGAACATTTATTATATCCAGTGAGGAGATTGATTAAGAAACTTCATTGAAAATTATTGATTTGACAAAGAACACACTTTTATGATAAGAAAAATAAAGACAAAAACCTTATAAAAACAGAAATAAAAGACATGATTGAAGTCATGGTTTAAATATGAAATAAGCCTAATGAAACATAATTTAGCAAACTGTAAGACTATATTTTCCTAAGGTTCAAGATTCCTCTTTGAGCTGCATGGGTTTTGTTACTTATAATTATATTTTTGTGTCCAAATCCAATCCTAATATGAGGTTCTAATTGTGACTGATATTTACATAATTATATTTCTGTTCATTATTTATCAAATTTTAGATTAACTTTGAAGGCAATTCCTAGGAGCATTGATTACCGTAATGGAACAGCATGTAGGAATTATAAGCTCTGATAGCAAAATAATGATATAGCTGAGAGAAATTGGCAGAAGAAAGAACTGGAGAGAAATATAGAGACCTGAATTTCTGCATTTTGCATAATGGGGAGTCAAGAGTTATGGTGTGAAATGAACTAAATAATACGTCTGTTAGTAATGTATTCAACTACAAGCAGCAGGAAAATAAGGATTAAGAATAATGAGTTTGGCTAGGTCTGGTGGCTCATGCCTGCAATCCTAGCACTATGGGAGGCCGAGGTGGGTGGATTGCTTATGCTCACAAGCTTGAGACTAGCCTAAGCAAGAGTGAGACCCCATCTCTAAAACAAAAAATATCTGGGCATTGTGGCAGATGCATACAGTTCCAGCTACTCGGGAGGCTGAGGCAAGAGGATCTCTTGAACCCAAGAATTTGAGATTGCTGTGAGTTATGATGCCACGGCACTCTACTGAGGGTAAGAAAGTGAGAATCTGTCTCACAAAAAAAAGAGAGAGTAATGAGTTTGTCTCTCCTAACCCTAGGCTGGTACACCTTGTCTTTCTTCTCTTCAGGGCCACAGAATGGCTGCTGCCAGTCCCAGCTTTACGTTCATATCCTAGACAGAACGAAGGGGGCATAGCCAAAGCTGAAACAAAAATACTATTGAATATGGATATTGACTATATTCCCATCTCCCCCTTGAAAATAAAGGCTCTGTATGTACTTGGGCCCTATTTAGATATTTGGGTAATCACTCTATGATTTTCCCTTTTGCAAAAAATCTTGTTTGCTATTTCATCTTTAAAAAAGAAATTTTAAAAATGGGTATTGAGTGATTCATTTTATGACATCAGCATAATAAGAAAATGATTTTTAGTACTTAATTTGTGTCTTTTGAAGTAATAATACCAACAATAGTCAGAAAAATAGGTAATATGAGCTAAGAAGCCTCCATTTTTATAGCAAGTTGTTAAAAATAATTTCCTAAGTTGATATATTAAGAAATAAAGATAATAAACAGAAAAATTATAAAAAGAATTATAGTTTCACCTTAAGACTGGATATAAGATGTTGTTGTATAGGAATGAGAGTTTTGATTTTTTTAATACAACTGATTATTCCACAAACACTAATAAGTTGACTTTTATGTCCAAGGATATACTCTCATTACTGGAGATGTAGCTAAGGACAAGATAAGGAGGTCCTTGCCCTTCATTTAGATTCTAGTATTGAATACAATAAATTAGATATCAGACAATAAGATAATATAAGACAGTGTTCTATAATGAAGAGATAGAAAGAGATGTGATTAAGGGTGGTTTGAGATGAAGGACAGGAAAGCCATCTCTGAAGAAGTGACCTCTGTGCAGAAATAGTAAACTAGTACACAGCAGCCCTTCTGAGACAGGCAACTATCCAAAATGTTTGCTACAGTAAACATTGTTGTACCTCAGCTCGTGGGATGGTATTTCTAGCTGGAGAGCCGACTCCCCACTGCTCTACCAGGCACTGATAAGGTTCTATCTTTAACTGTTACTGATCAGGCAGGTCAGAAATGCTGATCAATTTCATCCAAGGCTGTGAAATAAACTCTGGCAAGGCTAAACTTAAGTCCATTGCTTCCATACATCTCCTGAGGCCCCAAAACAATGTCCATTCCAATGAGATGTATTCCAGACTGTAGCTGCTGATAGACTCTAAACATTACCCAGGCATCTACAGCCTCTAGCTAAGAATGAACAGAATAACAGACTGGAGAGAATGACTTTCGATTTTAATCTGACCTAAGAATGTTAGACTTTGGGCTTTCATTTATGAGAGCAAGGCATTTGATTATATTTCAGATTGTATACCTTTAGCATTATCCTCTTCCACCTTTAGTTTGTATGAGGATACTATTTTTTGGAACTTTAATTTCTCCGAGGGAACTTAATAAATGCAGAAGACAAATTTTACATGACTACGACTAGCATTTTGTTGGTGAAAGGTATTTATATGTTTCATTATAGCACTCATTCTCAATGCAGAACCTCTCACATGACACATTAGACAATTTTGCTGCATACGCTTTGGAAGAAACAGAGAATAGGGTATAAAGTTTCAGTGATTAGATCATGAGGCTGATAAGGACTCACCCAGAGCAATTTCTCATCCTGCAAGTCCATTCATGGTGAGTACCCTATGTAGGTGTACCATTTTTTATCTTTTATATAGTATTTTTTTATTATATCATAGCTGTGTACATTAATACTATCATGGGGTACAGTGTGCTGTTTCTATATACAGTTTGAAATACTTTTATCCAACTGGTTAACATAGCCCTCATGTCATTTTCTTAGTTGTTGTGTTAAGACATTTACATTCTACATTTAGAGAGGTTCACATGTACCCTTATAGGATGAACCATAGGCGTGATCCCACCAATCACCCTCCTCCACCCAGCCTCCCTCGTTCCCTCCCCTCCTTCTCCCCTGTCCCCATATAGTATTTTTACCAGAACTTTTCTATGTTTAGATGTATTTAGATACACAAATACTTAGCATTGGGTTACAGTTGCCTATGGCATTTGTAGCAACCCAATAACCAAGCTGCTGCAACACGGAGGACTGAGGGTTCCTCCTAAAGCAGGAACCTTGCCTAACTGCTGGGATCTGGTAGACAAAAGGAGAGAAAGTGCTATGAAAATTACACACACACACACACACTCTCTCTCTCTCACAGTGTGCTGACCCATGAAAGAAGACCCTGTATGAGCTCCTGGCAAGGCTAACAGTTGCCACTTGGAGCCCAGCACCAAATTTATTTGGAAAATTTGGGGGTGTGCAATCACAAGGCAAAAAGTAAAAAGGTAGCAGCTTCCTACTTCAATTAAACAGCAGTTCTTTGTTTAGGGAAGAAAGTTGTCAGACTGAAGGACAGGGGAGTACTAAGCTGCAACTCAGAGAATACTTTGGGGGAAATTTAATGAAGGAAAGATACAGCCTTCCCGTCAAGGTAACTGTGGCTGCAGGGGATCTGTTGGGGAAACTACCAATTACTTTCTAGTTTTATTGATATTCTTGTCTCTAAGCTGTCGCTCTCTAACTAGACATCTCCCAGACTATTTTCTTATCTACTCTACTGTTCATTCGAACCCGCATTCGCCACCATTGGTGTGTACTGCAGTGGAGGAGCTGAAACTCAGGGCCATGACCTGCTCGAGGTTTCAGGGGAATGCCAGCTGACTCTAGCTTTCACCCACAAGTATTAGTACAGTAACATGTTGTACGGGTTTGTGGCTTAGGAGCAATCACCTATATCCAATAGCTTATGTGTGCAGTAGGCTCCAGGTTTGTGTAAGTATACTCTACAATGTTCATACAACAATTAAAATTGTCTAGCAATGCATTACTCAAAACATATCGCTGTCATTAACCAATGCATGCCTGGAATCTAATTTATTATAAGGCCAAGCAGTATATAACATTATATATTGTTTTTCATGACTTTTAGCTTAGGAAACTGAGAGTGCAGAGATTTAAGCAGCTTTCCCAAGCTCCCAGAGTGGTAGAGATTTAAATCAGATCTGTCATCTATAATAGCAGTTCACAGCCTTCTGGGCACCAGGGAGCAGTTTCATGGAAGACAATTTTTCCTCCGATGGAGGGGACAGGGGTGTTTTGGGGATAATTCAAGTGCATTACATCTCCACCTCAGATCATCAGGCATTATATTCTCACAAGGAGCAGGCAACTTAGATCCCTTGCATGTAAGGGTCATGCTTCTATGAGAATCTAATGCTGCTGCTGATCTGACAGGGTGCGGTGCTCAGGCAGTAAGGCTAGTGATGGGGGTGGCTGTAAATACAGAAGAAGCATCCCTTGCTCACTCGCCACTCTCCTCCTACTGTGTAGCCCAATTCCCAAGAGGCCATGGACCACTACCAGTCTGCAGCCTGGGGGTTGCGGACCACAGATCTACAGCACTGATACATGTAGACCTGGTTATCTGCAGGACTCTGGCCACCTCTCCTTCTCACAAAGACATTCTAACCTGCAATAGTCTATAGTTGGCCAAATAAATCATCTCCCATTTTAAATAGGAAGCTCTTGCCTGTCTGGTGAATTCTGGTGTCACATCTACATCTGCCTGCATAAAACACCCCATGAAAGATTCATCACTGCTTTTTAAATGTGTTCATCCTTTGTATCACCAATTTCAGATAAGAACAATAATGTATCTTTGATCAATTAAGTAAAAACTGTTCAAAAACCTTCCGTAGTTCCCCTTTGCCTACTGAAGAAAAGAAAGAAAAGATCTTGAGATCGTGTTTAAGGCCTTCATGTTTGTCTCCAGGCTTACGAGTCTTCTCTCTGCTTTGCACCAGTAAAAGTTCCATGTATTAAAAAACTGAATACCACTTGCTATAACATCCTTTGCTTTTCCTTGTTCTCTCTACCCACATTCCAAATCCACCTAACAAAATAATTATTATTGTTGAGGACTTCTGCAAATGCCTCCATCGCTGAAGTGGAATGAATGTACTGTCTCTCCCATAGATCTTTCCTCATTCTTCTTTTGTGACACTTAACCCTATTTTATCATAATTGTATCTTGGATAGATATCTTCTCATTACCACTACATGACTGCTCATTTATATTTTATTTCTTTTTTCTGCAGCTCCTATTAAGAAACCATACTTGTACTAATCTATCAATCTGTCCTAAACAAATAAATGACTAAGTGAAACTACTTCAACAACTTAAACTCAGCTAGAAATATGCCAATAAAATGGCTTGAAAATGTTCCACTTCATGCAAACTGCATCATACAAAAGATAAATGGAGAATCGTGGGACTCAGGTATCATTAATGTAGATGAATATTTACTACATTATGAATCATGTTGAAAAATTATTCTTAAAATATTGTTAGAAATTTATTTTTCATTAATGCTGGATTACTACATATTTATGTCCAAATAGTTTCAAGAAAATCTAAATGATTTTAATATTCCTATTATGATAAACACAAAAGATGGATAGCATTCAATTAACATCACAGCATGCATTAAACTTATCTTACAGTTATTGAAATTAGTTACTGTCTCACCCCATAATGTCAGAAGACATGGCTCCTTTGTTCACTATTGATTCTCCTAGTACCCAGCATTGTAAGAGATATATAATAAATAATAAAAACACACCCAACATGTAATATTAGTTCTTAGCTCTTTTCCAATTTATTTTTCCAACTGAGGCATAACTGGCAAATAAATATTGCATATATTCAAGCTATTCAAGGTCAGACATTAATTTCACAAACTCATCCTCAGAAAAGTGCTACATACCTCATTGCTAGAATACTGGTCTCCTTAGGAGTACTCTCCTTGGGAAGCTACGTACTGGTGCCAACATCTAGTCCACTCTTTAAAGAACTTTTAGTAGGATGAGTTTGTGAACTTAATTAATACACCTCCTGTGATCACAGCTCTGATGGCCATGCCAGAAAAAGAGTTCCAACATTTCTTTGAAGGGTGGATTAGGCACTGATGTCAGTGCGTAGCTTCCCAAGGGGAGTAATTTATAGGTGATTATAGTGACATTCAGTAATGAGGTATGTAGCACTTTTTCTACTATGAGTTTGCAAACTTGTCAGACTTCATACACCTATATATTGTATAAGGATTATAGTACAATCAAATTACACATTCAGCACCATCTATACATAGTTACCATTGCATGTGTGTGTGTGCACGCATGATGAGGACACTAAAATCTGCTCTATTAACAATTTTAAATAACAAGATGGTATTATTAATTATAGACATTATACTCTATATTAGATCCCCAGAAATTATTAACCTTATAACTAACAATTTTTACCCTTTGACACATTTTCCCTACCTCAGACCCTAGCAACCATCTTTTTATGCTCTGCTTCTGTGAGTTTGACTTTTCAGATTCCACATATTAGTGAGATCATAAAGTATGTGTGTCTGGTTTATTCCACTTAGCGTAATGTCCTCCAGGTTCATCCATATTGTTGCAAATGGCAGGATTTCATTCTTTTTATGGCTGAATAGTATTCTGTTGCATACATATACCACCTTTTTTTAATATACACTATCACTTCCGTATCTGGGCTATTGTGAATAGTCCTAAAATAAGTTTGGAAGTGTAGATATCTCTTCAATATACTGATTTCTTTTTCTTTGAATAAATGCCCAGTTATGGGATTGCTAAATCAATGGTAGTTCTCTTTTTGTTTTGTTTTGTTTTTTTGTTTTGTTTTGTTTTTTGAGAATCTTTCCTATTGTTTTCCATAATGGCTATACTAATTTACATCCCCACAAACATCATATAAGAGTCCTCTCTTATCCTCATCCTCACCAGCATTTTTTTTTTCTGGTCTCCTTGACAATAGCCATTCCGAGTAGAGTAAGAGTATTTCTCATTGTGGCTTTGATTTGCCACACTCACTCATTCGCCAACTCACTCATAATTAGTGACATTGACCATTTTTTATGCACATGTCAAACATTTGTATGTCTTCTTTTGAGAAATATCTATTAAGATATTTTCCCCAATTTTAATCAAATTATTTACTTTTTTGCTATTGAGTTTGAGTTCTTTGTATATTCTGGATATTAATTGTCCAAGGAATAGTCTGCGAATATTTTCACCCATTCTATAGGTTGTATCTTCACTCTTTTGTTATTTCCTTTCTTGTATAGAAAA
>NW_003852594.1:4722-5674 GCF_000181295.1 Otolemur garnettii | reverse complement strand
GTTCATTGAGGTGTGAAGTTAGTCAATGAGATGTGAGGTTAGGTTGTTTTGATCTTTTTTTCTCTTAATGTAAGCATTCACCACTATTAACTTCCCTCTTACACCCACTTTTATTGTATCCTGTAGGTTTTGACGTGTTGCATTTCCATTTTCATTTTTCTCAGGATACTTTTTTATTTCATTTTTTAATTTCTTCTTCAACCTCTTGTTTGTTTAGGAGTGTGTTGTTTAATTTCCACATATTTGTAAATTTTCCAAAATTCCACCTGTTATTTATTTCTATTATAGTTTTATACTATTGTCATCAGAAAAGATAGTTGCAATGATACTGATCTTTTTAACTTTGAAAAGACTGCTTTATGGTCTAACAATGATCTATCTTTGAGAATGATCCATGTGCACTTTAGAAGAATTCTGCTGTTGTTAGATAAAATATTCCATATATGTCTATTAGATTCATTTGATCTATAATGGTATTTGAGTTTGATATTTCCTTACAATTTTTGTCTGGATACTTTATTTATTGTTAAATGTGGGATACTGAAGTTTCCTGCTATTATTCTATTGCTGCCTATTTCTGTCTTCATTTTTGTTAATATTTGCTTTGCATATTTAGATGCTCCAATGTTGGTGCACAGATATTTACAACTGTTACACCCTCATGATGAACTGACTCCTTTATTACTATGCAGTGACCATTTTTGTCTCTTGTGACAGTTCCTGAATGAAAGTCTATTTTTTCTCATATCACTGCAGCCACACTTCCTCTCTTTTGTGTTGCCATTTGCAGGAAATATCTTTTTATGTCTCTTCATTTTAAGCCTGTGTGTGTCCTTAAGGTTAAAGTGAGTTTCTTGCAGTTAGCATAATTTCCAATATTACTTTTTTATATTTTCAGACATTCTGTGTCTTTTGATTGGAGTATTTAATCCATTTACATTTAAAATAATTA
>NW_003852594.1:0-3908 GCF_000181295.1 Otolemur garnettii | reverse complement strand
CATAAGAATTTATGGAAGACTAATACATTCAAACCATAGCAGCCCCCTAAATTCTATACTATTGATGTCAAGGTTTATATGTTTTTATATTGTGCATCCATTAACAAACTATTCTAACTATAGTTATTTTAATACTTTTGTCTTTTAACTTTTGTGCCAGAGCTGAAACCAATTTGAATGCCACTAATGCAATATTAGAATATTCTGAATTTGATGATATATTTACTTATGCCAGTAGGTTTTATACTTTCGTATGTTTGCATGTTATTGCTTAGTATCCTTTTGTTTTGACTCAAAGAACTCCTTTTAGAAATTTCTTGTAAAGCAAATCATATTAAATGAACTCTTTCAGCTTTTGTTTGGGAGTGTCTTTATTGCTCTTTCATTTCCTGCATCTTCGCAGGAAGTATTCTTAATTGATAGTTTGTTGGGGGGGGGGGATTGTTTTTTGTCTTTCTGGAATTTTAATATATCATCCCATTCACTCCTGACTTGCAAGGTTTTTGCTGAGAAGCACTAATATCCTATGGAAGTTTCCTTGTATATAATGAGTCTCTTTTCTCTTGCTACTTTTAAGATTCTTACTTTTAGCAATTTCATTATAATATGTCTTAGAGAATTATTCTTTGTCTGGGCCTTACTTGGGATCTCTTGAGCTTTATGAATCAAGATACTCGTATCCCTCCCAAGATTTAAAAATTTTTCATCCAGTATTTCTCCTAATACATCTCCTACTACCTTTTTTTCTCTTTTCTTCTTCTGGGAATTTCATAATTATATATACACATCTGATTGATGATGCCCCATAGATCCCTTTTGCTCTCTTCATTCTTTTTCATTCTGTTGTCAGTGTTCCTTTAATTGGCTAATATCAAATGACCTATCTTTTCTTTGGCATGATTGGGTCTACTGTTGAAGTAGAATTTTCTTTTCTTTTTTTACTCCTAATAAATAGGATGGTGTTTATTGACAGGGAGAAAGATTAATAAGCATGATGAGCAAAGAGGGTGAACAGAAGAGGGAGCCTTGGGTAGACTAGACTATCTCCAGGACCTTGGCCAGTAGGACTGGCACTGGAATGAGGGTCCACTGAGACTCTACAGATAGTAGGCCTATTACTAAGTGTGCAGGCAGGTGTGGCTTACTGCAGCTCTCTTCAAGGGATCTCACTGCAACTGAGTTACAAGGCTGCTCAAGGTTCACAGCCAAGACCAAGGTCTACAGGTCTGCCTCTGTGGAAATGGATGAATGTGTCTCCTGGTGGGTCCTTGGGCAGGCAGAGCTGCTTTTACACTGGCAGCTAAAAGGGTCTGGAGCAGAATTACAGAGCTGTTTCAAGTAATTCAGTGGAACTAAGAGCTATTGTCCTGTCTAAAGGGCTATGAATGGTCTCTCCAGGTTTTTGGATTGTCAAGTCTGTTCCTCAGGCTATAGCTGAAAGGAGCTGCAGTCAAGTTGCTGGGCCATTTTAGGCTTTTTTTTTTTTTTTTTTTTGAAGACAGTCTCAAGCTGTCGCCTTGGATAGAGTGCCATGGCGTTCCAGCTCACAGCAACCTCAAACTCTTGGGCTTAAGCAAGTCTCTTGTCTCAGTCTCCTAAGTAGCTGGGACTACAGGCACCTGCCACAATGCCCAGCTATTTTTGTTGTTGTAGTTGACATTGTTGTTTTAGCTGGCCCAGGCTGGGTTCAAACCTACCAGCTTCAGTGTATATGGCTGGCACCCTACCCACTGAGTTACAGGTGCCACCCATTTTAGGCTCTTCTATGGTGCCAAGGTAAGCAAGCCTTCCACAGCACCACAGACGGACTTATCTCAGCAGTTCCCTGTGTGTGCAAGACTAATCTGAGACTATAGCAAAGAGAGGCTAGAGCCAAACCACAGGGCCATTTCAGGGTCCAGAGGCAGACCAACATAGAGCTAGATACCTGAAAGACAGTGAGCATGACTCCTCTTGGGTCCTTTTGCAGATGGTTTGGGTAGCAAGACCAAAGCCAAATGGGGTTATAGCTAAATCCACAGAGGGAAAGTGCTGTTTCTGGGTCTGGAGCTGACATCAACCATGTGTGCCACCTCACAATGGCCATCCTAGGTTTGAGGTTCCACCAGATTTTCACAATCTGCTACCTGAATCCCAAAGTTTCCACAAAAGTAGTTCTGTCTTTTGTGAAACTATTGTTTCTTTGAGGAGATATGATTGGGGTGGGTCAGGGAATTTTAATTCTGCAATCTTATTCCAAATATTATTATTATTTTAGGTAAAGAGTAAAATGACCTCTGTGATTCTGTACTCCTGTTCCTCAGAAAAGCAACTGCTACAACATTTTGATGCAAACAATTTATTGCAGTTTTATATGCTTTTACATCTCATTTCCACACACTTACTCTTTCTCTCTATTCCCCTAGACAAGTATTAGGTACATGAAATAATGCCATTCATGTAGGAAGTAAATATCGTTGAATAAATAAATAAATTGAAATGAACTGTATTCTTTCTGGCATTACTTTTTGATTAGACTGACATATCTGAGATGAATGTTAACATTCTGATGTTGTTGATTTCTAGTATTTAAATTAAACTTGTAAATTAAACTTCCTTTGGTAAAACATACACAATTTATCTCATAATCATGTATATATAATAGACTTTTAAACTATTTGATATCTAGTCACACACATAAGCTCCATCTCTGTGAGCATCACTCACTAGGGATTGAGTATGACAAAGGTTTTAACACTTCATTTCTTCTCTCTTTTTCTTCCCTCACTCAGAACAATTTCAATTACAGACACCATGTGGACTTCTCTGAGGAGAAATATAGATTTCAAAATGTCAACTGCTCTAGCAAAAACATGATTGTTTTCTCATTCCTTCTTTGGCACTTCTAGTTCCCAGACATATCTTTTCAAAATGTCTGACAGTTCTATTCCTTCTAGCCTATCTACGGTGCTGCAGTTTATATTTCCTTCTGCTTCAGAATATCTAAGAATTCAGGACAGATAATGGCTTAGAGGCAGTAATTCCCTCCAACAAACCAATTTAATGGTTTTGAAATGTCTTAGAAATATACTTTCACTTTCAGTTTTCTACAGGGATAACAATTTGAAATATCAAAATAAACTAAGAATGTTAGTAATTCCTAAGATTTTATGTAACTTTCTGTAAGTGGGTACAACACAGGGAAATAATAAAATGGCTGTGATGGTTAATTTTATATGTCAACTTGACTGGGCCACAGGATGCCCAGATGTTTGCCAAATATTATTTTGTATATGTCTGTGGGTGTGTTTTTGGATGAGATTAACAGTCAATAGCACTAAAGAAGATTGCCTTTCCTAATGTAAGTGAACCTGAATAGAACAAAATCAGGTGAAGGCCTGAATAAAACAAAAAGGCTGACCTACCACAAGTAAGAGGTACTCCACCTCTCTGCCTGAGGAGCTAGAATATCAGTCTGTTCTTACTGTCAGACACAAATTAAAATAAGGATTAATCTTGGATCTAAAGCATGTGAGCTTTTGGATTGGAACTTATACAGTAGCTTTCCCTGGTTCTCAGATCTTTAGACCCAGACCAGAATTACATAATTGGCTATCCTGAGTCTTCAGCTTGGTGACCACATATCCTAGGAATTCTTAACCTCCGTAATTGTGTGAATCAATTCTTATTTTATTTATTTATTTGTTTGTTTGTTTATTTATATTGTTTGGGATTCATTGAGAGAACAAATAATTAGGTTATACTGATTGCATTTGTTAGATAAAGTCCCTCTTATAATTGTGTTCCACCCCCAAGGGGTATGCCATACACTGTGACCCCCATTCCCCTGTTTCCTCCCCTCTTTTCACTCCCTTATTCCCCTACCCCTCCCATATTAGCTCATCTACTGACTTCATGTTAGAAATTGT
>NW_003852593.1:2728159-2742168 GCF_000181295.1 Otolemur garnettii | reverse complement strand
TTTGATTCTCAGACATCCCTCCAAGAAACTAGAGCAGACAATTTACTACTGGCAGGTCACCTGGAGACAATCAGAAGAGAGTTTCTCCAGCTTCTTCCTGGAGAGCAAAGTCTTCCTTGGAAGGCCCAGATTTGGCGCTGAGAGTGCAACAGAACGGGGCGGGGCGGGGGGGGAGCTGGCTCTTGGCCTCTCATTTCCATTGTACACAGAGTAGACGTGATCTAATTTGGTGAATGTAATAAAGCTGTGTGCAGTGCTATTATTACTTTTGGTAACATGTTTCATATACCAAAAAAAAGGAAGAAAAAGGGGAACAAAACCTAAATTGTTTCCACTCCCTCATTTTATAGAAGCAAGAAGTAGGCCCCCCAGAATAAATCAGTGGGATCTGGGAGGAGCAGGGGAAGCAGGTGTGGTGCGTCTCAGGGCACGGTGCCTGCACTGTATGAGTCTCTGGCTCTCTCACCCCCTTTCTGTCACTCCCCCACCATCCCCGGCTCTCTCAGTGGATAGAAAAAGAGGAGGCGGCGTTTCTGCTCTGCAGTTATCACAAGAAGCCCCATGACCTTCATGAAAGTTCCCTGGACAATACACAGAATTCATTATTAAGGTGCCCCCAGCACGGACGCCGTGCATTTAACACGCGGACGCAGCCGCTCTGTTCCTTCCGAGGACCTTGGCGAGGACTCGCACTCCCGTGGAGTCCGAGGGCTGGAAATGGGCTCTGTCTCCGGGTGTGATCTCCCAGCGCCTTGAAGGAAGGACCTCTCTCTTCCTTCCTCCGTCATCAAATGTCACCAAAATTATCCTGCGGCTGGAAATAGCGCTGGCATTTTTTGAATGTGCGCAGCTCTGAAGCTCCTGTCAAAGGCGCTTCCGCTTCTCTCTTTTCAGCCTCGTCTTCTCCGGCGCCTTCGGATAATTCGCTCCAGGGCTGCGGTGACAGTAACGCTGCAGCTCCTCGTCCTGCTTCCAGTTCCTTAGGGAGCTCCAGTGGGGCTGAGTAGGAATAAGCGGCTCCATTTTCCCGTTTACAAGCACATGTGGGAGCAAAAGAGCCAAGGACAGAGACTCAGAAAGTGGAGCGGTGGGTCCCGGGGGAGAGGAGGAACTGGGAGGTGCCCGTCCCGGCTGCAGGCTGGGTGTTTGCACAGCCCGGCCCCTCCGTCCCAACTGGTGTTTGTAACGTCTTCCACTTGCGTGCCGCGCACGGGTTCCATCAGCTCGCGGTTTCCTCCCCTTTCCAGGCCATTACCGAATAGATGATGCCGTCTGCAAAGTGCCACGTCTCCATATCTCTCCAAAGGCGGAACTGGCTGCCGATCTCTCCTCTTTGCTTCCCCTTCCTCAGTCACTTGTCGCATCGGTGTGTTTAAAACATTTCTATAAAGGTAGAAGCGAGACTCGCACCAGAGTTCACACAGACATGCCTGGGACGGTGGAACCAGCAGAGGGCAGGGCCCCTTTCCCGACTGTGGGAGTGTGGGAGGAACTTTGTGGGGTCCAGGTCCCAGTTTGTGAAAATAAACTGGGTGTATTGACGACACCAAGGACTTACCGCGGAGGCTAAACCACAGGAGTTGCCGTGTGAAGCGCCCAGAACAAGGCTGGTTTTATATCAGAGACTCCATACAAGTTGCTTCATTATTTCTCTTAATAGTTTATTTTGAGGACTCATGGAGGACGCAGCTTGTACCCACCAGGTATCCTCCTGCCTGGCCCCTTGCAGCGCACACCAGCCAGCACCTGCCTGTGTTGGCCCAAGTGCTTCCCCTGACTGTAGAGCTTGTGGAGCTGCCCAGGGGTCAGGTGGTGGATGGGCCAAGGAAGTAACACCCATCGGGCAGTCACTTCTGACCAGCAAACAGAGTGCTGGTTATAAAGACTCCAGCTCCTCTGCCCTTGGTCTGGGTAACTCCGAGGTGGTGGTTCTTTGTAAGTACCCAGAGCTCTTCTGGCAGGTCTGAGCTCCACTTGCCCACGATGGCTTAATTACACACCCTTTCCCCTCTCTCTGCCTTTCCTCCCCTGTCCTAACCCAGCCAAAGACAACACAGCCTTCAAATACACCTGCTGCCGTGTGAGGCAGTTAAGTAACAAATGATGCCACCTCTGCACTTTTTTCTTGCCCCAGGAAATGTTGAGACTCAGGCCGGGATCTACTAAGTGGGTTTGCACACATATAGGATTTTGCATCCACTGAAAAACTGGGGAGAACTTTGAAGCTCTCTGTTAATATACGAGAAGATAGGAGTGGCTTCTATGCAACGCTCTGCGAGAGACGCGCAGAGTGCCTTGGCATCATGAAACTGACACTCTGTACAAATATCGATTCCCTATCTCCGCTGTCGTGATTCCTGCCTGGCTGGGAATTGTAAACCAAGGGTAGTCAATGTGGAGAGTCCTGGGGCTGTAAGGAAATGAAAAATGGGGGTATGGAGAAGTTTCAAGTCAGAGAACAGAATAGGGCTGAGTGTCGTGATGGGTACAAACTACAAACGCCCCATCCAGCAACCAGGGTGCTGTGGCATCCTGGCAACATGGAGCCTGGAGACAGAACCACACACCTGGACCAGGGTGGGACCAGGGTGGGACCAGGGTGGTGAGGCCGTGCCCAGAGGGTCACAGTGCCCAGGGCTCATCTTTCAGAGCAGCAAGGTTCACAGCCTCACGGGAGCCACCAATTACTGAACACTCACTAGGCTGGGCAGCAGAGCCCCGCCTGGCTGGCAGGGGGACAGTCGAGGCAGATGTCCTCAGTGGGATTCGGTAACCAGGGCACCAGTATTCCAGCCCGTGAGCACGGTGTGTGGCTGCCTCTGTCCTTGAATTCCCTCCGTTTCGCACGGTCCCTCTTTTCTCCTGTCATAATGGCTCCGTGATGGCTTCACTCCCTTCCTGAGACAGCCGCCGCCGTTTCTGTGTCAGCTCTTCCATTGTTGGCTGACCTGGAGCAGAAAGTAGGTTGCTTAATAACCATCCCAGCATTGATACAATGTGGCCTGTTTCTAGGTCAGCCATACCTGGTGGGGAGGGAACAATGGCCTCATGGTTAAAAGGGAACGCACAGCCCTGCCAGGAGTGCCGTCCCTTTAGACGGTTAATTAACCAGAGACCTGGGAGCCCGACTCCCAGAGCGTCCTCTGAAGATGAGAGAGCGGTGGGGGCACCGCGTGCGAGCTGCAGGTGGCAGCCTCGGACGTCCTGCAAAGAGCAGGTCACACGGAAGGCTCCGGAGAGAATGACTGATTGAGCATTTGTGCAGTGCCCGGCTTGTGCCTTCTCCCTGCCGTGGACCTTTCTGGCAGGGGCTGTTCAATCCAGTAGGACATTCAATCAGGTCCTTTTGAAAGTTTCCAGCCTTCCGTGCTCCCTTTATCCAAGCAGGTCACCTTTCCCCAGTCCCTGACTCGGCGGCCGCCAGAGCCACATATCAACAGCCGAGGGCCCCGCCTGTGCCAGCACCTCCCCTCGACCCTCCCGCCTCGACCCTGGCTCAGTCCACCGCCAGACTGTTTTCTTTCGACGGTGCTATTAATAAAATTCGTGATTTACTGACCATTTTCTATGAAATATTAAGTACAAGCAGGAGCTGAGAAGGTGAGCTCCAGAGTCAACAGACTTGAATTTGACCTTCAAGTTCTAGCCATGCGACCTTTTCTAGCCTGTGATCTTGAGGGAGTCAGCTGCCATGTAAGTGTGAGGAGATAGCAGCTTTGTTACTGACTGCTACTCTTATGTTATTAGACAATGGTAATATTAAATGTATAACTGAGTATATAATAAGTAATGTACATTGTTATAAACAGTGGATATTATTACACATATAAGTATACAGACATGTGTTAGTTAATGACAGGGGGGCATCTGAGAAACGTATCCTCAGGCAAGTTTGTCACTGGCAACATCACAGCGCAGGTGGTGGTGCCCACACAGGCTAAACAGCCTGGCCTACTGCACGTCCAGGTTACCTGGGAGCACTCCCAGCACAGCCTGGTACTGTCCTGAGTACAGCAGGCACTTATGATGCAATAGTGCCTATTTGTGTATTCACACATAGCTGAAGGGAGGAAAGGTACCAAAAATATGATAAAAGATGAAAATAAAGTACGCCTGCATAGGGCGCTCGCCGTGGGCGGAGCTCTGCAGGATGGGACGGGGCTCCAGGTGGTCAGCCAGTGAGCGGAGGGTGAAGGTAAGGGCCCAGACACTGCTGTGTGCAGCTGCAGGCTTTGTGAACACTGGACACTGAGGCTCCACTAAATTAATGAAAAAGATTTTCTTTCTTCAGTAATAAATTAACCTTAGCTTACTGAAATACCACCAGCCTATATGCAGTCCGTCGCTGGCCAAAACCTCATTACGCACGTATAAACGTATTCATAAAGATATAAAATAATATTGAATATGCGTGTCATAGACACATAGGATACGTTATTTCCATCTTTATGACTGTTAATAACTACTGTTTAGGGCAGCGCCTGTGGCTCAGAAGAGTAGGGTGCCGGCCCCATATGCCAGAGGTGGCTGGTTAAACTCAGCCCTGGCCAAAAAAATAATAATAATAACTACTGTTTAACGGGGCATCATACCCATATCCACATTATTTTATGTAAAAGCTGAGTCCTTTGAGGCGTGTGTAATTACTACCTCATACTAGTGGGAGCTGGGATTCAGGGAGACTCAGTGATCTTCCCGTGGTGTCACTGCTGACAGTAATTAGAACACACGGTTCCCAAATCCACATTCACGTTTATTCTCTTTCTCTCTTCCCGTTCCTCCTCCTCCTTCCCTTCCATATCATTTTCTGTCTCTCCACTAAGGACCTGCAGTTCGCCGCAGTTGGCCTCGTACCTGCATTTACAGACAGGACTTTGCAGAAAGGAATTTTTTGTGTGTCAGGTTAAATCATAAAACACCAAAGTTGAAATCAGAGCTCAGAACTGGAACTTCTCTAAGGGACAAATGTGGCTGAGTATCTAGGTCACGGGAGCTACTTAGAAATCCTGGGACGTCAGGTAAGGAAGCTCCAGCTCCTGAACCAAGATGCACAGGGCTTTGTGCATCTGGGTCAGAGGTTCTCAGCCTGGGCACTCATGGCTTCTTCACCTTGATGCTCCCATGAACATCCTTGTGCCCGCCAGGAGGTTCAGCACAGCCCTGGCCTAACCCGCTGGATGACGGTGGCAACCCCTCACCCCTGGTTGTGATGGGAAAACACATCTCCAGACACTGGCAAATGCACTCTGCTGGAATTAGTCACCCCCGCCGAAGGCGACCTATCTAAGTTAAGACAACCAGGACAAAATAGCATGAAAATGATTTGGGGTTAGAGAATCTTTGGAGGGAGGCATATAGAAAACTTCTTTGGAAAAACTATAGAATGCAGGACTGGAAGAATTTTGGTGGGTTCCAGATGAGACTTAGGACAAGCTGTAGCTGCCTCTCAGCCTGAGTCTCCTCCATGGGGAAGCAGGTGGTATAGATCGGACATTTGCATTTTTCATGGAGTTCATACTTTGAAGCTCTAAAGCCCAGCATGATGATTCCTGGCAATGGCAATTGGGAGGGTAAATAGCATTAGATGAAGTCGTGTGAGTGCGGCCCCATGATGAGGTTAGTGCCCTAACCAGCTAAGACACTGGCGTGTCTCTCCTCTCTCTCTGCCTCTCTTTCTGACAGGTGACAGAGTAGTAAAGCAGCTGTCTGCAGGACGAGAAGAGGGTCTTCACGACCTCTCCAGGAATGGCCAGTCCGGCACCTTGATCACGGACGTCTAGACTCCAGAAATGTGAGAAAACGCATTTCTGTCTTTAAAGCTACCCCGTCAATAATATTTTTTTTTTATTTTTCAACTTTATTATGCATTTATTAGGACATTACCCAATTGCAAGTCAAGAAGCAGCCAATATTACAATAGTTCAAATTATGCTTTTTCAACTGTTGGATCTGTTTATCAAGGTATTACATGTATCTTCAACTTACAATATATTTGACTTAATGATAGGCTTATTGTGATGTGACGCTGTCATAAACCGAGGAGTATCTGTGTACTGCTATTCACATTTAAGCAATTGTCTCTATGAAATGGTATTTTTGTTGTTGTTGTTGTTTTTATTAAATCATAGCTGTGTACATTAATGCAGTCACGGGTACAATGTGCTGGTTTTATATACAATTTTAAACGTTTTCATCAAACTGGTCAACATAGCCTTCACGGCATTTTCTTAGTGATTGTGTTAAGACATTTATATTCTACGCCTCCTGAATTTCACATGCACCCTTGTGAGAGGCACCGTAGGTGTGGTCCCACCAATCATATTTTTTGTTGTGTCATCCAAACCAGACAACCAGAACGAAAGTACCATCGACTGGCAACAGTTTTTCTCGTGGCTCAAGATTGTGAAGGGAATTAAATGAAGCAAATCTGAAAACTGTAAAGTGATACATGACATTTAATTTCTAGAGATAGTTATTAGTTTCAAAGATATCTAGCAACCAACTGCTTTGAATTTTGGCAAGCACTGGCCCTGCTAGACCTGCTTTGCTGAAGAAGTGATGTAATTGTGATTAGCTTCTTACCAGCTTACCATGGAAGGCTGTTAACAGCTGGAAAGGAGTGCACAGTTAATTAATTCACTCACTCATTCCACAACAAGCAAGCAAGTCGGACCCAGAAGTGCCTTCAGGGCAGACTGCATGCAGGTGCGTATACAAACGGCCTGCAAAACCGAGTGAAGACAGGTTTTAAACAGAATAAAACTAGATATCATTTTATTACAATTTTAAACACTTTGTGGGAGAAATTCAAAGTTTTATTATGGCACATGCTGGTTAAACTCTCTTAAATAGTATCAATAACCTCATTAACGTCCAGTGTAAATGACTAAGTTGCTTAAGAAACTTTCTTCATAAATAATGTGCAAGTAAAACTTAGGTTAGAACCAAGAATCCTGAATTTTTTTTTAGTATATTACTAGAAATTGTCACACTAAGAGTGTGCCCGGGTGCCACTGCCAGAGCCACACAGTGCTGCCGGGAAAGGTCTCTGAAGGATGAGTTGGAGCAAAAAAAAAAAAAAATCACACATCTCAGAAGTTCAGTTTTATCAGCAGACAATTGATGGAACTTCCAGCCTGTGCCAGGCGCTGTACTGGCTGGCAGAGTTCTGACTTGCAAAGTTCTGATTTACCGAACCCTGCTCCCTTCACCCTCTCACTCACTTCTCATTTATTTGTCAAATAAACTATAATGCAACTAAGAATACCCTTCTCATTTAATAAAAAAAAAAAAAAAAGCACAGAGATGATCAAAGACAGTTTCTGAGCAGCGTCGGGTCAGCGATGGAGCAGGACTCCCGTCCAGGTGAGTTTCAGATGCTAAACAGTCCACGTCCACTGCTGTGTGTGGTACATATTTCATCAAAACACACTTTTTTCTGGAAGTATGCCACAGAAGCATAGAGATTGGGGAGTCCAGGTCTCGAACACGGAATGAACTCATAGTCACGTGACACACGAGGCTTCTTCTACGTACCACAGAAGTCACTGTGGGGATGAGAGAGAGAGACGCCAACCTGCATTCTCTGCAAATCCACTCAGTAAGGGGACATCTCTCTGTGTCTGCCATGTACTGAGTCACAGTGATTCCAATAACAAGCAACTGTTGTTTTTATCTCCTGAAGATCTTTCTCTGCCTCTGTCTCACTCAGACCTTTCCTTTCCTTTCACATGACTCTTTCTTTTCTCTGGCTGAAAGGCTGAAAGTGTTAGACCCTTGAGACTGAGGACCAGATTTTATTTCCCTCACACCTCACACAGGTGATAGTGATAATCATTGTATAATCATCACCATCATGCTTTTGACCAGGCGTCCTCAAACTACGGCCCACGGGCCACATGTGGCCTGCCTAGGACATTTATCCAGCCCACCGGGTGTTTTTGCCACCGCTGCCTGTGCTGCTCAGCAGCCGACTTGTCCCGCAGCCAACAGTCTGAGGACCCCTGCTTGACCAACACACTGGGAGGCTGGGTAGAATTTTCAAAGCAGTGTTAGCTACAATATTCACCTGGGAGGTGGCCACTTTCCCCATTTCACATGTAAAAAGCAGTGGTGACAGGGGTCCAGAAAGGTCATGTGGGCTGTCCCCATGATGCAAATACGATGTGTGGGGGCAGGGCTAGAATCCCAGTCTTTGGGCTCCCAGCTGTTTTTCTTTCCTCTAACACTTGGCTATTGCTTTTCCTGCACAGAGTAAACGTATGTGGGGGTAGAATGCATGAGAGAAATCGCCTGTCCTGTGCCCGGCTGAGCTGCCAGCCCGGCCCTGCATTTACCCCTCATCCCTAACCCATTCACACTGCAAACGTCAGGTGCTTGTGGAAAGGTTCTGGGGGCTTTGGGAGCTGCTGTCAATGTTTCAGAGGCCGTCTAGCTCTTTCTGAGAGCAGGCCTGCCTCTGAGTGCAGGTGGGCAGCATGCCCTTGACACTGACCGCGAGATCCAGTGCACAGGTCTCGTTAATGCAATGTCCTGTCAAGTGTGTTAGATAAAACACTGCCTGAAAGTTACTGGACACCAGTCTTTTTGTCTAATTTTTTTTAAAAGCATGAGATAGAGAGATAAACATCATTTAGGGCCATGTAACAAGATGCTACGTCATAATATTAACCAAAAAGGTTTTTGTCAAGCTATAGCACATGATTAACACATAACTCTCATTCCTTTTTTTCATAGGAAAATTTTACTTTTTTATTTCATATTAATGTTGTGATTGAAGTGCCATATAAAAACATTGGCTCCCTGCTTCAGGTGGTCAAGAGACTTTGTGGCGTGAGCCTGCTCTTGACTGGCTGGCCTAATAAAGGACCCTTGATTAATTCAAACTCAGTGTGCTGGCACTTCTCTATAATTCCACTCACAGGTACAACAATGTGAGCCTTCAAACACTGAGGTTACAGTGTTTGCATCTGTTACGTAAGGGCCCTGTTCCAGTTGTGTCCCACCCCCAGGAGCTGTGCCTCACACCTGTACAGTGTGCCCGTGAGGTAGGAGCACACCCCTCCCCTCCAGCCTCCACCTTGCCCCTCCCCCATTCCCCTCCCCCCAGCTTGAATCAGATTGAGTATTTCTCCTATGTGGACCTGCATTAGTTCATCTACTACCTTCACATTTGTGTTGATTACATTGGATACTTGCTTTTCCATTCTTGTGATACTTTACTAAGAAGAATGTGCTTCAACTCCATCCAAAAAAATCCAAAAAATGTCGTAAAGACATTACATCTTGGGGGAGGGAGAGGGGAGGGGAGGGGGGTAGATGGGTGGAGGGAGGGTTATTGGAGGGGTCACTTCTATGGTTTATCCTACAAGGGTACAAGTGAATCTTTCTAAAAGCAGAGTATGAACGTCTTGACTCAATAACTAAGAGAATGACATGAACTCTACGTTTGAGAGTATTTCAAAATGTATATGAAAACACCCTACTGTACCCTGTGATTGCATTAATGTACACAGCTATGATTTAATAATAATAATAATTAAAAGACATTACATCTTAATGAAAGATCCAAAGTGTCCATCTTCTTATGGCTGAATAGTATCCGTGGTATACATATACCACAGCTTGTTGACCATGCCCGGGCCGATGGGCACTTGTAATGGGCACTCTGAATCCACATTTGACGATGAAAGAAGCTGCCAGTCAGGGAAGAAGGGAGGAAAAAAATAAATAAAACGACACTCTGACAACACTTGCGACAGTTCAGGAGTTCTTGGGTTTCACACACGCTGTCATGCTTCTCGGAGAGAGAGGACCCAGCTGAGAATGTGTCCAGCAGGGCTGGTCATTATGTGACCAGCAGAGCGTCCACCCACACAAATCTGCCTACACAGTCTAGCCTGCTACACACTCAGGTTGCAGGGTCTAGCCTGGTGTTCTGGGCAACCCACCACATAGCCTGTTACTCTGCTGAGCACTGTGGGCAGCTGTGACGCAATGGGAAGTGTGTGTGAGTGTGTGTGTGTGTGTGTGAGTGTGTGTGTGAGTGTGTGCGTGTGTGTGAATGTGTGTGAGTGTGTGTATGAGTGTGTGCGTGTGTGCGCGCGTGTGTGTGTGAGTGTGAGTGTGTGCGTGTGTGTGTGTATGAGTGTGTGTGTGTGTGTGTATGAGTGTGTGTGAGCGTGTGTGTGTATCTAAACACGTCTAAACACAGAAAGGGGGCAGCAAAGATAGGGTGATGGAAGATGGAAGCACCACTAAAAACTCATGGACCAATGGGCACTTGGGCTTCTTCCATGACTTAAGCGATGAAAATATTTCAGATTGTATATAAAACCCGCACGTTGTACCCCATGATTGCATTAATGTACACAGCTATGATTTAATAAAAGATAAATAAATAACTCATGAACCGCCCTTCTACATTTCATCCATGGTTGAATAAAATGCCGTGATGTGTGCATGGCTATGTTAATTTATTTACTTTTCACAACAACCCTGTGTGATGGTTGCTGGTTTTTCTGCTTCACATGAGGCTTAATGAGGGTCGGATCACACAACTTACCTAACGTCACAAAACTCAACTGCGGAGTCGACGTAGGAAGTCTGGCAACCACCTTGTCTCATTCAGTCCCGCTACTCACCCTGGGAAATGGGGACTAGGATTCGTATCTTACATGCTGAGGATCTGGGGCTCAGAGAAACCCAGAGGTATGACCACATTCACGTAATTATGAAATAGCAGAGTGGGGCTCCACTCCAAGTGTTCAAATACCACGTCCCAGATTGTTTTACTACAATAGAGTGCCTGATAAACAAGACAAATTAGGACCATGCCTTTTCTTCATACTAATCATTTATACTCTGAAACCTGTGTTAAGGCAGTTATGAAATGCATATAATTTACTGTTATTATATGAGCTATTTTCATTTCTGTTTTAAAATTATGATGCTATTCTTTAAAATAATTGGAGAGAAATCACTTGTGAGAAGGTATGTTCTCATTTAAATGCTTGGTGTCTTGGAGACAGAGTGAGCAGATGGTCAAGGGCAACTCCGATGAGGCACATGGGACTGGCTCGGGGGCTGCCGGATTTCGTGTCCTGGATCCCCCGGCCCTACAGATCAGTGAGCCATCAATCCCACATACCTCACTCCTCAAAACCAACCCTCCCTGGAAATCACCCAGTCTATTCCCAGAACGTGGGAATCGTCTTCCATAATCCTCCCTTATTATTTCTGACACTGGGTCATAGGCCTTTGAGGTCTTAGGAGCTTAGAGTTGACAGATCCCTTGTTGATTTCAATGAAAGTACTGAGAATTCTCTTCCAGAGTTCCCTTAGTTTTCAAACATCGGGCATTAAAGAAAAAAAAAAGTCTCTACCAAGCTATACTTGACGGCCTACATACTTGTACAAGAATCAGGCATCAGAACTGTATTTTTTCTAACTTTATCTGCTTCCTGCATCGAACACTAACAAATCCAACTTTAATCTGCATCTTCTACGTAGAGGCAGATTCTGAAATGATTAAAACCTTGAATTTTAGTTGTACTCCTGCAGTTTGTATTTTTCTGCAGAGCCATTATTATGCATCGAGCATTCTGATCTTTAGAATTCCCATCTCAAAACTTGATGTGCTATCATCTCTCGTGAAAGATTGCTCTGGATGTTAAGTGAGATCGTTCATTTATTCTTTCCATCACTCCCCCTTCATCCATTCCGTAAATCTGCTCTGAGGGTTTACTAAACACTGAATATTCTGTCAATCATCTTAATTGATAGAGGTGACAAGGCTTTCGTCCCTGTTCTCAAGGAGCACACAGTCTACTTGGAGAGAGTGAAGTGCATAATTAACACTCAGGGTGACGGGTACTAATAGGACTTATGTACAGAAGCTACAGGAACATTGGGGATGAAAGGAGGCTTTGGTGTCTAACATGGGTTGAGTATTGAGTGATGGAAAGTGTAGAAAGAGTCACGATTTCTCTTTCCTACAGAAGAGAAATTAATCAATGGTTTGATTGATGAGGAAAAGTAAGTCAGATACAGAGGGGGCAGGGCAGCAGAGAGGTGTGCTGTTTCTGCAGGTGCACACCTAGGACAAAGTTTGAAATGCTAATGCGTGCTCAGGATTTTGAATCTCTTTGATTCTAAATAAAACAACATGGAAAAAAAAAAAGCCAATTTGACCTCAAAGGCCTGCCTTTGGTTGTGTATAACCGAAGCTGTTCCTCTTAAGTGTTTCACACGGAATCTTCACAGATTCTCAGACATAGGGGACGTGCTTTGAAGTACACAAAAGATCAGATCCCGCGGGCACAGGACTTTCTGAACATTGAGAGATTAATTTACACTGCCACCAAATAGAGTCAACCTACTGCTAATCAAAGTCCCGATTCCGGTTTTCCAGGGCATTTCACAGGAGGATTTTCCCACTATGAGAAAAAAAATAATAAGGTAAAAGATAATAGAAAAATCACTCTTGTGCTATTTTGGGATGAAAATAAACAACAGAGTCAAGCTCTGATGGGAAAAGATCTCAGGCTGTGAGTGATATGTCTCCATAGAGGGGAAGATTCCAAAGAGAATCAAGTCGCTCTGTCTACTTACACGTCCCTTTATACACAGATCTAAGAGGAGGGCTGTGCTGACTGTCCAGGAACTACTTAGATGAAAGCTGAGTGCACTGCAAAGAAATAAAAACCAGCATTTTGATTCAGTTCGGACAGTGCCAGACAGCAATGACCTTGGGCAGGTCACGCCCTGCACATTGCCCACCCCGCTTTGGTAACTAACTAGAGTGATGAATGTGAAATTACTTCAGGTGCAACGATGCGAGGTCAGAGTAAGACCCTGACAGAATTAAAGTTAACGAATTCACTTTGAGTTAAACCCTTCAGTGCTCTGGCCTGCACTCCTGGACATGTGACCCTGGCCAGCTGATGGGCAAGCTGCCCCTGCTTCCTCTTCCAGACTTCTCAGTCTCCTGACTTTTGTTTGGGAACTTGATCTTGATTTATCTTTAAGGACTTCCTCACTCTTTCCTTCCTCTTTTTATAAGTTTGTAGGCTGTAAACCCTCAGTCCCTGACACGATAAATTATTGTTGATAAATTTGTGAATAAACTAAGTCAGGGTCCTCCCTCCTGGCGCTGGTCCTGTCGGTGGTTTGCTGTGGGCACTGCCCTCGGAGGAGGAGTGACGCGTCCACCTGCCAGGGTTCTTGGTTCCGGGTACATGATGGTGCAGTGTTGGTCACCACCCTCTTTCCATTGTTTTCCCACCCTCACCCCTGATTTTGAGGATATGAGGGGAAAGAATAGAAATGTGAGTCTTTTAACATCAAGTCCGAGACCTCATGTTTCCACATGTTCACTGTAAAAAATTGCTGAAATTGATCGAGAACATTGAGCTTCAGGCTCTCTCTGGGCAAGGCTTAGATGTCATTTTATCTCTTTAGAACTGGGCATTAAACAGAGGGTACATCCCACTGCAACTGGAGAGCTCAAGACACAGCAAGGGTTCTCCATAAAGGGCTCAAGACACAGCAAGGGTTCTCCATAAAGGGGACACAACGCTGGTGCAGGAGAAGGAGAATAACTTTACTTTGCTGTTTATACTGGGTCCTCATTCTCCTGACACCATAATGCAGTGTGGGGCTGGTTTGCTTTCATGGCCAGGAGGGATCTGGGTGCTGGAGTGGGTTTTAGAGGAAAGGGCAGATCAGCAGGCTGCTGAGCCCTGTCCTTGGTCTCCAGGGCAGCATTTCTGAGAGAGTTCAAAAAGGGAGGGAAGGGTAATCTAAGATTCTCTGCTGCATTTGCAGAGAGAAGCGTCTGGGAGAGAATGCCCCCAAATACTAACCCTGGATTCTCTGCCCTGAAGCTAAGCCCTGTGCATAAGATCTGGAAGCCTGAGCAGGTGGGTTGCTTGAGCTCAGGAGTTTGACACTAGCCTGAGCAAGAATGAGATCCTATTTGTACTAAAAATAGGAAAAAAAAAAAAAAA
>NW_003852593.1:2725611-2727945 GCF_000181295.1 Otolemur garnettii | reverse complement strand
AACCTGAATTCTTGGACATAATATTTGAAGAGTTTAATTTAAATGTTTACAAACCAGGGGCCTCATGATTGACTTTTTTGTTTCATGCATTCAGTCACTTTTATTTTCCGTCTGATATTATATCAGCAGCTGATAGATTTAGTCAAGGTGAGGCTGAAGCCAAAGCATTGCTGGGGAGGATTCAGGATGCTGGAGGTTCTTCTTGAAGGCAACAGCCTCAGACAAGTTTGTATGTTGAGTCAAATTGTCCGTCAAGGGTGGCCAAAGGCAAAAAAAAGAAGAAAACTAAGAAATGAAAAGCTCAGCCCGAGTTTTTCCATTTAGGGCCAAACTCATGAGTCTGTGAAACTTTGCTCCGTTGTGCTGTGGCCTAAATGCAGAAGGAATGGTGCTGAGCTTGTCAGCGAAGTCCCCCGAGATTCTCTGAGGCTGTAATAGTCAGTCTCACAGGAACTAAAGGGGAGACTGTGCTTGAAAGGAGCGGGGAGGTGGTGGTGTTTGTCCGTTGACGGAACCCCAGCGCCGCAGCTCTCCTTGGTACTTGGTAACTAAGATAGCTGGTTTCTCCATCTCTGGGCAGGGCAAGGGCAATTAACACAAAACCTTCATGAACTGTCAAGTGGAAGGAAACCTTGGATTGAGATGCCCCCTCACCCAGTTTGAAAAGACTTTCAAGAGGCACCTCCTGAATCCTGAGTGGTGAAAAAGATTTAGCTTGTCGCGTCTGTGGTAGAAGAATGTCAGCAACAAGATAGAGGATAGAGGACATTCCTGAGGAGGAGGAGGGGAGGTAGGTCACTTAGTGGGAAGGGACCATGGAAGGCAGGGCCAGGGAACCTGACTTGTTTCCATTAACTACGGGAAGAAGAGGTTTAATGTAGGGGCAGAGACCTACGCCATTGAAAAATATACTGTCTTCATGACCCAGTCATCAAGTCGCTGAATATGGTTAAATAAACCCACCATGAGGATTTCTGATTTAATTTAGGAGACTCATGTCAGGCCTTCAGGGATCCAAACGCGTGGCGAGTCTGGTGGTTACTGGGCAGAGCGTCCCCTGGTGGGACCACGGACTGGCCTCTCTTCCTTGCTATCCCTTCTCCCTGGACCTTGGGATGAATCCTGGACACTCACCACCAGCTCGGAGGGAGCATGAGAAGCAGGAATCCTACTTTTCGGATTCAACCCTCTTGTCCTCATTTTCTGGACCCACAGTCCCTGTCTGTTCCTGGCACAAAGTGAACAGCAGAAGGAAATACAATTATGAAAGGAGCTTCTCCGTCTCCCAGGGTCATGGGCCAGGGAGGAAATAAAATAGAGAGGAAAGAGGACCCAAGTTCCTTTGGAGAATGGGATCTGTGAGGTCGTCCTGAGAGAGCAGCCTCCGGAGGCGGCCCTGCCTCTGCCCTCTGTCACTCTCCAGGCCCAGCTGGACCAGCATGACAGTCACACGTAGGACAGTCACACATGATTTGGGGAGGAAGGGCTGGGAAGTTCATGGAATTGTACGATAAGAAATTCCTGGCTCAACCATGAACCAGCCAGACTTGTTCCTCGGTGTTGAACATATTCTAAATTTCCCTCTTAGTGGGGACGTCCCATCTTGAACCTCAGTTTTCTTGTAATTTTGCTACATTGAGGCCCCAGCGCCCTTCCATGTCAATGTCCCCAGTTTCCCTGATTCTGAGCCACACGTGCTTCTGATCCAGGACTCAGGTCCTGGTCTCTGACTCTGGAACTCGAGGCTCACGTTTGGTACCCCACTACTGGTATCTGTTTCCTGCTGTTGATATTCCCCCAGAGGTTTACATTTCCCCTGTCCTCAGATGTCCAGATCCCACGTCCTAACTATCTCGTGGGGGTGTCCTGGGTGATGTTATTCATTCCTGCAGTAATTCATTCATCCATCCAGTGAGCACCAGTTTAGAATGTGCCGGCTTTTAGGGCAGCAGGTATAAAGGCGATGTGCTCTCTGCCCCCGTGGATTTCACGGCAGAGCTCAGGGCACTGAGATACACACAAATAAGCCAACCAGGTGGATTTATTATATGGAAGTTTGAATAAGAAAAAAATTGTAAGTTTCCC
Organism: Otolemur garnettii; assembly: GCF_000181295.1. Taxonomy (NCBI): domain Eukaryota; kingdom Metazoa; phylum Chordata; class Mammalia; order Primates; family Galagidae; genus Otolemur; species Otolemur garnettii. The sequence continues at coordinate 2,725,860 of NW_003852593.1, read as the reverse complement.
ACCAACGGGATGGAGAAAAGATGCCAAGGAGGGGGGTCCAGATGTTATTACTTCGTGAAAAACAACCTCAAAACTTAGCAGAATCCAAGTCACTTCACCATGTCTGCATAGTCCATGGGTTGGGTATGTGTTTATCTGACAGGGACATGGCTTTTCCCTCCTGGAAAAACCTGGAACCTCAGCTGCAAAGGCTTGAGAACTTGCGTAACTTGACCGCTGGGCCTGGAGTCATTTGAGTCACCTCCCTGC
>NW_003852593.1:2722153-2725234 GCF_000181295.1 Otolemur garnettii | reverse complement strand
GCTGGTGCTCCTGGGGGAGTCTCTGCAGACCAGTGCGTGTCTCAGGGGATGGATGCACATGGAGAAGGACCGGCAGGAAGCTGTCAGGAGGACGTTTGAATTCGCAGAGGACAACTCGGAGACCAGGTGACAAGCTAGGGCCTCTGAGAGGTGACAAGGGCCTGAACTAAGACAATCTCTTGGAATTCGAAAGAGGAGACTACACACAGATATGACGACATAAAAGGGAAGAAGGGTGGTTGCTCCTGACCCCGTCCCCCTCCTGCTTCTCAGCGTCTTCCTCGGGGCTCTGCAGAGGCCTCCGCTGCCGTGTGGACGAGCCGGGGCAGGGTGCACTCCAGCCTGGCCCCTTAGAGTGGCTCATCTTGTTGGGCTTGAGTGATAAGACCTGTGTCTGGCACGGCCAAGCGGAAACTGCCAGGGAGTTTCTAGAACCGATGAAATGATGGTTTGTTCTTTTTAATATAAAAATGTAATAATGAATTAACCCCAGAGCTCCCGCCGGTTGTATTTTCCAAACAGCAAGCAGCAGCCTGAGAATGAAGTCAGACCAGAGAAAATCAGAGCCAGGAGAGGAGGCGTGAAGAGCAAATGCTCAGAAATATCGTTGGAATCATTGATGCAGCTAAGTCAGAGGCTGGAATTCAAGTTAGACCAATCTACAGCCTCTTTCCAAAAGCCTTTTTGAGCGTTCCCTCTAGCAACTAGAAGCAAGAATCCGGCTCTATACCGTAGATAAATTAAAGGCAGCCCTGGGCTCCCAGCTGGAGCATTTGGGAAATCTGATAAGACGCTGTTACTGCTTTGAGCACCTCGTAGAGGGAAGGGTCTGGGGCGGGAGGACGTCCTATTTGAACTTGGAGCTGTTAAGGCGCCTTCAGTAAAGCTATGGATCACACTGCTAGTTACACGCTAGCACCCGCCAACATTCACACGGGTCACACGACAGTGGAAATAACCAGTGTTAAGGGCAGGACTTAGTGCCCCAAATCTAATTCTGCCCCCCGTGCTGCTTCAAGAAGGACTGTTCAGTGCAGGCAGTGGGCGTGGAATTAGCAACAGCAGCCTCCCTGACATGGCCGCTGACAGCCCAGTCATTGTCTGACACCATCAGTTCACTTTACTGGTGACAAAGGAGTCCCAGCACACTTGATACCTTAGCACAGCATCTGAAGACGGTCTAAGGTGTGGTTTAGAACTGACACTTTCAACTCCAGGAGTGCAGAGATTTGGGGAGAGGACAGAGCTTGGGTTGGAAATATTCGGAGTGAGCCAGGGCTTGGTAAGCGCTGCAGCAGCAGCTGTGACCAAGAATAATTCAAGCTACAATACGAAGCCCCTAATCTCTGCACAGCGCAAGTCCTTCTCTGTCCCCAGTGTGCTCTATTGGTCGCAGACAATGCGTAATTGCTGTCTGGGACAGACTTTTCCTATCTTGACTCCCTCTACATGTGAAACGAACCGTAACAGACACTCGAGCTTTCTGTTCCCCTTCCCCCCACCTCACTTTGTTAGATTTATTTTCTGCCTTGATGTCTCTCTCCTCTTGCCAACACGCAGGTCCAGGTGAGGGTAGTGATGGGCCAGGCCAGCGGGAGCTCATCTGGGGTCTGAGGCCATCCCTGCCCTCTGCTAGCATAGAGTGTCCAGGCTGAAGTGGCCTCTGACATCGCCACAGCTCAGATCCTTACTGTGGCTGCTGGGAAACAGGCAACTTTCCGGGCCAGCCCCTCTCCTTGTTAGCTGCAGGGCTGGACAGACACACGAGGTCACCTGACTCCCGATTCTCTCTGCACCTTCAGGTGTGGCTCGTGTCCGCACGTGGGCTTTCCCACGGCTGCGCGTCACACCCACAGCCCGAGTCAGCGTCACTGGTCTCTGCTGAGGCACAGGTGCACCAGCTCAGCTTTACTCCGGGCTCCACTGGGGGGAGGGGGTGTTGGCCACATTCTGACACCCCTATCCTTTAATTCCCCCAAAGCTGCTGTGCATTTTAGGCGCACACGTTTAGGAATTCTTTCTCACTAGATTTTAGGGTGCCCTGGTCCATCTCCAGTCACAGGTGACCAGGAAGGAGTCCTGATGAGGTCAGCCAGCCACAATAGCAGAGACACACCCACTCCACAAAGTCCCAGAGCTGCAGACGCTGGCACAGGTGTGCAGAGAAGGGGACAATGGGGGAGGGATTTTGATAAGCTCCCATCTCTCACTAGTTTGTGAGATTTCAAACTAGGACAGCCTCTTTGGAAAGAAGTGTGGAGAATCTTCAAAGAGCTAAAAGCAGACCTTCCATTTGATCCTGCAATCCCATTGCTAGGTATCTACCCAGAAGGAAAAATATCATTTTATCATAAGGACATCTGCACTCAAATGTTTGTCACAGCTCAATTCACAATCACAAAGGTGTGGAAACAGCCCAAGTGCCCATTACCCATGAATGGTTTAACAAACTGTGGTGCATGTATACCATGGAATACTACTCAGCCATAAAGATGGGGACTTTACATCTTTTATATTAACCTAGATGGAGTTGAAGAACGTTTTCCTTAGAAAAGTATCTCAATAATGGAAAAGCAATCATCCCATGTACTCAGGACTAATTTAAAACTAGTAGATGAACAACTACAGGCCCACAGGAGAGGAAAACAAAATTAAATTCAAGACAGAAGGAGGGATTTTGATAAGCTCCCACCTAGTGGGTACAACGTAAGGGTGCAGAGCACACCCCTGGGGGAAGGACTCAGCATCAATTCAACTTGGATGTTACTTAACAAATGCAAACCCTGTCACCTAATTGTATGTACCCTTATGTCAATCAAAAAAAAAAAAAGATAGCACAGGAAAAACATACAGCCACTTTCCCTGGGTTCCCTTTTAAACCACTTTAAGGCTCCTATTCTGAGACTTCCCCTGGAATGTCCCCACAGTCACTGGGATATGAAAGTGATTGTAGCATTACACAATCACTGTGGACACGTCACTGTGGGAGAGACAGGGGAGGTATCTTGGTCTGTACACCTGATGAGGAAACTGAGGGAAGGTCCAGGGTACAGACGGATCACGGGACTGGACCCCACACAG
>NW_003852593.1:2718891-2721780 GCF_000181295.1 Otolemur garnettii | reverse complement strand
CACCTCCTGCTTAGGGGGCCAACGCCCTACTCCTTTGAGCCACAGGTGCCGCCATCCAACACAGACTTCTTAACACATCTATAGGGTGAGCAGGAACTAAGTGATTAATACCACTTTGCAAAACATATTTCGTGCTCAAAGGAAAGCGACTTGATGAACTTAGAGAGCTAAGAATTGATAAAGTTTGGCATTAACCTCTGTCCTTGGCATGGGAGCTCAGTGTGACCATCAGAGTCCCTCTCTAAGCGTACGGTGGCCTCTGCTCTCCCATCACCATGCAGTGCTGCCCATGTGAGAGTGAGTTTATGCTACAGCGGACACCGAGCGGGGGGACCTGTCTGCGTCCAGCCTTGCTGAATTGTGATTCTTTACTCTTATCTTCATATATTCTGGAGTTTTTTTGTTTGTTTGGCAAGGGGTATATACGGTCACTGTTAAAAACTAAACTAATAAGCAGAAGAGAATGTAAACCAAGAAAAAGTGAAGGTCACCGTTTCAGCTACTCAGTCAATCACGTGAACCCAATAGTCTATCAGTGGTAACTGACCACTCGTAGGTTTCTACTTCAAAACTGGGTCCTCATAAAATATAAAGAAAGAGTAGACTTTCCCCTCACCTGGAGGAGTTTAAAATCTCATTTCGTGCAGAATCCTTAGGCGGGAAAGGACGTGGCTTGCAAGGGTTCAGCGATGTGTGTCCCCCTGTTTGTGAGGTGCCTTGGGATTCACGGGGCTCCACGGCTAAGTTGGGGGCTCAGCATTTTCATTTGAAAACCGAGACTCAGCATAGATGTTCCACTTACCCGAGATCACAGTGGATGAGAAGTGAAGCTCGGCGCCTGATCCTCACGACTTCTATTCAAACCTGAGGCTCACGATTGCGGGAGGGAGATAGCCTACTCTATCCTTCCAGCTTTGAGCGTCTATCTTAGAAAAATTGAAATTTGGCTCAACACAGGGAACAAAGAAAAAGGAAGATTTCACAAGAATGGGATGGTGGCTCTGGGCAGCAGGAAAATCCTGGGCCTGGTTTCTCACCTGAAACCCGTGTTTCCAGATAGACAGGCATCTAGCAGATAAATGGTGAGTGTGTGGCGCGGACTGATCAAGGGAAGGCCACACTCCAATCAGGAGGGAAGGACACAGATTTCTCTGGCTCACTTCACATGACTTTTTTGTATTAACAGAGACAAAGAGGAAACTTCGACTCCATCTTGGCGTTGCTTTCTGAGTTTTCAGTGACACGTCTCTCCAATGGCACCCTTGCATCATAAAGTTGTAAAATTTTTCATGTCTTCTTTTAGAAGACAAAGTATAACACATAATTGCTTTGTTAACATTTTGCAGCAGATCAAGAAGGACTTTGATGTCTCTGTGGTTTCAAAACCCCAACATTATCAACTGTGTTTTCTGTGCTGTTGCTTTTATTTTTTTTTTCCCCGAGCCACATTTGTATTAATCACCAGGTGCTGACAGCCCGACAAATATTCCTTTGCACACTGTTTAACTGATATTTGTAAGAGACCAATAATATATCAAATGGGGAGGAAAAAAAAAAGTTGATAAAATAAATTTCCCACTGTTGATAGCCAGAGCTTTAGATCTCCAAAAATTGTTGCTAGCTCCAAGGTAGCAGGACTTCAAAGAGATGAAAATAATCCAAATGGACTGGAAAGCTTCAGCGCTTCCGGAACCACGTTCCAATCAAGGGAAAAGAAAGGCACCTGCATTATTGATAGGAGGGGGGCCGGGAGGAACAGCGTATGAATTTTTACAGCCTGTTTGTTATTTTCTTTTGGACCCACTGCTCCAGAAAGCCCAGGGAGGTGATGATCTTAAACTCCAAGCAGATGGTCTTTAAAATGATCATACAGACTCTCCCCGATAATGAACCTCAAGAATCCTATAGGACTTATCACAAAAACTGTTCATACATATGAAAAGACAGATGTTTCTTTAGATGCCGCCCAACTTTTCTTTGGCTGAATTCAGGAAGACCCATTAGCTATGGCTTTATTTTCAAACAGTTGAGTAATGTGGGACTTTAGTCTCCACTAATCAATGTCAAAACACCTTTCAAATGGAAATCGTGTTTTCCCTGGTGTGGAGGATGGAGAGCACGTGTGCAGGGGGCCCGGGAATTACATACACGTTCACATATATTTTTAATTGTTGCACAAGACTGGAGAATCTGTCGGGCTTTTTTTGTAATTCTGTGTCAGTGAAATGAAACACAGCTCTCAAAAGTATTTCTGTCCAATAAGCAGTGATCAGACTGACTAATTATTAGAGTGAATTCTGTAGCTTGGGCACAACTACGGTTTTCAATACCACTGCTCTAGAAGGCGAAAGTCTGAGTTCTAATTCAGAATTCATCACTCTCTAGCTCTAGGGTAAGTTTAGAGATAAGGAACTATCCTCTGAGTTCATCTTGATTAGTATCAAAAGACATCTGGGATAATTCAGCGTATTGAAAATGTAAGTGAATTCTTAGATCTCCCAAACAATTGTTGAAATGTATTTTCTGAGTTCCAAACCCATAGTTCAGTACTATAGAGTCAGAATCTTTGGAAACAGGGCTTAGAGAAGCTGTGGTTAGAGAAGAGGAGAGGAGAGGGGGGGCGGTGTGCTCAGGTCTGTAATCCCAGCACTCTACAAGGCTAAGGCTGGTGGATCACCTCAGCTCAGGAGTTTGAGACCAGCCTGAGCAATGAGGGAGACCCCAGCTCTGTAAAAAATAGAAAAAACTCATCGGGTGTTTTGGTGGGCCTGTAGTTGTAACTACTCAGGAGTCTGAGGCAAGAGGATCACTTGAGCCCAGGGGTTTGAGGTTGCTGTGAGCTATGATGACACCACAGCACTGTCTACCCAGGGCAACAGTCAGACTTGG
>NW_003852593.1:2715256-2718750 GCF_000181295.1 Otolemur garnettii | reverse complement strand
GAGAGAGAAAGAAAAAAAGAAAAGAAAAGAAACCCCAAAACTTCTCAAGTGATTTCTAATTTCATCACATACAAAAGAGAAAAATCATATGCATTTTTTCACAATTAGATAAATGCTTGCGTCTGTCCTAGGGTACACCATTATTAATACCTGGTTATTGACAATGATGCCCATAATATTTCTAAGGATGAAAACAGTTGCATTCTAATGTTAATTTCACAATTCAGAACATAAATGTGCTTGTATTACGATCTAAATGAATGGTTTTATTCTTTCCTCCTTCCCTTCTGTCTCATTTTCTTTTTAACAGCAGAATATTTTAATGCAAAGTGTTTGATGCAATTTTTGCAAGAAATCATAAAAGGAGCTATTTCGATTGAGTGGTAGGAAAGGGTTCTGACCTTATGAGTTTAACAAACTCCCAAGTCCCCAAACCAGGTGACGGTTATCACTGAGGGCACAGGAGCACCAAATTCCCAGACACATCTGAGAATTTCTAAAATACTGCGGCGACCTTGAACTTGCCTTTCTAATACCTGCCAGGGGACGGGAAGCAAAGCCCCAGACCTGTGCACACAGGTATTCTAATAGAAGCCCTCCTCACCATAAGAGCCCAAAGGGCTGAGCCGGCTGTGGAAGGGGGATTGTTACGTAAACCCCACGCTGAAGGGGGCCGCTAGTCTTAACCTCGGCCAGTGGCAAGGGAAAATTCATGAGAATTTATCATCATGAACCTCTCTTCGCATGGGCTTCTAGTCAGATATTTTACGGCCTGTGTCAGATAAAAAACAAACCTCAGTCTTTTAATTCTGAAAGATATACCATGATGTCACCCGGGGGGCTGATTTTCACAAACTCCAAATCTCAGTGAAGCGATAGGAAGAGTCTCAAAGGCTACAAACTTTCAGTTATAAAATGAATATATTCTAAGTTTCTATTAATAGCATACAACACGGTGACTTTAGTTCATAGTAAAGTGCCGCATGCTTGACATTTGCTGAGAGTAAAACTCATGTATTCCAGCCAACAGGAACAAAAAAGTATGTGAGTGACGGACATGTTAATTAGCTTCATTGTGCTAATTACTACACACTTAAATATTACAATTATTTAGCACACCTTCAGTATATGCAGAGCATGCCAAAAAAGGTATACATGTTTTAAGAAAGGAAAAAAACTGTATTAAAATTGTAAAGCTCAGTGTATCCTGATAACAAGAGAGAAACACCCTTGTAATTGCAAAAGACAAACATGACCTGAGTATTACAAATTTAACAGTTTTTTTCTTTCTTAAAATACGTATACTTTCATGACTTAGCAATTATGAATGTGCCCATCGACCCACGAATGGATCAATAAATTGTGGTATATGTACACCATGGAATATTTTGCAGCCTTAAAGAAAGATGGAGACTTTACCTCTTACACGTTTACATGGATGGAGCTGGAACATATTCTTCTTAGCGAAGTATCTCAAGAATGGAAGAAAAAGTATCCAATGTACTCAGTTCTACTAAGAAACCAATTTATAGCTCTCTTATGAAAGCAATAACCTAATTATAGCCCAAGAAGAAGGGGAAAGGGGAGATGGAGGGGAGGAGTAATTGGTGGGACCACATTTACGGTGCATCTGACAAGGGTACATGTGAAATTTATTAGGTGTAGAATACAAATGTCTAAACACAATAACTAGGAAAATGCCGTGAAGGCTGTGTTAACCAGTTTGATGAAAACATTTCAAATTGTGTATGAAACCAGCACATTGTACCCCATGATTGCATTAATGTACACAGCTATGATTTAATGAAAATAAAAATAAAAAATATGTATGCTTTTTTGGCACCCTGCTTATGATTTTTATTTGTCCAACGTACCTCAGTAAAGCTGGGAAAATGGGAATAAATGTCTCAAAGAAGGTAAAGACCCAAAGAATATAACTCTCCTCGGGGCTTGCTCTTTGCCTGGTTTCTGTCTCTCCCTTTCTCTCCCCCACATACACTCACATGCACCCCCTTTCTGTCTGTCTCTTTGCCTCTGTTACACACCTGCCTGTCCACACCCACACACACACACAAACACAGAAGACATTAAAAAAAATCACCATTGTTATAGAACATCATGAGAAATGGGATAAATAACAAATAGAATGAGACCTGCAAAGATTTCAGGGTTCGGGATTATAAAATGCAGAATTTACAAACATGTTTTATTAAGTAAGAAATAAAAATCTACCCATCAAGTGCAGTGCACACTGTTCTGGTGACAGCTACACTGAAAGGCCTTATTTTAGCATAGAAGGGTTCCTCCATGAAGCAAACAACACTTGGACCCTCTAAATCTATGGAAATTTATTTAAAAGGAGGAACAGCAGACTGTAAACATTCCATCTTTAAAATATTTGAACAAAACTTTTAGTAATCAAGACTACAATAGTTAAAATGCATAAAAAAGATAGCTGGGCTAAGAGAAAGTCTTAAGGCAAACTGAAGAGTTAATGAACTTGAAGGTACAGCTGAGTGTAAAAATCTTTTCCAGAATTCGGCACAGGAAGATGAAGGGAGTTATTAAAGGGGAGGAAGTACGAGGACGTGGCACTTTCTACTCAACATTGGAAGACAGCAGAGATACCGGGAATGAGACGGTTTTAGCTCAAAACATTCAAGAATTGTTGAAAACATAATTTCGGGTTCCAAAGCCCAATAGACTCAGATAAACATAAACAAAACTAAACACACCCTCCTCGACCAGAAGCACCCTTGTCGATGTCTAGAACACGGACTCCAGGAAGGAGGTTTTAAATCCTGCCTCTTCACCCCGTCTCTCACTCCCATCCTCCTTCCCTGCCCTCCCGACCCCTATCCTGTCATCAACCCAGGATTCTAACTATGACATTTTAGGGAGCAAGGTGAAGGGTACTCTTTGAAAATGTGTTTGGTTCTCTTCCTTTAGGACACTTTGGAGAGAAAGTTTTCCCTTTAGTACTTGAAAATGTGAAGTTTCTATCCCAGGATCATGCGCTCCTGGAAGGTCGTCATAGTGGTCGTCATACAGAGAGGTCGTCATAGAGGTCATCATAGAGGTCGTCATAGAGGTCATCATAGAGGTCGTCATACAGAGAGGTCGTCATAGAGGTCGTCATACAGAGAGGTCGTCATACAGAGAGGTCGTCATACAGAGAGGTCGTCTGATGGCGGATGCATGTCCCTCCGGGTTCACATCCCAATCTTACCTTCCTCTGCTATGGCATCTGGGGGAAGCCACCGCGTCTGTCACACAAATGGGCCAAAGACAGCCCCAGTGAGTTAACCCCCATGATCTCTGTACCATTCACTTCTTCACAGAAGTCTGGGGCCATTTGCATAAAGCCTGCTGATGGTAAAGTTGAATTATTACACATCCAATTTCTTTAAATATAGTCTAAATACACACATTTTAACTGTATAAAGCCTTCCTACTTTCCACATCCTACAAACTGCACTCAGCTCCTGCAGAAT
>NW_003852593.1:2711790-2714841 GCF_000181295.1 Otolemur garnettii | reverse complement strand
TGCACTCTCTCACCCTGAGACCCCTCACGTGCTGCTGGGGACCAAGGACACTATGTAGACAGGTATGCGCTCCTGTGCTCCCTGCTTTTCCCTGGAGAGATCCCTTGCCCCATTTCCCTTCAGGGTGTGGCTTTAGACCATCGTCTCCAGGAGGTCTTTTGCTAGGAGGGGCTCTTTGTGTCACCTGCACAAGCAATGCCCCAGAAAGCAGGGACAGTTCTCCCTCACATTCTTGCCTCTTCCCTGGTCAGCCCTGACATCTTGGGATTCTAAATAATGTCTCATTTAGAAAATGAGCAGATACTGTTTCTCCGCCAACGTTGTCTGGAAAGATCTTAGTGCCACGGCTGAAACGGAATTGGTGGTCACTAAGTGTGACGCCATTCCCTTTGTCCTTGGTTCTTCCTAAAGGAAGGAGAGAATGGCACAGGACTGCTGGTGGGTGGAGAGTGGGTGGGGTCAGAAGCCAGGAGCGTTTGAGCTACTTCTAGCTGAAAATAATTGCAAAAGCAGTGAAAAGGTAGCTCCTTGAACATGTGGGTCGTAGGATCTTTCTTTAAATGTGGGAACAGTGCGTGCTCATACCTGGACCAGCCCTTTTCTGTGCTTCCTCAGCGGTCAGAACTCGGGCCACGTGTGGCTTACAGAGCATGAGAATCACGTCATCGCCAGTGAGAGCCCGACATTCAGGGTTCGCTCTCAGGGAGAGGAACTGACTGATGAAGTAAAATCTGAGCAGGGCTGAGGAGACGCCCAGGTCTAGAGGGCTGTCACTTATCAGAAGAGCCCATTTTGATTCCATTGAGGTCACCTGGAAGGACCCAGTTCTCAGGCGAGCTGCATGGCCATCAGCAAACCCTGTGACCTGAGGAGGAGTATTTAACTAGCCTGAGCCTGTCACCTCAGCCACAGAACAAGCGCTTCAAACAAAGCCAGTCTCGGGTTACTTCCAGGTCTCAGATTCCGGGAACATAACCAAGTCGTATCTCTTTTTGTACAAAGAATCTGTTGCCCATGTACCATTTTTTCCCTGTTGTGTGGAGCCTGAGGAGTGTACACCGAGCAAAACAATAGAGGAAATGCTATTAGTTTAAAAGAGTGGGTTCAGTGGGCTTGTCCTGGTGCTAAATCACACTAAAAATAAAACAGTGACTCTTCACGTTAAACTAGAACATCCAAAGCAGAATTATGCTTCAGGCTAAGCCACATTCTGATAGCAACAATGAAAAATAGAAAAACAGTGGTGCCTCGCAATATAAATCGCACCGTACAGATACTTGAGATGATGAATCTGCCCAGGCTTTTCTCGTGTTTATCATGTCCTCGGAGTTTCTAGTTGATTTCACAGATGATTATACATTACTTTAAATGTTGAAGAGATTTTTTAAAAAAAAAAAAAACACTCCTCCAAAAGGCATTGTTTTTAAGAAACGAGGTAAGGCCCATTATGCCCTGTTCACTACCATAGATTTTGTTCAATAAATTTCCAACTCAGTAGGGAGGGAGAGATGTTTTTATTGTAGTCTGTTAATCGCAGAAGTTGTATCTTTTCCGGGAATCATCCATCCGTCCACATGTGTGTATAGTTGGTTCCCTGGACCTTGTCTGTCCATCCCCTTCCAAATCCTGCAGATGGGCATGGTCCCAGACAGCCAGCCGGGTGTGAGCGCTCAGCCAGGGAACGGAGAGCACAGAGCACGTCCTCTTCCCCACTCCTGGGGAACCCCAGTGGCTTTGGCTGCTGCAGGCTGTGAGCCAGGTATGAATGCTGCTAGCTGCTCAGTTCTATAGGGTGAGGGAATGGTCCTCGCCAAGCGCTGGGGACAGCCTGGTAGGTCATTCCTTCACTCCTTACTCTGAGTGAGTCCCAATTAAACTGCAAAGTACTCACCTCAGTGTCTCAAGGGAGAGAGAAAGATGAGGAGATGGGGCCATGTTTCTGGACAGGCTTCTGTGCCTCCTGAAAGGATGTGATCTCCAGAGCTATGCTGAAGCCTGCCTGGTTACTCTCCGACTCTGCTGTGCACAGATCTTCCTAATGTACCAGCAGCAGTGAGTGGAGGGGAGAGAGGGGGCTTGTTAGCTCTTTGTTGACTTGGGCAAGGCCTATAATCCTCAGAGTGTGTCTCTTTAACCACAAAACAGGGGCACCACCACTTAGCAGCATGGCCTACATTAAATAGAGCAGAACCGATGGAACAGCCCAGAAAAGTCCTAAGCTAGGAAGTTCTCTAGAAATACCTACAGAAACACCTTCCTTCAGGACGTCAATAGGTTCAAGCAAAACAATAGATAATGAAACCAATTTTACCACGGGCTATGGATAGAAACAAGAGTTAAGTTCTTACAGCATATTTCTGGTCATGAAAATATCACCAAACTTCTAAATCAAACACTTCTAATATTGAACATGGAAATAAATGTGAACTATACGTGCATCTAAGAAAGAGTGATAAAAATAGGTAAGGAGTGACTTACCTTATTTTTGGTGAATCAGTTGTAGTGGTGGTGGATTAAATCGGGGAATAAATAAATGTTCAGTCTCGAAAGGAGGACTTCATACCACCGCACAGTTCACAAATAAACAGTAATCCGCATGGCAGACTCATAGAGAGGGTCTGTACCTCACCATTTGTTGTACATTTTCTTATGTGATGGATGATCTTAGACGTTACAGATTTTTATCTTACAGTAATTTGTGTTCATTCATGTACTCGTTTTCCAATCTGATTATGCCAGGTCGGGGTTGCAGATGGTGGGAACCCATCTATGCAGCTCAGGGTACCAGGTGGAAGCCAGCCCTGGACAGGGCGAAGTTCCCTGGCTGGGAGCCCACACCCCAGCTGGCTGGTTGGGACTGTGCCCATCTGCAGGATGTGGGAGGGGACGGGCAGACCTGAGATTCCTGAGGACACCTGGGCCCATGTGAGGAGACACCCAAGCTCCACTCAAACAAGCCCCATGGCTGGGAATTGATTCATCCTTCCTCATCAGGTGACTGGGGCTGCAGGGGGGAGGGGAGCACACAGGTGACTGGGGCTGCAGGGGGGG
>NW_003852593.1:2709911-2711582 GCF_000181295.1 Otolemur garnettii | reverse complement strand
CACCACCATGTGACAATGAACTGCTGCTGTTTTGAGTGGCCCAGTTTGGGGCACTTTGCTACGGTAGCCCAGGGAAACTAACACAGTGTTTTATTACTGCCCCCCATTTCCTCCCCTGCGCCCCCAATCATATTCAGAAGTATCCCAAGGGCTTCTGTGCCGACCATTATCCGGATCATTGGGGTGAGAAGGTAACAGTAGCTGGCGGTGGCATGGTGGCGCTCTGTGCCAGTCACCATTCCCAGTCACTTGTTTCAAACACATCGCGATTCATCGATACTATTTTCATCCGCAATGTTTAAATGCAGAAAGTAAATCATATAGACATTAAGTATCCTGCTCAAATTCACCCGCTGGCCACCAACAGAGTCATCATTTGAACACGGGACTCTGGGGAGCATGGTGTGTGAGTTCAATGTCACGAGCACAGACGGCAGGAGCATCGTGTGTGAGTTCAGTGTGACACGAGGTCAATATGAGGCGAACGTGCATGTCTGTGCCTGGGTGCGGAGAGATGCTCGGATCAGACCCACCAGGCTTCCTTCTGAACCAGAACTTGCTTTAAACGCTGGAGTAAGAAACAGAGTAGACCAAGGGACCCCACTACATCTCTTCAACTCCTGCTCCTTCCCCATACTGGCCAACTACCTACCCAAAGATGATGGCACAGAAGGAAAGGGAGGCAGGACAGTCATAATTCCTGTGTCCTCCCTCCCTCCCTCATCTGTGTGTGAGCCAGAGGCAGAAGGTGTCCAAGGAGCCCGAGTGAAGAAGTGAAAGAAAAACAGTTAATTTTGTTCTGCGTCTGGACAGGCCGCCTGTGGGAGGCCTGTCGTTGTTTTCACTGTTGTGGCCAGAATGAAATATCTACGAGTGTAGGAAGCATAAAATATGAACCGCGCCGTTTCAGCAATTCTAGAAACAAAACGCCTCCCCTTGTAGTCGCACTTAAAACTGGCCTTGCACAACACGAAGACAAATGGGAAAATCGATGCTAACAGCTTAAAATTTTAATTTTTCTTTACTGAGAATGACATTAAATAGCAAATAAAAAACACCATGCCATAGGAGTATTGAGTACATTGGATATTTTTTCTATTCTTGAGATACTTGACTAAGAAAAATGGGTGAAGGGCCCTGCTACAACTTGAACCTCGCCTTGGAAGTGAGAACAATGTTACCTAAAAACTTGTACTCTCGTATTAATTTGAAATTAAAAAGAAGATCATGACAAATCAGCCACAGAAGAAAAAAAAGTCTTCAATTTCAACACCTTTAAAGGTATTTCTTTCCCCTGCTTCTTGGACAATGGAGCCCAAACTGACATTTTGCACGGGTCCCACAAACTGCTGTTGTCTTTATCTCACCCTGAGGGTGAGTCCGGGTGCACCTCAATGCTACTGCCTCCAGGAAGGCGCCCTGATGGCCTGGACAAAACCAAAATCCTCCCCCTGCTCCTTCCTCACGGCCTCTCCCCCACTTCTCAGCCCTGCGGCACTTTTATTGATAGGCGTCTATCCCGGCACCAATCTCAGCGTGACATGTGTCCATGCCTGTCTCACCAGCTGGGCTGTGACCTCCCTGGGGTTAGGGATGTGAGCCCTGGGACTCTGGGGCAGACGGCCAGTCTGGCCTGCTTGGTCAGCACCTCTGACCCCACGGGTGGCCTGT
>NW_003852593.1:2701093-2709654 GCF_000181295.1 Otolemur garnettii | reverse complement strand
TTTCTTTCTTCCCAGGAAGGGAAGAGCTGGCTGCCAAGACCACACTGCCTGGTCCTGGGGCCAGATCTCTAATGCTTCCTACTGGAGGGGCCCTCGGAGTCAGGAGGAGGCAGAGCTGGCTACGACCCAGATGCGCTGCCCGCCGCCCTGGAAGCGAAGTCCACCTCCTTCTCACGGCCTCGAGCCCGGTGGGATCAGTCCCAACTCCACTGCCCACCCTGCACCTGCCCACGCTCCAGGGACTGTGACCGTCTAGAGCTCCATGGGTGCAGCCTGTTGGTAGGGTCACCTCAGTCCTGCAGCCCCTGTGCTCCGTGCAACCTCACAGCCCTCAATCCCTCCCAAAAGACAGTGTCTTGCTCCCAGAAGGCCCCTCCCTGCACAGCCTACTCACCCCCTTGGAGAATTCCTCCTGTAAGTCTCATCTGAAACATGAAACGTGGCTATTCATCTGGGAATAGAAAGCTTCTCTATTCATCCGGGAATATAAAGCTTCTCTTTCTCAAACCTCTACCAGAGGAAAAAAAATGTTAAGGTAAGTCCACGCTATAAAAGCAGGAAAACCGGGCAGAGCTAGCAGAAAGTCTACACGTGCCCCTGGGACGTGGAAGGTCTCTCTGAGGACGACACCCAAGGTGGAAATCAGAGGCACGAATGTCGCACATTTGAACACAGAAAGCATTAAACGTGCATCTGAAAGCCTCCCACACACTGTCAAAAAGCCGCCGTTAGCCTCTGTCTTCCCAGACTCAGGACGTGTTGAACAGCCTCGGTTTATAAAGTGCTCTGACAACTCTCTCAGTAACACACCACCAGGGACACAGCATGAAATAACCCGTGATCCACAGTAAATGTAGGAGAGGTTTTTCTCAGAAGCTATCAAAAATTTCAAAATGATTTTTTACTGAGTTGTAACATTTGTCTGCATTTGTGAGGTGCAGGTGGCATTGTGATACGTGAACAGGACATGTAATGATCAGATTGAGTAATCACCTTGAACACTTATCATTTCTTTGCATTAAGAACATTCAAATCTGTGTTCTGGCTATATTGAAATGTACAATATGTGATTGTTCACTTGAATCACTAAAACCACTGGCTATTTTTCTAGCATAGGTTGGGGAAAATTTGTAAATGATATTATTTGTGGTGAATTAGATATTGCTCAGTAAATATTTATTCTTGCGCCCCTCCACTGATTTAGGGTTTACTGTGTCAAGGTGGGAAAATTATATTCCTCTATCACCTGTCTTGTCTTAAGGCTTAAACCCATGACCTACTTTAATTAATGGCATACTTTAATTAATGTTAACAAATCTTATTTGAGTAATGGCCTAAGAGTTGTTCAGTTGGGTAAGGAGTTCCCTCTTGCAGACCTGCCTTTTACCATGAGAAGAACAAACTTCAGGTGTGTGTTTGTTCAGAGAGGATGAGAGACAAGTGGGCCAGACCAGTATGTTGGAGCTAAGCCCAACCAAGATCAGCCAACCTCCGGCCAACACACAGACAAGGGAACAGGAGATTACTTCTACTATTGTAAGGTCTGCCGCTGAGCTCAGGATGGTTTGCTGAACAGGATGATTACAGCAAACACTAACTTAAAAAAAGGCTTGAAGTTGGTAAAAATGTCCAGAAATTATTTGGGCCCTTCTAGCAGGAAAAGTGAGACGTGGGAAGGAGAGGAAGAAATGGGGGTGGAGGAGAGAGGAAGAGAGAAATGGAAGGGAAATCACGGGGAACTGCTTTTTATCTCTTACTGAATTGCTGTCTAAGGTAACCGGAATTAGGATGCACAGTAGAAACAAATCCTAAAATCCTGAAATATTTGGGAAAAGGACAAATCGGAGCCTGGAGTCTTGTTGCTGTGGGTGATCATCGTCTGGGGGACGCTGAGGAGTGACTTGCACCCAGATGGCTTATTTCACAGCAACAAAGCCCCTTGAGTGTAGGTGTCAAATTTTTAACTCATTCTAGTTTTATACCTGAGGTCAATTTTTAGGAGACTGGCTGGTCCCTGAAGGTCACAGAAGTCCTGAGATTTGCGTGAGGGTCTTCCGACCCCTGTGGGGTTCCATGTACATTCCACCTACTCGCTCCAGACCTTTCGTAAAGACAATTTCCTGTGCTCCCTCGTAAGTAGGGGATGTGCTTGCTAATGTCCATAGCTGTACTAATAAGAGCCTGACGGTTGGAAGACCTAACTTCACACTCTTCTCAGACTCCGTCAATTCCCTTTATGGGGCACTGCCCAGAATACTTCTCATGGAAGGACAATAATTAATCCTTGTTCAAAGGATTCATCTGGGAGGCTTTCGTCAAAGGGTCTTAAGCACACGCCGTGCTCCCTCAAAGCTGGTGATGGTGTTTACAGCAAGAGCCAGAGAGAAAGGGCAGCATTTGGAGATTACGTGTTTGACACACCATATCAGGGAGGTGCTGTCCACAGGGAGAAGACCCAGCACGGAAAGCTGCAAATGGAAAAGCCCAGGGGGGCTTCTGCTGCCTCTGCTGCAGCGGTTTCCCCAGGGAGCACAGTGAGAAGATGACAAGCTCGAGTTGAGCCTGAGGGGAGATGAGGACAGGCGCTTGTCACCATGATACGGACCAGGCTTGAGGGTGACAAGTGGTGGTTCCGTTCCTGGGGCTGCAGCAGAGGAGGCCATCATCACCCACAGGTCACCAGGGACATGGGCAGAAAGAGGCACCAGCACCCTGAGTGAGAGTGGCCTGGAAAGGACCTCCTGGGAAGAGCTGGGCTTTGGGGAGCAGGACTCAATCAACTTAGCCAACCCAGCCTCAAAGGAGACAGGAAAAGACAGCTGTCAGCTTCACTCTTTTTATGTGTTTTTTGTTTGTTTGTTTGTTTGTTTGTTTTTTGAGACAGTGTCTTGCTCTGTCATCCGGGCTAGAGTGCAGTGGCATCAGCCTGGCTCACAGCAACTCAAACTCTTAGACGCAAGTGATCCTCTTGCTTCAGCCTTCCGAGTAGCTGGGACTATAAGTGCCTGCCATAGTGCCTGGCTAGTTTTTCCATTTTCTGTAGAGACAGGGTCTTGCTCTTGCTCGGGCTGGTCTTAAACTCCTAAGCTCAGGGGATCCTCCTACCTCGGCCTCCCAGAGTGCTGGGATCACAGGTGGGAGCCACTACATCTGGCCTCTTTTTGTGGTTTTAATGTCTTACCTTTGCTGCCCACTCCACTACCCCTGTCCCTACAAAATGCCCAAATTCAGCCCAAAGCCTGAGGGCAAGGTTGGCCACCAGGATGGGCCGATCCAAGCGACCTCTCAGGACAGAGCTGCACCTGCCGTCGGCCTGGTCCCATCGCAGTGCTGGGCTTTCCTTGCCTCATGGGCAGGAGGTGGAGTAACACGCACCTGTGCAGAGAAGGAGGCAGCCACCCGGGGCTGAGAACACGTCACGTGAAGAGTGAGAAGGTGGGACAGGTGTGGGGAACGGGCTTCACTCAACTACCTTGAATCAGAGGCCATCCGTGAACCCACAGGGCCCCACCGGGCTCCAGGTGTGTGTGTGCCAGGGGTGGGGGGGGGACAAGAGGGAGACTGCAAGACTCAAGAGCTGCTGTCTTGGCCTTTTGGACCCTTTCATTTAAAAGAGGAATCAAAGGAATTCCAAACAGGCTCGGATAACGGCCCTGCAGAAAGAGACGGGAGCTCGAGGGCCGACAGACTCAGCCTTGTACTCTTTGGCAGGACGTGGGCACGAGAGTTAGCTGCCTGACATGAACTTTGAACTAGAGGATATAAGTAGCTTTTCTGAGAATCAAAGCTACAGGTACACTCGGTGGATGTGATGTTTGGTCTGTGGCCTGTGAGAGAAACCCAGGCTGAAAATGTCAGTGCAGGTGAGGGGCAGAAATGCCACTCATATGCTGAAGGCGGCTGTGTATCCGTTAGGAAGTGCCCTGTCCTACATGCGGCAGTCAGTTTAACCTTCACGACAACCCAGCATGTCAGCTTCCTCATGCCTGTTAACAGGCACAGGGCTTGAGTCCCACAGCGGTTAAATCCCTTTCCAGGTTCAGGGCAGGGAAGTAAGTTAATTGTAAGTCTCTGGATTCCAAGTGCTGCCCAGGGGAATGGGGCTGGGAGGCAACTGTGATTTAATACAAAATAACACAGGGAGAGTGATTTTACTATCGAGACTATAGCCTGTCCTATTCTCTGCTTCATCATCCACACAAAAAAGCCTGAACTTGGATTTTTAGGGCATTTTGCGAAGACAGACGTTGGTAATCTAGGGTGTCAGGGGCTGCCCAGAGGCTGACGAGAAATTCTTCTACCCAGAACCGTGGAATGGGACTGTACTTGGAATACGGGTCTTTGCAGATGTAATTAACATACGGATTTTGAGCTAAAATCATCCTAAATTAGGGTAGGCCCTAGATCCAATAGCAGGGGTCCTTACTAGAGGCAGAAAAGACGGTGACAGAGCAAAGACGCAGGGAAGGTCATGCAAGGAGGCAATGGTGTCACTCAGGCCCAGGGACACCGGAGCCACGAGAAGACAGAAGAGTAAGAAGAGGTTTTCCCCTGGAGCCATCACAGGGACTGTGGCCTTGCCAGAGTCTTCATTTCAGATTTTGCCCCCAGAACAACAGGAGAAAAGATTCTGCTGCTCTGAGCCACCAAGTAGGGGGATTTGTGGTGGCAGCCATGGAAACCTAATGCCAGGACTTCTGAGGCACTGAACAGACGCTCCTGTGAGTGGAGGGCAGAGGAAGGAGCTTTCAGCGGCTCACTTCTCAGCTTGACTCAGATGCCATGCCTCCCAAGGGACCCTCCTGCTACCATCACAGACCCTGACACCTTGCAGGTGTTAAGTAAACATTTACAGGGCCCGGCGCGGCGGCTCACACCTGTAATCTTAGCAATCTGGAAAGCTGAGGCAGGTGGACTGCCTGACCTCACAGGTTTGAGGCCAGCCTGAGCAAAAGCAAGACCCCCCTCTCTAAAAACAGCCGGGTGTTGTCGCCGGTGCCTGTAGTCCCAACTACTCGGGAAGCTGAGAATCGCCTGGGCCCAAGAGTTTGTGGTTGCTGTGAGCTGTGATGCCACTCTACCCAGGGTGACATAGTGAGACTCTATCTCAAAAAACAATAATGCAATAAAAAAATAAGTATTTACAGAATGAATATATGAGACTTTGTCATCAGTAACTCTGTTGAGGACCTGAGCACAGTCTGAGGGGCTCCACACACACTTTTTCCATGTTGAAAAGACCCTTGCCAGGGAAGGACTGGTGTTCCCCTCTCACTTCTGAGAAGAGCAAAACACACAGAACAGCCAGTGGGCATCACAGCAACTCTGACCTCCACGTGACAGCAGGTCCCGACTCATTCTGGAAGGAAGCTGCTCTGAGCAGGCGGGTTCTTCTGGTCAGCTTCAGGCATTGCAAAGTTGAAAGGCGAGTTCTGAAAGTTTGGATTTCAGCAAGGAAACCCCTTAGCAAAGGGCACGTTGAGCCCCCAGGTAATCTGATGTTTCTGTCACCTTGTTTTCTAATTATAATAAGGAGCGTGGGCGGTCTGAGCCACACTGGCAGGAGGTGTGAAGGCCTCGCTCCCAGAGTCAGATGGGTGCTGGGTCACACCTGAGACTTTGTGATTCTCTGAGACCACCCCAGGTGGCTGCTTCAAGGATCCGAGGACAGTCTTGTGCGGAAAGGCTTTGACAAGCACTCAACTACAGGAAAGAATGAACACAGGGTGGCCGCACACAAACTTTATGGCCACCCTGTAATAAATAAGTTAGCTTTTTAAGAATGGCCCCACCTACTGCCTAAAAGAGGAGAATCATTTGATATTTTCTGCTTAATTAGCAGTTTACCAAAAGATTTTTATGGAAGTTTAGTAAAATAAAAATCTATCTTACATTTGAAAACATTTTGAACTACATTATAATGTAAAGATAGGTAAGTTACATAAATCCTCTGAGCCACACTCGTGAGAATTAACTCAGATGATGTTTAAAAATTCCTGACACTGCTTCTGACACACAGCAGAAATAGCTAAAGGATTGTCATTTTCTTAGTTTCAAAGATGACCTGTATGCTATCCAGGGAAAACGAGCCCCAGAGAGAGGGCTTTTTTTTTTCTTTTTAAAAACCATATTTGAAGAAGATTTGTGTCAAAGAAACAATACTCCAGACATAACACTTACTGGAGACAGTAGGACGCGGAAAGGCAGGCATCTGTGTAAATTGTGCAAAATCATTTTTTTTTTTGAGTTTCACTTATTAACCCTCGGTAGAGTGCTGTGAAGTCACAGCTCACAGCAACCTCCAACTCCTTGGGCTTAGGCGATTCTCCTGCCTCAGCCTCCCAAGTAGCTGGGACTACAGGCACCTGCTACAGCGCCCAGCTATTTTTTTGTTACAGTTAGGCCGGAGCTGGGTTTGAACCCAACACCCTCGGTATATGGGGCCGGCGTCCTACTCACTGAGCCACAGGAGCCGCCTCAAATTGTTTTTGAAAAAAAACTGAAGCTGAAATTTAATATTATATATATGCTATGTTCAGGAATATCTGTTTACGGCAGCATGGTCACACATACAACCTGCAGAGGGCTTCTCGCTTGC
Source organism: Otolemur garnettii (assembly GCF_000181295.1). Taxonomy (NCBI): domain Eukaryota; kingdom Metazoa; phylum Chordata; class Mammalia; order Primates; family Galagidae; genus Otolemur; species Otolemur garnettii. The sequence goes on along the minus strand of NW_003852593.1, from coordinate 2,703,056 downwards.
AAACCCACCTGCTTATGTACAGACGCTCATTAAATCAAGGATGTTTATTTCTTCCCTTTATTGTCTGCTTAGTACTTGATGTTAAAAATACTTCTGAATGAATAGGGTGATGTTTGTGGTTAAGTTTAATATTTGGGGCAGCACCTGTAGCTCAAAGGAGTAGGGCACCAGCCCCATTTGCTGGAGGTGGCAGGTTCAAACCCAGCCCCAGCCAAAAATTACAAAAAAAAAAAGATTTAGTATTTGTCAGTGTAATTTAATTTAATTCCAGGCCATTTTTTAGCATTTAAATCATCATTGTCAAGAACTATTCCATCTGGGGTGGTTACATGACACTCACAATGTTGCCGCTAAAATCCACACCTGAGGATGTGTTAACGGACATAAATTTTGGTAGAAACCAGTGTTATTAGTGAAGGGAGTCATGTTCAGAATAATCAGGAACATGGCATGATCTCCCGTGATCACAGCCAGGGTGCAGTCCAGCCTCCTGGTCTTCACAGGCAGTGTCCCAGGCCCAGGTTTGCACAGGCTCTGAATCTGCACGTCCTGAAACCCAGTCACGGAGTCAGCAGACCTGGCGTCTTAGCCCATCTGTGCCCCACTCCCCTCAGGGTGAGGAAGCAGAGCTGGGACGGGGAGTTCCCTCCACTACCAACGATACAGTGAGATTGTATATTTGTGCCTGCGTACAGTTTTGTACATATGGAAAAACACTGTAGAGCTCTTAATTTATCCTAACAGAACACTGGGTGGTACAGATGAAGTGGATGTAACCTATGGGCTCATCTAAGCTCTTGGAATCTCAGAGAGGAGCTAGACCAGTGGTGTGGACCTACCAGGCATGTGCTAATTCGCATATGTCCCATAAATTCCAGAAATACAGATAATATTGTTTCATCGAGTATTATAATGCACCATAAATTAACCATGTAGCGTGTGCCCTCATACGTTTCCAGCCGCACGGGTCACCCTGTGTGTGTTGATGTGTGCGTGTGTATATGTGTGTGTGTGTATGTGTGTATATGTGCGTGTGTATATGTGTGTACACACACACAGGCACAATTTTACATAAATGCATAGGCGCTGAGAAGGGAAATACAGACATGTTTACAGTTCACAGAAATTACCTCTAGATAATTTTTATTTTCTTCTTGATCCTTTTTTAAATGTTCTAAATCTCCTCCAATAAATTAAGCAAAGAATTTATAATAAAAATGCAATAAATGCTATAAAAATCCGCGTTCGCACTTCACGGTAGCAGATTTGTGCAAAGGAAACAGATGGCTGTTAGCCCTGTAACATTCTGTCTCCCAAAATTAGAGCCAGAGACTCCAGTGTGAGCCGTTGCACAAAATGGATCCCAGATTTAAAAATGCAAATGGACATAATTGCAAAGCGTTGACCTACTCTGCAGGAGCGAGGGTGGCTCCGGTCAGTCCAGTCCTTTACTCAGGGATACCTGCTGACCCCTGTGCTCAAGCTACCAAGCAGGGAGGTTTAGAAACAAAATACATTCCTGGTCACAGGGAGCTCTGGGGAGCGTTGACAACCTCAGCGGCCATTGTGGGTACGAGCTCGTATCTCTTTCTAGATACAAGTTCTGTGAAGGCAGAAAGCCATCTGCTTTGTCCACGGTTAATCTTCTAGGTCTTCCCCTACTTGTGTCCTATGAACAGGTGCAAAATAAATATTAGTCAAGTTGAAGCGGAAAGGGTTTGCTAAGGAAATTCACACCAGTGGAAATGGGTCCACCATCATTTTTGAGCACCCGACGCCAGGCATTTGAGGAAGTTCCAGATCTGTGAGCGCAGCACACAGATCTGAATCCCCAAAGGTTCTTGCTGTCCCTGGAGTGTCAGGTCAGAGTGTCTTGCGCACAGTGACAGTATGCGACAGGTACGATGAGAGGGTCACCTCTCACAAAGGTAAGAGGTCGCAGAAGACCTCATTAGGTCAAAGA
>NW_003852593.1:2699086-2700555 GCF_000181295.1 Otolemur garnettii | reverse complement strand
ACTTTGTCACCTGTATTTTTATAGGATGTTGAGCCATATCTGGTCCGGTTGAATAATAATAATAATAGTATCAGTTACATCTCATGGTCTTTGTAACCATGAAACATACTTGGTCATTCCAAAACCCTATGACGGATAAAAAGGAATCGTCATTGCACCTCTTTTAAAACTAGTACGAGGAAAGTGACGCTTAGACAAAAAAACTGGTACGATGTCAAATCGTAAGGGAGTGATGGTGTGTGCGAGAGGGTGTGTGTTTGTGGGGGGTTAACCCTGGAGGGTTTTAAAGCCTACTACATCTAAGCTTCTTCTACCAGGCTAAACTTTAAAAAATAAACAAAAATAAATAAAAACAACTGGGACAATTACTAAGCTTGCTCCAAAGAGAGAATTATCTGATCATAAGTAGACCTCTGATGTGAAGGGAAGTATTCAAAGAATACTGTGGAAAATTCCCACAAATCGTAGCTTTTGCTTCAATTTGTAGGAATACACTTCAATTTTAGAGGAAAGCAACTTATTTTTTAAGTTGCAAACATGATGTAAGGCACAGAGGAGGCTGTCATTCTGTGACCTGGGCTGAGTTAACCAGGAGCGCCTCTGCTCGTGAATTCAATTTTATTAAGTTGACATGATTGATTATTATTTCAGAATAAGAGTCGTGAGTCGAAGTAGTATGGTTTTAACCTAACAGAAATTTTAAAATTAAAAAAAAAAAAACTATTCTAGTTCCTTGCACTTGAGGATGCCATTCCTTTGGGATATGTCTTCAAAAGCAAAATCTTAGGGTGGAGCTGAGGGTTGAAAAGAGAGCGACACGGTGTGGGCTGCAGATGAAGGGACTCCAGGGCTTGCTGGGCCTTCTCTGACGGGAGCACCAGTGGGCGCATCTGAAAATGGAAACACACCCCCTGCATCCTAACGACCGCTCTCCATTGATCACAGCTTCAAACTTCACCAGCGCAAGCCTCCTTAAATGTTCTCTCCTCTATACGGCCCTGTCCTTGTCCAGCAGCCCTAACCAGCTCCTGAATCAAACTCAAGCGTATTTCTCTACTGGTTAAAGCACTCAGTGGTCCCGTGTAGTGCAGACTGGAGTCAAAGCCCTTCCCCGGCCCACGGAGCTCGGATGATTTTCTCTGTTTTCCTCTGGAACCTCCCTCCTCTCTAGAGCAGTGGTTTTCACCCTTTTTTATCTCACAGAACCCATGAATCTATAGTGAAACTTCCACCACACACTTCAATTAATGTTAACCCAAAAAAGAGTGAAAAAAAGAAGAGACTTACTGTGCTTTGAAATTCTTTCAAAAATAATTTAATTAATGACCTTTAAAACTTTCCACCGCACACTGGTGGAGTATCGCTGCTGGTCTGTGCATCCTGATGCTCTTTCCTGAGCACCTGCACCCTTCCTGTCCCTTAGCACGGAGCATCCAAGTGCCCAGAGCTCTCCAGAACCTTCTACCAGC
>NW_003852593.1:2693450-2698842 GCF_000181295.1 Otolemur garnettii | reverse complement strand
GCCTGAGCAACGTGACCCAGACACACCACTCAGGAATGGACAGCAAGGCCCAGGAGAAAGACGTCTAACATTCACATGTCAGCCAGTCAGCTAAAAATACCCACCTGATGTAAGGCCAGGGAGGGACAGGTGACCTCCTGGTAAGAGAACACAGAATACACACCCAAGACCCAGTGCTTGCAATTTGCTCACAGACATGGGAAATAAAGGAAGCCAAGCACAGATTTCTTTCTTTTTTTAATCAAAAAAAAATTCTGATCAGAAGCATTAGAATATTCCAGAAAACACATAAACATCCACGTGCACAGATGGACACACACAAACATTGTAAAAGTATAAAGTTGTGGCAAATGGAAAATGCCAAAATCAGGATCTAATTACCTCTGGCGTGGGGAGAGGAAAACATGGTGGGAGAGGATTAATGAGAGTTAAGAGGGACAAAATTCCATTCGTTTTTAAAAAATATGAGTTTGAGGCTGGAGGGGTGGCTCACACCTGTTACCCCAGCTCTCTGGGAGGCCGAGGAGGGTGGATCACTTGAGCACAGGAGTGGAGGCCAGCCTGAGCCAGAGCGATGCCCTCTCGCCACTAAAAATAGAAAAGCTAGCTGGGCGTGGTGGTGGGCACCTGCAGTCCCAGCTACTGGGTGAGAGGTTCTGGCACAGAACCGGCTGAGGGTCCAAGAAAGGAGAGGCAGCCAGTCCAGGGACAGATTTCAGCTGAAGGACCAGGAAGCCAAAAGCCAGAGGAAGGGAAGGCAGGCAGACGGCAGGGAAGACGACAGTCCTTGCAGAGGACATGGCAGGCAGACGGCTGCGTGAGGGGCACACAGGTAACTTCCACAGATCGCTAAGGGGAAGGTTAGGAGCCCAGCAGCAAACGGGACATGGAATGTGTGGGGAGGGGGGGACGGGACACAGACACAGAAGACCAGCAAGGGTGTGGGGAGCTGTGCCAGCCCAGAGGGATGTAAATTAAAGCAGCAACAAGGTACAATTCTTCATCCCCTGATTTGGCAGCAATGGGAAGGTGACTCACAGCCCTGTTAGTGAGGGACTCGGGGACGATGGCTCTCCTGCACTCCTGAGGGAAGGTGCACCTCCAGAGCCCGTGGGGTGGAACATGGCACCACTTATGACTCCAGGTATCTGTCCCGGAGACACTGTCAGCAGCCCCTGCAGAGTCAGGCACACAGACGTGGCCTTACGTAGAGGCAGAAATCAGGACACAAATGCCTATTAGCCCTGGAATAACTAACAGGCTTGGATGCTGCTTAGAACACCGAATACCCTCTAAAGCAGCAAGGTAGACAAGAACCAACATGTAACATTCTCAGGGACATATTGTTTATTGAGAAAAACAGCACGATTCCAATCTACAAACAGAAATCATGGTCAGAAAACCCTCCAGGCAAAGCAGTACTGGGAGCACGAAGGCAGCTGGAAAGGGAAGGGGTCCTCACCGGGCAGGCGGCAGGTGGTCACCCGTGCAGGGACCTGAGGTCAGAAGTTACAAAGGATGGCACTTGTTGGGTGGTATTTAAAAGGAATTCAAACCAGACTGGCCGTGTCGCCAAAGACTGAAAATTTGCATCATGTAAAGAAAGAAAGGAACAACTGTGCTGGAATGACCAGGGCACCCTCTCCCGCTTCCGGTTCTCAGAATGACCAGGGTGCCCTCTCCCGCTTCCGGTTCTCAGAATGACCAGGGCACCCTCTCCCGCTTCTGGTTCTCAGCACATCATCAGGTGCCTCCACCCGTCACTTGTATTAACATTACATTGGCTCGTTTTTTAACAAGAAACATTAATCTTAGAAAATGCATTTATAGAAGTGACAAAGAACAAGGGAACAATCAAATGTAACATTTGCACATAACCTGTGGTTAGGAATACGAAATATGCAGTAACATTTTCCAGGAAACTTAAAAAAGAAAAAATAAATAACAGCAGCCATCTGGCTAGTCCAAGCTGCAATATCCCCCATGCGTAAATTATTTGTAATAAGTACAGCAATCTTTTTATCTCTTCGTGCAAGATATAATTGCTTAAAAATACACATATATAAATAAGTACGAGAACTTAGATGTTGGAACCTCAGTCTTAAGACTTAACATTTATCCAGTTCACGTCGGCAATCTCATAGATGGATACGTAGAACTCCAGAGTACCAGGGAAGGAATTGGGTGTTGCAGGCAACGGTTATCAGCTCTGGTTAAGTAAAGTGAAAACAGCATGATGGAGGAGCAGAAATAGCTGAGAAACGGGTCCCAGAACCAGGCCTTCTGCGGTGATCCGGGAGACGGTGCTGCCAAGCTGGGTACCACTTCTGAGAGGCTAACTTGACTCAGGGAAGCTATAAAAATAACACACGTTCATTGCGGTCTTACAACAGTGCTGATGCTGTCGCACACCCCTAATGTGTAATGAGCACACGTTTATATGTAATGTAAACGTGCGACTCCTTTATTTTCTCCCTGAAGTTATTCCTATGTCCATTTTCCACAGAAGCAAATTATTAATGGACAAGATGCAGAATTGGGATCAAGCCAAGCAGGCAGGTTGCAGGGGCCGCATTCTTGATCTCCACGGACCCTGCCTCTGCTGTGGGCTCAGTAAACCCTGAGTGGGGCCTTTGCTGGGGAAAGGGTGGCTCAGTCAGGCAGGGGCTGCACACGGGCCTCCTCTGCCTCCTCCGGCCGGCAAATGAGGCAAAGAGGCACACACCACGCCCAGAGCTCAACCTTCGGAATATTTTGCGTCACTCATGTTTTCTTTTTCTACTTGCCCGCGGGACCCCAGTGCCCTGGATCAACTGAGACACCACCCATTGAGGCTATGGTCGTTTTCATCAGCCTGGGCTCCTCCTGGAGACTGTGGCAGCCCCTGCTATCTCATCCCCACATTGCTTGAGGAAGAAATACATGTTTCTCCTACAAAGCCCTGAGATTCCAAGATTCATGCACTGTAACCACTGGTGTCAAACCCAGCCACGGAAAACGCAGCGGAAAATACAGAAGAGACACCGGGCGTTGGAGGACAGCTCCCCACCAGCATAGGTAACATCGGAGGTTTAAAACGGAAAGCAAAACCTTCTTGAGAATGTTTCCCAAAGCCAGATGCATCTTAGGAAGAGCAGACGAGGACTCAAAGGGGCTAGAACTCCAACAGGCAGTGCAGAAGTCGTGTGCCCGTGGGGAAAGCCAAGGCCGGAGTGCAGTGGTGCCGCCGTCGCCGGCCTCCCGCCCGGACCCTCCTCCTCCCTAACCAGTGAGCTTTCTTAGGAACGCACCGTCTGCTCAGGGCTCTGTGTAAAAGCCATTGAGAAAAACAAACAAAACAGCAAAATACAGTCTTTTCTTTTTTCTCTCCAAGAGTTCCCAGTGAAGGGAAGGAGAAACGAACTTGGCTTGAAGGAGGCAGTGGTGCGAGGACCTTTCCAGGACCTTCTCCCGCATTTGCAGTTAGTTTGTGAGTGACGCAGACAGGACTGCAAACCCCAGCTTGTGCATCCACACTCCAGGCAGCGGAGTGATTTGGGGGGGGCGAGAATCTCAGTTCGTCATCTCATTGATTATTTCTCCTGCACCAGTGACTTGTCTGTCAAGAATCAATTCGGTTTATAATAAACATTACTATGGCTTGTGTGGATTTCTATATATCGTCCGATATACGGCTCGGGTTTCTGAGAGTGGCATTACCACCACTGTTTTAAAGGGTGACATTCAGCTCAGAGGGGACCGGCTTGCTTGTATCTATCCAAGAAAAAAGAGACAGAGCAGGGATTTGAACCTAGCACCACACGGTGTTCGCCCAGGGCCATGTCCAGTCCCCAGCATTTGCCTCCCCGGTGCTCCTCGCATTCCCCCCCCCCCACCGTGCTCCTCGCCTTCCTTGGAGATTTCTCCTTGCTCTCATTGTCCCCCTGATGACTGGCTGCTTCCCTTCTGAGCCTCCCCTGCTTGAGACTGAAATCTAAGCTACAGCCTGCACCTACCTCCATCCACTTCAGCAAACCTGGGAGGGAAGCAGGAGGGCGGGGGGGAGGGGAGGGGGGAGAGGGAGGGGACAGAAAATAGCTCAGCAGATGTTTCTGGATAAATGTTTTTTTTTTTAAGTGCAACTTGCTAATGTGGAGGTTTATTTTGGGGCCTGCCAGTGTTAGCAGATGTTCGAGAAGACGACGCCTGCTTAGACAGTTATACACAGGAACTGATGGCAGGTTTGCATAAACAGTCAATCTTTAAAAAAGGTAATAGAACAGGATCTCTGATATAAATGCAGCAGGCCTATCCTAAATTAGTTCTTGGGGACTGATTTGGACCTTATACTTATTCTTGAACCTTTGTACTTAGAAAAATGAGACCACGCAAAAGCGGGGGTCAAAATAGACGGTGCCGGGACATGTGCCAGAGAATGCAATTAGGGAACATGATGCCCGAGACTCTGACACCAGAAGCAGGAACTCCTATTAATTGCTGCTATCTTGTTTGGGGATATAAATATTTACACTTCATTTCTTATTAAAATTCTGTTTCCTGAAATATTAAGCCCTAAACCCTGATTGCCGGATAATTAATGGCAAGATAACACGTCAAGACTTTCAGGGAACTGAAAGTGTGCAGTTTCAACTCTGGGTACTCCCGAGGTGGGGAGGGTCTGTGCCCCACCATGGCCCTGGTGAACCCCCACTGCACGCGCACCTGCAGGTGAGACCTTGAGGACTGGGATTCGGAGATAAGAAGGAAACTGCTCTAATGCCTCAGCTCCTCCAACCACGTGGACATCACGTAACAAAACAATAGATCCTATAAACCTTATAGAAAAACTCCTCCTGAAGAGGTTGTTTTTCGTTGGTTGGTTTTCAGACAATCTCACTCTGTCACCCTGGTCAGAGTGCCATGGCATCATCACAACTCACAGCAACCTGGGACTGGGCTCAAGGGACCCTCCTGCCTCAGCCTCCTGAGTAGCTGGGATTACAGGCCCCCAACACAATGCCCAGCTAGTTTTTCTATTTTTAGTACAGATGGGGTCTCACTCTTGCTCAAGGTGGTCTCAACTCCTAAGCTCAAGCGATCCTCACACTTCGGCCTCCTAGGGTTACAGGTGCTTTTCACTGAGCCTGGCCTGGAAGAAGTTTTAGAAATAAACTTCAGACAAGTTTAAGGCCAGGCCTGCCTAGGCCTGAAGGAAAAAACATAACTGGGAAAATTTTCCTTTGCGAAACCATCAGAATGGTAATATGAGGTTCATAATGGTTCTGACTTAATGTTGTCCAAGATCAGGAAGGCTTTCTGGGGGCTGGATGGCCAGGGGAGTTTGCCCTCCAATTGGCAGATGTAGCTGGGGGTCTGCCTTACTGCTGGTCTGATTGGCAGATATAGCTGGGGG
>NW_003852593.1:2645693-2684673 GCF_000181295.1 Otolemur garnettii | reverse complement strand
AGACCCAGTGTGGTGAGCTGCCGGGAACTGAAAAGACCTGGCCACACCACCTGAGTCAAGCTCACGCCCCGAGGCTGCTGGTACCACCAGCTCAACTCCACTGTGTCCACCTGATGAAATGCAAAACCATGTTCTGCACAGTCTGTGCCTCTCTGCAGTAACAACTCAATAATTAAACTCCAGGGGAACCAGCTGAGTGGTTACGACTGCACTGTGATGCTGGTGGCACGTTCTCAGAACGTCACCAAACCCTCACCTGCTTCAGTGTCTCTCGCAGAAGGTAGAAATTATCCCTCACAAATATAATTCCCACTGGTAAATTCACCCCAGAACAGGAAAGAAATTTGAGTGGATGGTGGCAAACGTGAAAACAAAAAGCAAACTGATGTTACCTCTAATGTTCATCAATAAAGACGGAGAGAAAGGAGGACACGGGGCGTTTACTGCCTGGTAATGAGAGGGTGGGCTGGGGACCCTGAGTGACAGGCACAGAGCGGGACAGAGGGTGGCTGTAGCCACCATAAGATCCTTCAGGGTAGCATGATTTGGTGAACTGATTGTTTGGGGATGGATTTTTTTGTCCTACAGAAGCATATCCAAAGAGTTGAAACGTCTCAGATATATGTAAAGAGAAATGGTTCAGCTATATGATTAAAGGTGGATCCCTGAACTGTGATAAGTGGCTTAGCTAATGAGGTAAAGGCCTGGAAGGTGAAAAATTAAAAATCAGAGCCACAAAGTTCTTCCAAAGACACACATCCATGGGCACACAAAGAGGAGAACAGAAGACATTTGTGCCTGGTGTTAATGCCCACCAGAAAGTCCACTGCAGAAGAACCAGGGAAGCGTGCTGACTCCTGGACTGAACGCAGCCCCTGTGTGCCCAGACACAGGTGTGTGACCGGCGTGGCCAGGATGGCACGGTGCAAGTTATGTTATATTTGATATTTGATGTCTCCCAACGTAGATCTGGATTCTTGCCACACTTAGCCCAAGTCCTGCTGCCCACATGTGCCCAAACCTCCAGCCCCACAGAAAGTCCCTCTGTCCTTGACATGGCTCCATGCCCTGAGCCCTGCAACCTGCCACCTGCAGCCAGGTTACTGGGGGCAGTAGCCAGCTGGAAAATGAGGTGTCCTTACTGGACCAGACACTTATCCCTGACAAATGTTCTTCTTCCCCATCTCTGAGGGCAGAAGGATTCAGGGTGCAGGGAGCACCTGATTAATAAACTCATATTTCTGCATTCAGTTGGCTCAGCCCAAAGGCTTTGTTTCATTTAAAATGTTCAACATCGTTAATCATCAGGCAAATGCAAATTAAAACCACAATGAGAGACCACATTGCCCCTGTCAAAATGGCATCATCAAAAAGCCAAAACAACAGACGCTGGCGTGGACGCAGAGAGAAAGTAATGTTGATACACTCTTGCTAGAGCTGCAAATAGTACAATCTCTGTGAAAAACTGTACAGCGATTCCTCACGGAGCTAAAAATAGACCCACCATTCTAACTGGCACTCCCACTTCCCGGGGACCTACCCAAAGGACAGGAAATAATTTTATCAAAAAGACACCTGTACTTGGATGCCTATCACAGCACAGGTCGCAACTGCAATGATGTGGAATCAGCCTAAGTGCCCTTCACTATATGAGTGCACACTCAGAGAGAGACAGAGAGAGACAGAGACACTCAGAGACAGACAGAGAGAGACAGAGACAGATACACTCAGAGACAGACTGAGAGAGACAGACACACTCAGAGAGAGACAGAGAGAGACAGAGACACTCAGAGACAGACAGAGAGAGACAGAGACAGACACACTCAGAGACAGACTGAGAGAGACAGACACACTCAGAGAGAGACAGAGAGAGAGAGACACACCCAGAGACAGAGAGAGAGAGAGATACACTCAGAGACAGACAGAGAGAGACACACTCAGAGACAGAGAGAGAGAGACACACTCAGAGACAGACACACTCAGAGACAGACAGAGAGAGACAGAGAGAGATAGACACACTCAGAGACAGACACACTCAGAGACAGACAGAGAGAGACAGAGACAGATACACTCAGAGACAGACTGAGAGAGAGAGAGACAGAGACACAGACAGAGACACACACACACAGAGACAGACACAGAGATACACACACAGACACAGAGACACACACAGACACAGAGACAGATACACTCAGAGACAGACTGAGAGAGACAGACACACTCAGAGAGAGACAGAGAGAGAGAGACACACTCAGAGACAGAGAGAGAGAGAGACACACTCAGAGACAGACACACTCAGAGACAGACAGAGAGAGACAGACACACTCAGAGACAGACAGAGAGAGACAGACACACTCAGAGACAGACAGAGAGAGACAGACACACTCAGAGAGAGACAGAGAGAGAGATACACTCAGAGACAGACAGAGAGAGACAGAGGCAGACAGACTCAGAGACAGACAGAGAGAGAGAGAGAGACAGACACACAGACAGAGACACACACACACAGAGACAGACACAGAGATACACACACAGACACAGAGACACACATACCCAGAGAGACACACACACAGAGAGACACACAGAGAGACACACACAGAGAGAGAGACACACACACACAGAGACACAGAGAGAGACACACAGAGATACACACAGAGAGAGAGACAGACACACAGAGAGACACACACAGACACAGAGACACACACACCCAGAGAGAGACACACACACAGAGACACACAGAGACACACCCAGAGAGAGACACACACACCCAGAGACACACACACAGACACACACACACTATGGAGTGCCACTCAGCCAGCAAAAAGAATGAAGTTCCGTCCTTTGCAGTGACTTGGGTGGAACTGAAAACCATTTTCCTAAGTGAAGTATCTCAGGAATGAAACATCACATGTCCCCACTAACAAGTGTATGCTGGTGACGGGCACCAGACAGGGTGGAATGGACACTGGAGAAACAGAACGGGGAGAGCGTGAGGGAGCTGAGGGGTAATGACTTACCTGTTCGATGCACTGGACACTGTCCTGGTGATGGCACCCTGAAGAAAGACATCCACAGCTGCTGCCACGTGCTTCATCCCTTCAGGGCTGCCAGCCCTGACGAGCACCAGAAGACCTAGAGAAGGCTGGTCTAGACACAACTCGGGCAACGTCCCGCTGGTCTAGACACCACTTGGGCAATGTCTCGCTGGTCTAGACACCACTCGGGCAATGTCTCACTGGTCTAGACACCACTCGGGCAATGTCTCACTGGTCTAGACACCACTCGGGCAATGTCTTGCTGGTCTAGATACCACTCGGGCAATGTCTCACTGGTCTAGACACCACTCGGGCAATGTCTTGCTGGTCTAGACACCACTCGGGCAACGTCTCGCTGGTCTAGACACCACTCGGGCAATGTCTCGCCCCTTATGGAGGCAGCCTGCACAGTACGGCTTGTGCTTGGAAGTAACAATTCACGCATGGGGAGACATTTCCACAAGACAGAATTCACAAGTCCAGGGAAAATTCACAGGCAAAAGTTGGACTTTCTCCACTCACCCTGACTCTCAGTGACCCCCCTACAGACACTGTACTTCTGTCCACAACCAGGGGTCACAGTGAGGGGCCACCAGCCCCTCAGATGTGGCTGCTACCTGCTGTCTTGGGACTCCTTGTATCAGTGGACAGTCAGCCACAAAGGTTCTCGCACTGGTTTGGGTAACCACCCTGATCCTCAGGGGAGGGGAGGTTGTCTCCATGTAAGGGGAGCAGGGAGGGGTCATGTTCTGTGGCTTCCATTCCTACTGGTGATCAGGAGTGGTCAGTGCAGTGAACTTGCCCAGCAAGGGCCAGATCTGATGTGGATGGTGGTCCAGGTCACCTGACATGCCAGCCCCTTAGACTAGCTGAAGGGCTACAGGCTAAAGGTGGGGGAAGGGCGAGGCGGGTGGTGGAGGGAGAGAACACGTCTCAGTATCAGCCTCAAGAACACCTGCAGGAGGGTGCTCAGAGCTGACCCTGGCTGCCACCGCGAAGAGCCAGTGGCAGACTGGACGTCACGTGGGCCTGATGTTCAGAGCTGGCCCTGGCTGCCACTGCGAAGAGCCAGTGGCAGAATGGACGTCACATGGCATGATCAGAGCCGAAAGCACGCAGGAGGTGGCAGCACCTTGACACTGTCCTGACCTCTGACTCCAGGCAGCCCCCCCAACCCCTGGCAGCTCCAAGCCCACCGCAGATGTCCCACTTAGGGCAGGAGCCTCCAGGTTCCCCCTTTTCTGCCTCAGGGCTTCCTGTGATGCCATCTCAGCCCATACTCAGGGCACCCCAGAAGCTGTAGACAGTGTTCCTTGTGTGGGAGCCCCAGCCTCTGGGACAGGAGAAGGTGACAGGTAAGTGTTACAACCGCTGACCCTGAAGCGGCTGTGAAGGACTCTGCGTGGCCCCAGGTCAACTGAGGCCAAGTTCTGGTTCTGGCAAATAGTTTGGAAACGTTCCTTCCCTTTACTGTTCCACCTGCACCAGCACTCTCAGAGCCCCCTCGCTGCTGATTTGGGGTTACTTTCCAAAGAAACTGTCTGCACCCAAATTCTGTCTCACACTCTGCTTTGAGGGAAAACCAGACTAAGAGAGTGGGGGGCTGAGTTAGTGATGCGGCTATCCGGTGCTGTCATCCCTCTCCTGGCCCCACAGCCTGGAGTGTCCCCGAGGCCCAGGATGCGTGAGTTCCCACATGTAGGAACTTCATGGGGAAAGTAGGGTCCTACTCCCCTGGGGCCATTCAGGCCCATTCTCTGGGCAGGTGTCACCTCAAAACGTTACAATTTACATGGATCACTTAGCCCAGTGCCTGATGTGCGTCACTGACCGTGATTGTCACTGCTGTTACTGTCAGTGTTGCTGCTGCTGGGATTATTGTCACCCCATTTCACTGATACGGACGCCATTAATGCTGTTCAGCTTGAAGCTCGCTTTTCCTGCTATTGTTTTGACTTAGTTTATTTTTCTCTTATTTCAATAAAAGAAGCAGCTCACAATTGCCATCCCCCAATACTTAAACTAGGCCTCAAGGTCATTTTGTAAGTTAGCCCTATCAATGACCAGAACCGGGTCCCATGTGCCCGATGGTGCTGGCGATGCCTACCTCCCATCCACCCTGCAAACTACCACCACAATTATCACCAGTAATGACATATTGCTGCTATGATCACTCACGTGGCCTTTCAAATCTCGATGCAGTGGTAGAATTTCTCCTTTGCTTTCTATTCCAATTAAATTTGAGAGTTTCACTTTCATTAACTGTAGTTGCTCAATAATAATTCACTGCCGCTCAGTACAGCAAACCTGGCCTGGAGGATGACATTTGCAATCTGTATATTATTTTGTGAAAGTCACCAGTAAGGAGTGCTTCCTGGGATTTAATAATTCTTCAGTTGGGGCTTATCCATGAGATGTCACAGGACCCAAAGGAGCATTATTGATCAGTCAGAGCCAACACAGGACATGTGCCGTGCTGAGTTCCAGCTCCTTAATGTCCAGGGTGACCGCTGACATTCTGTCGTGGACCCCGACTCACAGGTGAGGCTTTAGGGCACAGAGAGGTCAAATCACTTGTACAAGGTTGTATATATTTTATACCTGACAAAAAGAATATCTCTCCCAAATCGAATTCATACATGTGATTTGCTATATGTTCTAATCTTAACAAAGGGACGTTACACAAATCTCAGAAAAGGAAAAGCACCGGTGCTCTGAATTCAGATGGAGAGCAGGAGGCTGAAGGTGACGTTCAGACCCCGAGGCACATCAGCTTTGCTGAATGCTGTAGGTCCTGGTAAGTAGCTCCTCTCACTGTGGCTTTCAGAATAGCCTATTTTGGTAGCAAAGCCATCAGAAAACTTGAAATAACTGAACCATGTAACAAGAGCTTATAAAAAAGAATTGAAAGAAAGAAAGAAAGAAACGCTCGCAGGGACAGATGCCCTCCCTGTGGCTGGACAGCTTGCGAAGCTCTGAACTCCAGAGGGGAATTCCACGGGGACCCCGCAGCTGAGGCTGGGGGCGAGAACCCAGGCCCGGTCCGCGCCTCACCCTGCCGCTGCCTTTATCTCTCACGGTGATTCATCCTGTAACGTGAGTCAAATAAACTCACCACGGGTTTATTTTTACTGTTTATTTTTGGCTTGTTAGTGGTAGATCCTTTTCACTCAAATGCACAGGTGAATAAAAGGCCAAATTGAAGCCACTTTTTGGGAAGAAAAAAACACGCCACTGTGGGGACAAAAGTGTGGGTTTGGGCATCACGAGCTTGTGTTGGATCCGTACTCCGCTCCTCTGTGCGACCTTCAGCCCATTCCCTAAAGTCCCCCAGCCCCAACTCTGGACTAGGTTAAAGGATGTAGAAAAGGTTTCCCGGGTTATCAAGAGAAACATTTAAAAATGGGATATTAAATGAATGTTGATTCCCCTCATTTATTCTCTGTCCTCCCTCAGTTGACCATAACGTGGTGGTCCTCACTTTGGAAACGTCACTGGCTCGGAGGCAGAAACTCTGAGTGCTCACCCAGCCTTGGGCTTTGTCCCACCGTGTTCCGTGGACAGGATGAGACGGTGTGACATACACAAAAGCAGCAGGTCTGCTGGCCTGGAACCCTAGACACCCTCTCCACCTGCTCCCATCTCAGTTTCCCAGGAGTAATAAGCCATCATGTCATCTCCCACAGTAACCAAAATAGCTCAGGATCCAGCCTCAGACCCAGCTCAGACATTAAATGTCCATGTGACCTTGAACAACAGGCAGGACCTCTTTGAATTTCAGATGCTTATGTCTAAAGTGGGGTTCCTGATAGTGCCTACGTCTGAGGGCAAGGGGACTGCCAAGTGGGGTAGAATGAATAATCAGTGTCTTACTAAAATTCTCATTTTAAATGGCTATTTACCTGTGCCTCCATGTGTCTGTACATTGACTAGTTATAGTTAAGCATTTCTGGGGTGGCTGCAGCTTGCCAGGCACAACTGGCCGTTCAGAGAAGAGTCAGAGGTGGTCGTTGACCTTAGGAAGCTCGCTGACTGTGGTGCAGGTCAGAGGAGCCTCAGGGGCAAGACACTGAGTGTGCACAGAGGGTGACGGGCACCACCCGACCTTGGGAGGTGACAGGGAACTGAAGCCTCCATTCCACACTGACGCCCAGTTGGTCCCTGAGGTGGTATTTCAGGAACTGCTGAAGATGGTCTCAGAAGTCAGGCTGCCTTGTAACAGAAAATGCCTCTAACTTACATATCATTGTTACTTCCAATAAGCAATACCAATATCCCCAGGGATTCATGGGGTCTTCAGCTCCAAAGGCTCTCAAAAGGCTGTGCTCAGGTGTAGGCAGAGGGCACAGTCTCATCTGAAGGTGCAGGTGGGGCGGACCCACTGCCAACTCACTCAGGTGGTTACTGGCAGCATTTACCTGCTGACCCTCCCTCAGCTCCTTGCCATACTGCCCTCATTCACGTCATGAAGGGCACTTCATAACTCGAGACTCCCGTCATTAAAATCAGCAAGTGAGGATGTAAGAGAGAAAGACAGCCAGCTACAAAAAGAAGGCGGCAAGACAGAAGTCTATCTTTTTGAGCCTAAATTGTGCAGGTTGTGTTCACCCCCTCTGTCAGAGACTAGTCACTGACCCCAGGGACCGGGTCTCACCCGCATGCAGGAGGCCTGACTATCAGGAGGCGGGGCCTTGGAGGCTCTTTGGTAGACTGAGGATGCCTTTCCTAGTTTGTTGGGGCTGTTGTAACAAAAGTGCCACAATCTGGGTGGCTTGGGAACAGCAGACATGAGTTCTCATAGTCCTGGAGGCTGGGAGACCACGATCAAGGGTTCAGCTGTTCCGTGTCTGGTGAGGCTGCTCTTCTCAGTTCATTCTCCCCGGGCCGCACAGGGTGAAGGCCTGAGGATATTGGATTGTTTTTTTGTTTTGTTTTTTTTTTTTAAAGACAGAGTCTCACTATGTCTCCCTCCGTAGAATGCTGTAGCGTCACAGCTCACAGCAACCTCAAACTCTTGGGCTTAACCAATTCTCTTGCCTCAGCCTCCCAAGAAGCTGGGACTACAGGTGCCCACCACAATGCCCAGCTATTCTTTTGTTGTGATCATTGTTGTTTACCAGGCCCAGGCTGGGTTCTAACCTACCAGCCTCAGTGCATGTGGCCAGAGCCCTAACCGTTGAGCTACGGGCACTGAGCCAAGAACGTCAGTCTGATGAGTGAAAAGCCCCCACAACCTAACCACCTCCCCAAGGGTGGAAGGAGAGTTCCAGCACCAGGGCAAACACACTTCGTTCAGTGCTGGATCTGAAGACCCTGCTGGATGTCTTCACAACTTCTCCTCTTAAAAACCAAGAACAGCTTGCAATGCATTTGAACTCAGGGAGCCCAGCAGACCTGGTCCGGGCTCCAGGTTGGGGCTCACTGTGTGGGTGGCTCTGGCATGTGTCCTCTCTGAGGCTTAAATGACCCCAACCTCATGATACTGGTTATAGAAGTGCAGGTTGTGATTAGCTCACAAGTTCACATACCAGACTCTATGTCACCTCCAGATGGGATTATGATGGAAACAGGCAACCCTGCTCTCATGGCCTTATGTTCTAGAGCATGAATGATATGAAAGAGGAGAAATCACCACACCATCCATAGTCACTTGGTCAGCCACGAGTCCCAGAAAACAGGGGGAGTTAGGGCTGTGAAACAGGCCATAGACTGAGATGCTCTGTGCCGAGGCCTCCCCACCCTGCATGCCACAACCCACAAAGGCAGGGGTCAGCCTCATGGAAGTCCACATCCCCCAAGCCCACAGCAGTGTCCCCTATATCACCTGTATTCAATTACTATTTGTGGAATGACACAAACAACTCTTTTCAGCACTTTTTGCTGATAGAAGATGCAGAATTTGGGAAGGGCTATTTGCCAGTGGCAGGCCCGGATCTTGGGGTCTGGTCACGTAGATGTTGTGAGCTGAGCTAGCACCGCTCCCACATTCACGAACAAAATTCAATGACCTACTTAGCTCCCCGAGCCAGAATGGTGAAGTCATTCTGTAAATGGCAACACGCTGTGCTGTAAAATATGAAAGTTTCTCTCCAACATATTAACAAAAATCACCTTTAAAGTCACCAAGACATCACTACAATTGGCGGAATAATATGATCCCTTGAAACCAAATAATTTATTCATGCATCTGCTGACGATGTGCATTTCTGACGCCCCATTATTTCCGATCCTGAATTCTTTCCCAGTGCAATGTCGTCTCCATTCTGTCACGTCCAATCAGAAATCTGCTTAATTTTGCACTCTCTGAAATTTCAGGAGAGCTCTTCCAAGGGTGGTTTCAAAATAATGATTGGTTTTGATGTTTCCCAGGTCCAGGGAATTTCTAACTTTTGGTCTCACTCGGCATTTTCTGAAACTCCATGGAGGTGGTTTCATTGCTTATTTCTAGTGACTTTTTTCTTCATTAATGACTGTAGAAGTTGGGGGAACGTTAGAAGACAGACCTATCGTTTACTTAAGAATTTCAACATATCCTGTATTTTTTTTTTTCAAAATATTAAGGGATACAAATGTTTTGTTACATGGGTACACCTTGAAGTCAGGGCTTTGCGTGTTCTACCCACCAGGTAGCCTTATTCCTCGGGACCCTCCCTTCTTAAATTCCAATATCCCTTACCTCTTTTGTGCCCGTATGTGCCCATCATTTAGCTCCCACTAATTGATGACAACATATGGCGTTTTTCATTTCTAAGACACTTCACTTAGGATAATGGTCTCCAGTCCTACCCAAGTTGTCACAAAAGACATTATTTCATTTCTTTTGGTGGCTCAGTAGTACTCTGTGTCCACTCATTTTTTTCTTTGTCCACTTACGAATTGATGGGCAATTAGATTGAATTCATATCTTTGCACTTATAAATTATACTGCAATAAAGGTCCAAGTGCCAGTGTCTTTCTGATGAGATGATTTCGTATCTTATGGGTAGATACCAAGGAGTGGGGTTTCTGAATCTAATGGTACATCCACTCTCAATGCTTTAAAGAATCTCCTCTTCTCCGAAGGGTTGAATGAGTCTGTGGTCCCACCAAAATTGCACAAGCTTTTCTTTTTCCCTGCTAGCCATCTACTGTTTTTGGCCTTCTAATAACAGCCCTTCTGACAAGGATAAGGTGGCATTTTGTTGTGGTATTAGTTTCAACTGCCTTGCAGATTAGTGATAAGCTTTTTGGGATATGTTTGTTGGCCATTTTTCTTTCTTCTTCTGAAAAAAAATTGTTACTATTTTTTGTCGACTTGTCTAGGGAATCATTGGTTTTGTTCCTGCTGATTTGTTTGATTGAGTTCTTTGTGAATTCTGGACATTAGTCCTTTGCTAGACGTATAGTTTTCTCATATCGTCTCCTATTCTGTAGGCTGCCCATTTACTCTGCTGGTTATTCCCTTTGCCATACAGAAGTTTATAATTTAGTTCAGTGCATTTATCTGTTGTTATTCCTAATGCATTTGCCTTTGGGGTCTTAGTCATAAATTCTCTGCCTATGTCTAGAAAAGTTTTTTCTATATTTTCTTCAGGAATTGTTATTGTTTCATACCTTACATTTAAGTTTTCAATCCATTTGGAATTAATTTTTGTATTTGGCAAGAGAAAGGGGTCATGTGGCTGTCCAGTTCTCCCAGCACAATCTGCTGACTAGGGCTTTCGTTTCATGTGTGATGCTGTCTGCTGTGTTGAAGGTCGGTTGGTCCTAAGTAGATGGTTTTACTTCCCATTCTCTGTCCTGTGCCATTGGTTTATGTCTCTACTTTTTTTTTTTTTTACAAGCACCCTAATGTCTTGACTACTATAGCCTTGTCGTATAATTTGAAGCCACGTAATACAATGCCTCCATATTTGTTCAATTTACTTAAGATTTCTTTATCTATTCATACTCTTCAGTTCCAAATAAAGCTTAGGATTATTTTTTCTGGATCTGTGAAATAATGTGTGTGTATTTTGATGGGAATTGCTTTGAATATGCAATATTCATATACCGCAATTTATTAATCCATTTATGGGTCAATGGGCACTCAGGCTTCTTCCATGACTTGGCTATTATACATTGAACTGCAATGAGCAATCTGGTGCAAATATCTTTGTCATAAAGTGATTTTTGGTCTTTTGGATATACACTTAATAGAGGAATTGCAGGATCAAATGGCAGGTCTACTTTTAGATCCCCGAGTGTTCTCCATACTTCTTTCCAAAAGGGACGTATTAGCTTGCACTCCCACCAGCAGTGCAGAAGTGTTCCCTTTTCTCCACATCCATGCCAACATCTGTAGTTTTGGGATTTTGTGACGTGGGCCACTCTTACTAGGTTAGATGATATCTCAAAGTGGTTTTGATTTGCATTTCTCTGATAATTAAAGATGATGAGCATTTTTTCCTGTAGGCCATGTGCCTGTCTTCTTCAGAGAAGCTTCTGTTCAAGTCCCCTACCCACAATGAAATGGGATTACTTGTTCTTTTCTTATTAAAAAGTTTGAGTTCCCTGAGTTCTGCTAATCTTGATGTTAACTTTTCAGCTGCCTTTCTTCAATTCACCTTTCTTGGGAAGCCAGCTTGCTTGCTTTTTTCTTTTTATCCTTCCTCCTTCCCTTCCTTCCTTCTTTCTTTCCTTCCTAACAGTCATTTAAGATATATTTTTATTCTAATATATAGAAAGCTATCAACTAAGTTGAAACACAGGGGAATGTGCATTTGGCTGACAAGCTTAGAACAGGGTAACAACCCACCTTCCTATCTGGACCCTAGCATTCTAGCTTTATTTTGCCTTTGCTACAATATTCTTATTTGTAGAAATCTTACTGTCTTATACGTGGGGTTTTGTTTATAAACCACTCTCAAATTCCACACTGCCTAATTACTAGCATGTATGAAAAAAGCAGATTGAAAGAAAGTTCTAGAAGAGAGAAGCAGCTTGACTAAAATTGTGTCCAGTAGGTGCTGGGCTCAGAGCTGACCAGGCTGCATGCTCAGTGCAGTGGAACCCCTTCACCACGGGGCCTCGAGAGGGGGTGCCGGGGTGCTCTCTCCATCCCTCTGCTCATCTTCTCTGGCTCCCACACTCTCCCAGCAGGACAACCCCACCTCCCACCAACCCAGTCTTGACTCTCCTTCTTAAGCCAACCTTGACTGAGGCAGTGTGAGGTACAGGCCTCCAGCAAAGGTGACCCATTTTGTAGACACTTGCAATTGTCTTGCCTCAGAACCCCACATCCAGTCCCTCTGTCCATGTCACTTTTTCACCAGCTCTGGGACCCACAAGGAACTTGCTGACTGCTGAGGGATTAGTCATTTGAAAACCATACATAGGAATTGGCCATATTTCTCCTGCTAGCTGGGTGACCTTGGACAAATCATGTAGCCACCTGGGACAAACTGGTTCTTCACCTGGGGAATGGGACATCTGCCCCACAGGAAGCTCGGGTGGAAGGAGATTCAGTGTCTCCTCACACAGGCTTCCTGCAACAATGGAAATGCTGAGGACGGGGCTCCGTGTCCCTGCCCAGAGAAGCACGTCAGAGGGTCCGTGCCCAGGGTGCTTATTGGGGCTGGTCACAGAGGCCCCATCGGCCTCGTGTGTGCCAAATTCCACACTCCCAGAAGGAAAGCAGGGAGTGTGAACCACAGTTTGCACAAAAATTCTCTTCACTGTGAGCCTTATGCACCAGTTAGGAAAGGTTTTATATCTGTTCAAGAAACTGTGTATGGTAACTGGGTCCCTGGCCCAGGGACTATCCGAGGACTACATGTTCTAGGTAGCAATCCCGGCCTGCTCTGTTCACTCTTTCCTGACTAGGGCACTAGGACTCTGGTGAGAGGGAGGGTGATAGGGGGTGTCACCCAGACACCAGGACATGGGCCAGCCAGAACCCTAAGAAAGAGCAAAGCCAGGAAGCACACGTGGCCAGCCCGGTCCCAGTCCCATCTGAACCAGCCTATCAAACGCGTTGTCTGGGGGAGCAGTTTTCAAGATCAAGTCACAATTCCACATGTGTGTTACCCAGAAGGGACCTGCCTTCCACATCTGGTGTTTAGCCAGAAACATGACATCGTTTTTAGGGGGGAAGGGACTTCAACATTTAGACATTAGTGAGGACAGGCCCACTTTGTCACACGCTCAGCTTCCACCTGTGCTTCTTCCACTCCGACAATGTACTCAAATGACCAAGATTGAATTTTAACATTGCCAATAGTCTAGCAAGGGGGTATTCATTAGTATTTCGAGCTATCTGCAGCCCATTAAATCTGTTGCTTGTTAAAGGCAATATAGCTTCAAGTTCAAATGACTTAAAATAATGAGCAGGATTCATTTTCAGTTCATTAACACAGTTGTCCGTATTTCTAGGCAGGTGGCGATACAGGAAGTCTTACCGGCCACAGATGACGCTGCCAGGCACCGGGAAGGCCCCTCTCTAGTCTCTCTGCCTCGTCCGTTCTGGTCACCCTTCTCGGCAATGTGCCCTCTGATTCTCTGATCTTCTAACACTGCCATTCCCTGGTAAAAGGACATTAATCAAAATTAACGCTGGGATTTTATTTGAGCAGAAATGATGATACCCGTAAGTTCAGATTTCTATGTGAGGGTTTTCATCAGAAATGCACACAACCTCAAGCCTGGACCCCTTTCTGGAGATGGAAAGCTACTGCAGGCAGCCAGGCTGGGGGCAGGCTCTCTGTGTGTCCAGGCTTTCAGCCTAGGGGCAGGCTCTCTGCATATCCCTGAGTGGACTCAGAGCCACACCTCTGCGCCCAGACTCACCTCCGAAGGAGAAGCCACAGTGGTGAGAGGCCAGCCATGTACATACTGCGACTCTTCAGAGGCATCTCCGCCTTGCTTGTCTCTGCCAGCTCAACATTTTTTATAAGAATTAAATAAAATTACACATAAAGACTATATAAGTAGGTATACATATATATAAATATGTGCGTACAGAGAGAGACAGAGTTGAATGGTGAGCCACCCAAAAGATAGCTCCTCATCCCAGAACCCATGAATTTGACTTGATTTGGGGAAAAGGTCTTTGTAGATGTGATGAAGTTAGCCGTCTCCAGATGAGATCATCCTGCACCACTCAGTCTGGCCCTAAATCCAACATCAAGTGTCCTTATCAGAGAAAGGAGGAGGGAGAGTTGGGGCAGAGAGGAGGCCGGGTAGAAATAAGGATGTATTTGTTGGTATTTTTTCTTCTATTAATCACACAGGATCTGCTCACTTGGAAACTGGTTAAAAACAGCAAGTTTTATTTTTGTTTTTAGGTTTTGTTTTTTGGCATCAACTACAAAAGAGACAACAGATAGAAGGAAGTATATCGGTAATAATGCCTCCTGTGGGGAACTCTAAAGACTTGAAATACACTGCAATCTTCTCTAATGACCTTTTCCAAGGTCCTGAGAAAAATAATAATAATAAAGAGAGAAAAATAGAAATGGAACACATTTATCATTTTGATTTGTATTGACTTTGATGTTGGGGGCTGTTGGGAGCTTCCTAGCAGGTGCACTCCATGAACGGTCCCAGCTGGACATCTGTCACCTGTTTTTTTATTCCATTGCACCATCCCACATAGACACCTGGAATCACAGGGCTACAGGATGGGCACCTTGTTTCATTTGGAAATTCCGTAGAAAGGAAATATTTTTCTTAACCACACAGAGGGTCTCCGCCCGTTTTACTCACCCTCCCTATGGAGTTGGACTGCCCTTCGGGATGGGGAAACTCAGGAAGAAGGAATGGCCTCGGCTGCCTCTCAGGAGCTCCTCCTCCAGGCCCACCTGGTGGTGCTTGCAGGCAGCTCTGCTGGGATGGGGGTTCTGGCTTCCTCCACCCTTTCTTTGTCAGCCCATCTCCAGCTGCGGTGACTGGAGCCCAGACTGATGTGGCAGCGTCCTGCCTCCAGGACACACGGCATGTCTTGCCACTTCCTGCCTTGGGGACAGTGGAACGGGCCTGCTTGGCTGGGGAGCTTGTGCTGCGTGGCACAGATGCTAGGGGTTGACAGCTCTGGAGTCAAACCTTAGTCCATAGGAGGATGAGCTAGTGGCTGCCCACTCCTGTGTCCTGTCCTTGAGATGACAGTCCTGCAAGGCATTCTTTGTTTTTTCCAGGACAATCAAACCCACTTACTACTGGCCGTGACCCTGCTGAGACATCTTCTGCCAGCTCATCTTCCTACCCAGTCTCAATAGAAGATCACGTCACTTTGTTCTCGTCTGCTACAGTATAATAAACTCACTTTGACTAGGAGCTTACAATGGGCCAAATATTTGTTCAAGGTAACTTTGGCATTCATTTTCGCAACAGCCCCTCACACGAGGGCCATGACTTTACCCTACTTTCAGAGGGAGTGACTGAAACACAGGAATGTGCCCAGGTGGCCTAGATGTTGAACCCAAGCAATTTCCTCCAGACCCGCACCTATGCCAGGGCTCCCAGCCTGAGCTGGAGCACAGGTGTGTTGAAGAACTAGCATAGCATTGTTCCCACACTTTGGAGGGCAGCAAAGTTGCTGAGAGTCATTACAAAATGTCTTGTCCCCACTCGTGTGTACAAAGGACCTTTCAAATCTCATTGTTGGGTCAGCTCCTTTACTGGTGATACTGCCTACCTGTCAGTCTCCCGCGCCCACATCATGCCTTCACTTCCCGTGCCAGGGACGTGCACCTGTTCCCTTTGGGATTTTTATGTTTACGTAAGTGAAAAGCTACATAATTTAATGCACAGATGTATAAATTGCTACAATTTTATAGACTCCAACTACTGAGGTTGTTTTTTGTTCGTTGTTTGTTTGTTTTTAGTTTTAGTCATGCTTCTTAGTAGTGCTTTTGTTAAAGAGGTTCAGCAAAATTGTTAGGAAACAGGGTATCCAGATATCAACCCCTATACCCCAAATCTAAGGAGCTGCTTTCTCCCTCATGCCATGGATCATTAAGTAAAGAGAGCTAGTTTTCTCAATATTTAAAATATATTTTAAAAAGTGAGATAGCCTCTTAGGCCCAGGTAGCCTAAATAATAATTTAAATCTACCCATAGTTTGTGTATTTTTAAGCTAGGAGCCACCAGACTCGAGGACCTGGGATGTAACTCAGCCACAAATGTTTGAATAACCGAGCAAATGTCATGTGGGCAATGGGCTTTGACTACAAGTGTGTCCCTTAGTCAATTCAGCTGTCTTTGTTTTTGTTACATTTGTTAGAGTCTGAAATAATTTTCTAATAGGACAAATAAATCTGGTCTGCCTTCATTAAAAATGCAATCCAGCGTGGCGGGTCCAGGGAAAGTCCTGGAGAGCGTCTGTTCCGTAGCCTTCTCTGGAGACCAAAATGAGGTTGAGAATCTTACAGTTCACCTTAAGGGAAAAGTAATTGTCCCTGTGATTCTTAACGATCTTAGTTGAATTGTTTCTCTTTGGGAAATGCACACACCTGACTTAAAGTCCACCAGACAAGTCCTTCTTTGTAAAGCCTGTGGACCAGAGTAAACCAGAGTATCTTTGCCTCTTTCTGATTCCCGACCCTGGACTATTGTGATTCTAATTTCTATTTGTTTAGAACCTATTGAGTGGCTAGAAACTTACAAATGTTATCACTTAGTCTCACAAATCCCAGTTTTAGAAAACTAAGTTAGAAAATGGAGAGGTTAACAATCCTTTCTATAATTATACCAGTGGGAGTTTAACCAGAGAAGCAGGACGGACAGGGGAGGGCCGCAGGGGGTCAAAGCCCCTTGGACACAGATTGTTGAGAGTGGCTGAGATGCGCTCACCTACGTCAGCTGGGCCCACCAAGGGCCACCTCCTTTTTTATCAATTTAAAAGCAACTGATGCGGGTCTTTAAGCGCATCTGCAACAGCACCTACATTGGCCCCGAAATTAGTGTCTGTGTCGGTGGTAGAGTGTGGCAGCTGAGTAACAGAGTTGGCCCAGTGGTTTTAACAAGGACAAATCGTATCACACCACAGTGCCACTGGAGGACAAAATGCTCTCTCTGCACTACCAGTGATTCCTCACAGAGGCGATTTTCTGGGTTGGGGTAGGGTTTGGGGAGAGCCCATCAAAGCTCACACAATAAGATAGGGTGCAGGGTGGTGACCACGGGCAGGGAGAGTGCAGGGTGGTGACCACGGGCAGGCAACACAGGCCTATCCAAGGATAGGAACCAGGGGTATTGACGTCCCTGGATTGTCCGGGAGACGACACTGGGATTCAGCACAGAAGATCTGGAGGCCCCAAGTCAAAGAGTGGCAGTGAGGTGGCCTGCCCTGCTGGCTGGATGGGGGCTGAGTGGAGCACCCACCTGTGGGGGGAGGTAAGTGAGAGGCCCCAGGTTGCACATTCCCACCACAGACTTTACAACCCCGGTGGCCTCCAGACTCCCAGAGAGCTGCCTAGGGGGTCTCATAGCAGCATCATTCTGGGGAGGGGGCACAGCTGGGTCCACAGGCTTCCAAGCCCTGAGTACAGTCCAGCACCATTCCGAGAGCCCAGCCCCCATCCCTGGGGCTAACACTGCTGCAAGCCAGTTGCAGAAATGAGTCTGGTGGCTCACTTGCCCCAAGGCCAAATATCACTGCCGCCACTGCTGCTGCTGCTTCAGGACCCAGGTATGAGCTCAGCTTCAGAGGAGTCTGCCCCACGGTGGATACTCCTGCATGAGCTAAGAGAGAACACCTCTGCCTTGCCACCCTGCGCAGCAGAATTCTTGGCAGAGGAAACCAGGTGAGCTACAAAGCTATCTCTTTTGAGCTCAGCGGAGAGGTTTAAGCTGAGAAGGAACCAGCGCAAGAACTCTGCACACATTTAAAAAACAGGTGTTTTGATCCCCCCCTCCCAAATATCACACTAGTTCCCCAGCAATGGTCTACAACCCAAAGGAAATTTTTGAAATGTCAGATAAGGAATTCAAACCGTGGATCTCAATCTGAAAGTCTGAGCAAGCTCTATGGGACTGATGGGAAAAGTAGAAAACCAGAAAAATAATTCAGGCCGTGAAAAATATGTATTCACTAAAGAGATACTATTCTCCATAAGAACAAAAATATAAAGCAATAGGGAATACATATCCCTTGATATGGATAATACACATATAAAGAATAAGGTACAGGTTTTTCAAAAAAATATATACAGGTGAAAGTTTTTGGGTTTTGTTGTTGTTGCTGCTGTTATTGAGATAGATTCTCACTCTATCACCCTAGAGTGCTGTGGTATCACACCTCACAGCTATCTCAAACTCTGGGCTACAAGAGATCCTCTTGCCTCAGCCTCCAGAGTAGCTGGGACTATAGGTGCCTGCCACAATGCCCAGCTACTTTTCAGAGATGGGATCTTGCTCAGGCTGGTCTCAAACTCCTGATCTCAAGCAGTCCACCAGCCTCAGCCTCCCAGAGTGCTGGGATTACAGGTGTGAGCCACTACACCTGGCCCAGAAAGTTTTAACAAATTAAACCAAGCAGAAAAAAGAATTTTAGAGCTTGAAGTCAAGGCTTTGGGAATAACCCAGTCAGTCTAATGCAAAGAAATAAAGAATCAAGAGAATTAAACAAAGTCTTGGAGACATATAGGATTATGTAAAATGCCCAAACCCTTTATAAAAGAATACCATCAGAAACCTGGAAGATGCACGCCACATAGGACATCACTACCGTCATCAGTCTGAGCAAAATCAAAGCAAAAAGAAAAATCCTCCAGGCTGCAAGAGGAAGGCATCGAATAACCTACAGAGGGAACCCGTCAGGCGAACAGCAGATTTCTCACGGAAGCCTTACAAGCCAGAAGAGGCTGTGGTATCATTATTTGCTCTTAAACAAAATAACTAACTACCAGCTTGGATTTTGTCTCCTGCAAACTAAGTTTCATAAACAAGGGAGAAATAAAATCTTTCCCAGATAAGCAAACACGAAGGGAATTGGTCACCACTAGCTCTGCCCTACAAGAATTGCTCAACAGTTCTAAGCTTCCCCGTCCCAAGCGTAGGGAAGTGTGATTGCTACTCACCAGCGGGAAGAACTCAGAAGCGTAAACTCACAGCTCTTACCAAAAGTGACACAGGGAGACTGTGAGGCAGCCAGGTGTCAATCAGCCGGATGACGGGAACAGTATCTCAACTATCACTAAACTAAACCTAGCTTTGTGACTCAAAGCTAAATAACAACAAAACACTCTGTGTTTTCACGCAACTGTAGCAGGCAGCAGGCCCGACCTGCACCTTTGTGTGCTAGTGAGCAAGACAGCTCCTGAAAATACAGGCGTGGTTAGGCCAGCAAACGAAAAGGCACCCAAAAACACGAATAAGAGAGACCTGTGCGTGTGCACAGCAGAGTAAAGAAATAGTAAACTTTTAGAAGTAGGAGAGATTCCTTTAAACATTTAGACATCCTTGTACTAAGCTTCACTCCTCCATGAGTTGCTTCTCAAATAATCTTCTAGCCTCGGATTACAAGTTATTTCCAGGGACGGAGAGCCTATTACTTTCCCAGACAGCAATAACAATTGGAAGCTTTCTTTGTGCGAGGCCAAAATCATAATCCCTGGGGTTTCTGATCTTCAATTCCCTGCATTTATTTCCACGTGGAACAAGTCCAGAATGTCTTACTGCAGCGTGTGAACGAGCAAATTTATTTCACGTTCCTGTGTCTCAGCTTTTTCTTCTGTGAAGAGAGGGTAATAATGGCATCCACATCGTAAGAATGCCATCAGGGTGAAATGAGGTGGTCCGCAAAGGTGTTAGCGTTTGATTTGACACAGGGTAAGTTCTCGCTAACGTTGGTGGTTTTCTTTTTAAGTGTTAAGCTTCCTATGAAAGCCTTTCAAATATTTTAAGACTTTGATTATAACATACTCATAAAAATTTAAAATTTTTAAAAAATTAAAATGACATTGATTATATAGATTGTTGTGGGAGAAATGGATTAGGTTCGACTAACTAAATCTGACTCATTAAGCCTTTGAAAACAACCCACTCCTGACCAGGGTATAAGTTGGGGGTTTTGATTAGAACAAAGATGAATAGAAGTCAGTCCTGGTCTTCTGTGAAAATTGATGAGCTCGCCCGCTGCGTATAATACAGTGTGAATGGGGGAGGGGGGACACACAGGTAAGAGAGGGGTGACTTGTAACCCTGGGCGGAGAGACATCATCATGAGGAGAAATGGTGATGTTTGTGCTGAGTCTCTAATAGATAATCTGAACTGCTCAGATACCCATGGTGGTTTTCCGTTCTCCAATGGATGGATTGGATAGTGCCTGCTCTCACTAAGCAGAAGATACAGAACCTGGAGGGGGCTTCACGTCTCCTAGAAGAACGTGCAGGTCACACTAGGAGCACTAGTTATTTCACATGTCCTGGGGAGTGCTGGGAAACTCAAGATGTGGTCTGGAATCTGCAGGAAAGACCATAGCAGCCCTGTGATCCCCGACAAGAGGTCAGGACTCACTTTGTAAACTGATAATGTGAATCAAATGTCCTCGAGACTCACCCAGTTCCCAAGAAACAGGGGCTGCCCGGCTCCCATGGAGGGCATGGACCAGACCACTCAGACACAGAGGGAGTCAGCACAGAGGGCAAGGTGAAGGCAGAAATTGGAGGAAGAAGTCGGCGGAGAAGGAACTCACCATCACAGACACTTCAGAGAGGCTGCAGTCGTTTATTCGAATCAATTTAAACTTGACCATCGCTCCCCTGGGCTTCAAAGCGGCATAAACTGCAACCTGTCCATACATGCGAAGTTTCTCCAGGCGTCCAGGTCAGTACTATTCGTGCTTTTGTTTACGTGAAGAGGCCAGTGCTGGAGGTTAACTTCAGACGATTCTGCTGTCACCTCTAAGGAAAGGGTGGCCCAAGGGCCTAGATCAAAATCAGGAAAATACAAGTTAATATCCCAGTGAGAGATTCCACTACGAGTGGCACCTAGTTGAGTCGAAGAGCTGAGGAAATGCTAGAAAATTATTACTTGTGAATCTTGCTGGGTTTCTGCAAAGGTGTGAGGCCCATGGTATATTTGCATCTCTGTAAGCCCCTCTTCCCTTCTCTCTCCCGATTCCATCTTTCTTCTCTTGACTTTGTGTTGGGTAATGGTCAATTTTCCCAACATCTTCTTATTTTTTTTTCTTTTGGTGGAGGGGGGACTACTTGATTGCTTCTCATGAGAAGCACACACGTCGTAACAGGTGTTCCTAGTGCACCTGCAGCTCACCCAAGCAGGTGTGAAGTTCTGTTCCGTCAGTGTGGGAGTCAGCGCCCCGGAGCTGGGTACGCACTCAGAGCCCTCCCCCAGCTTCAGCTGACTCTAGGCACAAACTGGTTCCTGCTCCAAACAGGAGAATTTTTTGACGTTTCTCTCTCATTGGTAAATCCTCGTTGACACCTACATTTTACCGGTTTCAAAGCACAGTTTCCTTCCTCACCATCAGGACACAGCGTGTTCAACTGCCATAAAATCAGAAGTTCTGGGGTGTTTCAAAAGTGGCGATTCCAGTGGGACTGATGAGGCACAAAGCCCTCTGTCCAAGCCTACATGGGGAGCAGAGAGATAGGGGGTCTCGGTCTTGGGCACACATTGTAGGTGTTGAACTCTGGGAAAAGCTTTCGGGGAGTAAACGGGTTTGAGATCTGTTACATAACAGAATCTCACATAAAACGCTCTTTGTTAAAAACCAGAGAAGCACAATGCGAGTGCACTCCCAGCACGACTCTAATCAATATAATCGCTATATTGTCTCCGCAGAGGAACATGAAACTGTATGAGGCGATAATTTGTTCCACTACCTCTGAGAATTCAGTGCAGTCCATCGAAAGGAAAAGACAATCTGGAGCTCTCTGGGCATGAAGGGAAATGACATTTTTCTGTGTTCTGTGAAAGTATGAACCACTTTCTGTATTAACCACGAGATAAAATATTGTCATTCTGGAATTATTTCAATTATTAAATTGGTCGTGAAGACCCAAAAAGGAGAGGTTATGGGGGACAATCCTGAAGTTTAATGGTTCTAGGAAAGAGTCTGGAGGTAGTTAATTAGTCAATTGGTAATGGAAGGTGAACTGTGCGGCCTTGATGAACCTTCCTTGCCATTGGCCTCATTTTCCTTATTATCCAAGGCTTGAGAGCTCTTCCAGGTCCAACATTCACGGAGCGGAGGAAACATCAATGACTGCCCTTTGAAGAATGGCATCCAGGAAGGAAAATAAAGCCTGTGGCCTCGAACAACCCCTCTCAACTCATTCAAACTAGAGAGAAGGGAAGGACCTACTCAGAAGATGTCGTAAGATTTTCATAAGAGAAAATATCTACCACCATCCTTTCTAAATCCTTCTGACATTGGACAATTACTTCTAAATTTTCAGAATTGCTTTTAAATTTGATTAGACCCACAATGGCCTTGGGCAAAGGTTCCTAATCTAGGGGGTCTTAGACTTCCAAGGGCACCAAGGACAAGCTTGAGCCACGCAGGGATTCACTGGAATCATATACAGAGCCCCTGTGCACCTGCCTGTCCACACGTAGATATGCGTGGGGTGATGTATATTCTTCCCCAGTCACAGGAAAAGGGCCATGGATTTCATATTTTTCCAAGGACCAGAGCCACTCAAAACATTGAGGAAGAATGACAATTCTTACGGAAGGTACGAAACACTGAATTCATGAGATGTGCATTCTGGACCAATTTCTGTCACTGGATACATCTATAATTTGGAATATGAAAACATGAATCACTCTGAGAGATGCAACAGTCTGACTCTGAAGGCACAAATTCTACTGATCGTTTCCACATGATTTTGAAATTGAATGGCAGAGATCAAAGGGAAGTGTCTAAGGAGCAAGACACTGGAAGCCCTAGTGACTAACACCCCGAGTAAAGTGGTGGGGAGGGAAACAGAGAAAGAGGTAAAACAAATTGGGTAGCTGCAAACCTACAGAAGGGATCACTTGAGACTAGGAGTCTGAGGTTGCTGTGAGCTGTGATGCCACAGCACTCTACCCAGGATGATAAGACACTCTGTCTCAAAATAATAATAATAATCATAATATCATTATCATTATTGTTACGATGCACTGAAGCCCCCTGAGTGTGCTGCTGAATTTAGTGCGTGGCTGGCTTATTGCTCATCGTCCTCACTGCCGTGTCTCTGAAGGCAGAGTCCCTGTCATAGATGCCATTTTACCCCCAGTACCATGGGGCAACGTGACACAATGAGATGAAGTCAGAGCACCCGGGAGCATCACATAAATATTAAGGGGCCATTTTTTTTTTTTTTTTTTTTTTGCCATGTACGAATAACTGAAAGTGGCACGGAAATGGGACCTCGAACAGGATGACGATAGCGGAAGCTGCTGAAAGTCGTCACTGGGGTTCTCTCTACCACCTGCGTTATGAGTTCAGACTTAGAGGAGGAACACGAAGAGCTTTAGAAAGCAACAAAAAGGGAGCTCAATTCATCTGTAAAACCGTTTAAATAAAATTTTAAAATTGTGTTTCAGAGTGATGGCAAATGCAAGACACTTGGCACGGTGAACAGTCTGGGGGTTTGCAGAATAGAAGTCTGGCTTTTAAACACAGCCCCTGCCTTTGGCTGACCATGGAGCTGTCGGGAGCCCCCCGAGTGGCTCAGGGTCGGGCTCTGTGCTCAGACCACAGCAGCTGGAAGTTTCCAGCTAGTGGATTTTCCTCCGTGGAAGCTCCCGTCCATCACCAGTGACACTTCTCTGGTGTTGTGGCTTATTCCAGTGGCCAGAAGTTACTGAATGTGCTTACGCCGACGTCAGCATTAGACACTGTAGACCACTGCTAAGCAGCGCCCAGGCTGGCAGGTGCACGTTGACCCGCATTTACCATCCTGCGGTGAGTTACTTCATTAGGCAGCTAGGAGACTTGCAGTGTTTCTGCATGCCATTCAATTAATGTTATTCAGTCTTTTTTGTCAGAAAGTAATCGTAAGTATTCCCTCCCTTAGAGAACGCCAAAATGCAGAGTGGCCCAAAAGCCGGGTGCTGTTTGAAATGTCTCGGTGCACGTAAGGGCCTGTCTGTAATTCCTTTGTTCACTGTCCAGCGTCATTGCTTTAAAACCACTATTTTATGTTATCATTTTACCTTATTATTGTATCAGAAATGCTGTTTATTAACTTGAATGTTGTACTATCTGGGAGAAAAAGTAATTAGAGTGTTTTCCCAGGATTCGAATTTGGCCACAAGTGCAGAGTCCTGGACACTGACCCACACTCTCCCGTTCCAGCCCCAGCAGCGAGTCTTGTATTATTGCTATTTGTGTTATTTGGGGGGGCTCGCTTCTTACCGCTAAGCTTAAGCTTTCACTTTCTTCCACGCATCTCTGTACATCCTCAGCGTCCACCGATTAATGAAGCATTTGGTCCTTTTCCAGCTTCCAGAGTAAACACAGCGAGGGCTGAGCCTGTTTATAGGCTCGCCTGGCTGCGCTACATCCTCGGACACGGATTTATCTTAAACTCCTGTCTCTTTCCGAGCAGACACACACAGAGACGTGTCCTCCTCGGGTGGTGGGAGGTGTTGCTCACGGCCAGCCTTGTCTGTAGCCGTCACCCTGACGGTGTATAAGAAACAGATGTACGGATGGAGAGTGCAGGAGCGAATGCTGTGTTTTCATGTTTTTAGTTAAAGGAGAATAACATCACTTAGGCCAACCTACTGGGCTCCAGGTACGTTCCTGGGTGATTTTCTTGTTGTAACACGTGCCGATGTTAGAGAGGGAGACAGACAAAAAAAAACCAGCAGGAGGCTGAGAGCCAACTAGGAGCATTTCTGCTGAGTACTTGTGCCCCTAAAGGGATCATTGAGTTTTCCTGTCAAGTCCTCAAATTTAAGCTTGGAAACTCAAGCTTTTTCCCAGGTGATGAGACTCAAAATAGCTGTGTTGTGACATATTTCCTGGCACCTCCACGTGCTAGGATTTTGGTGGGAAGGAGTGTGCGATGGTTGACAAGGTGTGGCCCAGAAGCTTGCAGGCTCCAGGGGAAGTCGGACGGCCCATGGGAAGTCGGCCACACACTGTGATCCACGCAGGGTTGCCAGTGTACCAGTGTCAAGGACAAAACGGTACCCGAGGAGCCGCCTGTCTGAAACTTCCTCTAATGCAAAGAGTCTACAAGGTCAACACAGTCCAATCTGCGTTTTCAAAGATCATATGACAGACCCATGAAGACTAATCCAAGGCAGGAGAGAGCAGTCTGGGGTCGAAGTGGCCCTGGGGGCAGCAGAAATGGACGGGGTGGACAGGTAATTGCAAGGCAGAACTAGTGAGACAGCTGAACGTCTTATCTGTGGGGTCTGGGAGTGGGGAACTGTGAGAGGCTATCCAAATTTGAGGCCAGAATAGATAAAAAGAACTTCGGGCAATTGTGCAAAATTTTAAAAAGCCCACAGAGGCTGATCCTTTGGGGTTCCCCCTCCAGCTTACTGATGTTCCCGTGTTTACCAATAGATCATTCATCCACACATCTGTTCGATAATTACTTTTTAATTTTGGGTTAATATGAAGGTACACACAGTTAGGTTACACTGTTCGCATTTGGAAAGTCCGAGTTGCACTTGAGTCCTTCAGCCAGGAAGTGGGCTCAATAATTAATTTTTGAAAACAAATGACATTTGAGAGAACAGCAGGGGAAAACGTCCTTGCCTTCCTGCAACTTAACATTTTAGGGAGGAAGACATATAAAAAGAACAAATGAAAGCAAAATGAGATATTTAAAAGCTTTCAATGTTGGGTAGAAAAATTAAGCATTAAAACAAAAAGTGGAACAGTGTGGGGGGTTGGAAACTACTAAGGAGAAAGTGACTTTCAGAGGCGAGCAGACTCTTGCTTCTCCAGAGAACAAGGCCCCGGGCGGCAGGGTGAGGGAGCAGGGTGTGAGCACAGGAAGGAGGGGACATGGGCCGCTCTGCCATGGAGAGCCTGAGCCTGGACAAACCATCTTTATCCTCCCACCAGAATGTCCTTCTCTGATGACCAGAATTCTCACCTCCCCTGCAGCCAGCCCTTCCTCTCACTGACTTGCTGGATTTCCAGGACAGGGCTTCACAATAAGCCCAGGGCTGCGTGAAGACCAGGCCTCCTGGACCCCCAACCATGTGACAGTGCCCGCGGCAGGACTGAGACCTTGTCACACTACAGGCCGTGGTAAGGCTCCCTTATCTCAACCTCTCCACACACCCTCAAGTCCACCAATTAATGACCGTTTGGTTCTTGCCCAGAGTCCAGGGTAAACACCAGTGAGGGCTAAGCCGGCTTTTTATTCTTCTGACCCATCCAAAATTGGGGGCGATTTCCACGGGCTTTCTGAACTGCAGGATTTTTCTTTGTGTGATGTGCAGATTGAGATGGCACATAATTGATGCGTAAACTAGCAAGGCCCTGAATGAGGGTTCCCCGACGCCGAAGCCTGCCTTGTTTCATGGATGACAGCCACGGTCTCTGGCTGGAGGGGCTGAATGATTAGATTTCAGTCCTTCTAGTTTTGTTTTGCTTCTGTGTGGAATGCGCCTCCCCCCTCCTGGGGCGTCAGGCAAACACCAGGTGAACGTTGAGACTGAGCTCGGAGTCGGCTGCTGTGCAAACCTTTCCTGGCATCTTCGGAATAGAAGTCGCTGATCCAGGTCCTCAACTGTCCTCCGTGCGGTACAGCAGCGGCCGTGTCAGACGGCAGCAGACTCCTCCTCTCTACCTCCATGTCACACTCTACAGATGGCTGCCATAATCCTCGGTCACTGGGTCCCTGAGCAAGTGGGGTACGCCCAAGCCCCCCATCCTGAACCCACCCTCCTCTCTCTGGGGGCTTCCCTCCTTTTCTCTGTAAATCTTTGGGGGACACAAGGGGCTGGTTAACCTTCTTCCCCGTTGGAGGAGAAACTCACGTGGGTTTCTCATTCGGGGCAAGACTCATTTCTAAACTGAGGAAGCAGCTGTTTCCTCCTTGTGTGACGCTGGGGACAGTCACGGTGTCATCCCAATCTAACCTATGTAGAAACTAAAATTAGTGTGTATGTCTGTCCTGTGTCAGAGCTTCTCACAGTGCCTGGGAGTCTTTTATTCTCTATTCTCTGAGTACACAAGTTTGAGACTTGATCTAACCCTTGATGATATTCAAAAAAAATCAGCTTTTATGCTCTTCTTTTTTTTCCAGTCAGAAAAAAAAAAAAAAAAAAAAAACCTGTATTTGAAGATCAAGCCTCTGTGTCTGCTGTGCAGGACAAGCACAGTGACTTTTGTGTTGTTGTTGGCCTCGGAGTGAGGGCCTCTCTCTCATCTTCTGATGAATCTCGAGTTTTATGTCCTCTGTTCAGTGGAAGAGGTGAGAGAATGTCCCGGGGAGTCCCCATGGGGATCTGGGGGAGGCCAAACTGCACAGAGGGACCAGAAACTCTGTGTGTCTGAAAGAAGAAAGGCGGGAGGCAAGGTCACACTGCCATTTCTAGCCAGTACGCCGGACATCGGACTAAGTCGGGCATTATCTGGTCAGCCTGCTCAGCAGCCCTGCCAGCAGGTGTCTGAGCCAGTCTGCCCACAGTAAGGGAGGCTGTGAAGGTTTGGGGACCAAGTCGACCACCAACTGCCACACAGAAGGCAGAGGGACTGGAGTGGGGCTTGCACCAGGCACATCCAGGCCCCACACTTGGTCGCCTCCTTCTCCAGTGGTCAGTTCTGCAGCCACAACCCCCAACGTCCAGGTGGTGCAGAGCGACGGCGCCTCCTTCAGACCTGGACGCCCTATTTCCCCCACCAGGCCTGAGTGTGGCTGTGGTCTGGCGGTACCACGCCCATGTGGCTTGGAGATCAGGCTGTGAATAACTTTGATGATGGGGTATCAAGTGGGTCCTCCCTTTCTTTCCCCCAGTGAGTGGTCCCAAGCTTCATTTCCCATAACTTCCCTGACTGTGGTACAGGACTGGGTGACCGGTCACTGGACCAGCAGCCAGCTCTCCCGAGCTCTGCCCGCTCCCTCTCTTCCTTCCTCTCAGCTTCACTGCCCGTCCTTTGTGGCTGCTGTCTGAGACCACATGCCCCCATGAAGCCCTCGCACGTAAGATTTTGTCGTAGGCTCAGATTTCTAGGCCCCCCAAGCTCGGTATCCATGTTCACTTCAATTTCCTAGTGGTCCCCAAGCCCGCTGCCCTTTGAATCCCTGGAGAGATTCAAATAATATAGATTCCCAAAACTTCACCCAGACCTGGTAGTTCACATCTTCAGAGGAGGGGTACAAATATATATTCTTTTAATTCCACTTTGCTTTGTTTCCCTTTGATGCCCCATAAACTCCAAAGATGATGCTTACACAGAGCCAAAGATCCTCATTCAGAGTTTAACTGTGTTCAGACCAGGCCCAGGTTTATGGTCCTCCCTCTGCTGTCCTCCTAATACCTGCCACACCCTGTGGTCAAAGCTGATGCATAAAAGAAAATGCCCAGCCCTTTGCTTCTCCCCTAAAAAAAAAAAAAAAATCGTTAACATGAATTAAACTCAATGATGTCTTTATAGAAGAGTCCAAAATCTTACTTCCGTGGGGGAATAGCTTTCTAGGGAGAGTCAGAGATTCTGTGCTCCAAAATCTTAATTCCCCAAATTTGAATCACTTGCTAGGTCACTAATTATTACTTGAGGGTTAATTCTTCTCCCAAAGTTAGGAGCCCCATGAGAGAAGACCCCAGGGAGGTAAAGACAAGACATTACATGTCATCGCTTTCTTACCAAACAAGCATCGTGAGTCTCCAAGAGCATGAGTCTGGGAGTTCAAACACCCTTGCACGTCTAGTCCACCACTTGGAAAACTTCTCTGAGCTTGAGTTTTCTTCACAGTCAAATGAGGATGGAAATATTTCATCATTAGTGCAAGAATAACATCAGGTAGCATTGGGGAGTTCCTTACAGACCGTGAACTGGTCTACACGTGCAAGGATTTGGCAAAGGAACTAAGAGTCTATGGAACAGGTAACCCACCCATTCAGACAAGTACTTTGGCTCTTCCAGAAAATCTTGGAGAGTCCAACTGACATTTTTCTAGCCTTAAGCTGCCTCATCAGAGGCAGAAGAAGCCATTGTGTTTCTACTGACTTCTTCCTTTGCAGCTCTGAAAGTGAAGACCTGCCACGCATCTCTATCTGATTACTGCACCGTCTCCAAGGGGGAGTGGTGAGAAATCAGCAGAGGAACTCACGTGGACCCTTCCGTGACCACCTTCACAGACACGTTTAAAAACAGTCTCCACTGTGTTTTCCCTAAAATGATTGCAATTTGATTAAAGGCAGCAGGAACTTAGAAATGAAAATTATTTACTTACCCCTGGCTGTACAACGATCTGTATCTTAGGAAATGGTGGGTCTGCAGACAATCCGTAGTGTGCATTCTTCACAGATAAAACTGGTCATAGTCCTTGATCACAGGTATTGGGACATGAATTCAACGTGCAAAGTGAGAGAAACACTTCTTAACACACAAATGCTAATCCCTTTAGACTTCTGATTCAGAAACATATTTGTGGATTTCTCTGGTTGATAAAATCATAAAATTTAGGCAAGGGAGTCAGATTTATTATAACTCAATTCAATAAGCATTTACTGAACAACTTTCACATGTAAAGTTCTAGGACAGAATAGCTAAAAAATATGTGCGGTATGACACACATGCATATTGTGTGTATAACACTATAACAATATTCTTCTTAGGGAAGTATCTCAAGAATGGAAGGGAAAATATCCAGTGTACTCAGTACTATTATGAAACCAATGTATAATCACTCACACTTTCATATGAAAAATAAATCACAACTTTAGCCCAGGATGAAGGAGGGAGAGGTAGGGGGGAGAGGAGAGATTTGATGGAAGGAAGGTAAATGGTGGGACCATTTCCATGGTTTATATTACAAGGGTACATATCAATTCTATTAAATATAGAGGATAAATGTCTTAACACAAGAATTAAGCAAATGAGGTGAAGGCTATATTAACTAGTTTGATGTATGCATTCCAAATTGTATTTAAAATCAGCACATTGTATCCCATAAATGCATTATTGTATACATGGCCTAAGTGTTTATGACTCAATAAAAAATAATAATTTAAAAGAAAAACTTTTAGTTGCCTGCAAACACATCCCCTAACTTAACCCTGACAATCTCTCTGAGGGTTAAACAACTGAAGCGTTCTGGGCACAGCGGGGAGAGAAACATTGATGTGTAGGACAAAGAGATGAAAATTGGTGCATTAATTGTTAACAGCTCAACTGCTGTGCTAGGCATTGCAAAGGTTCAATTCTCTCAAAGCACCCACAATATAATTTTGTCTTACTAGTCCCATTTTATTGAAGAGAAAATTAAGGGTCAGTGCGATTAAAGCATTTGCCCAAGGTCATGCAATTAGAATAACCCCAGGCTACCGGACTCTGATTGTAGCCGACTTGCCACGAGAAGCTACCGCGGTGATGTATTAGAAGTAAAACAGAGAAAGCCGCTGAACTCATTCTGAAGTGCTTAAGAAACAAACGCACTTAGAGTCGTGCCTGGACACCGGCCCTCCCACTGCAGAGACACCATTGTCAGCTCTTTCCAGGCTTCCTTGGCATATTAAAACCTGGCTCATTTACATCACTGGAGTCTGGCAGGGGTTCACCCATCACTCAATATCAATTCCATTCTCCTCTAAACAGCACATAATCATTTTTCATATGAAAATATTGTACAATGCATACTGGAAGGGGCAAGGTGCTATCCTTTGCAGAAGGCTTTGCTTCTGCCTACCCAGGAAGGGGAGGAAGGTGGCATCAAGGTCAAAGGTCCTGGTGTTTGGTGTCCCTGGCAAAGGCACTCACCCTCGGTGAGCTCCACTTTCCTCTGAAGTTACAGGACATCAAGCTGATAGCTCTGAAAAATAACTTTGCCTCTTAAAGCCACATCTGCAATGTGAAGCAGGGGGCAGAGTGACGGAATTAGGTCACACTGAAACCTCACCCTGCTGCCAAGTGGAGAGAGTGCCGACGGGGACATGGAGTGAGCTGATACGGGGAGATGAGAGCCCTCAAAAGTGGATGCCACTCACTTCATAATGCCATTCAGCAATTCTCGCTCCTACCAGCTGTCCTGGGTGAGTGCAGGGCCCAGAGCAGAGACTGGGAGTGGATGCCAGGGATTGCACGCAGCTCTGGACAGCATGTGCATGCCAGGGCCCGTCCTGACCAGGACACGGCATTACTTCTCTGGGGCTGCTGCTCCCTGGGACTGGGTGGCCCAAATGGCAGGACTCAGTTCCTCACAGTTCTGGAGAACAGAAGTTAGGGTCAAGATGCCTGGGGGGCTGGTGGGCACTGGGGGCTTGGACAGGGCTGTCTTCTCCCCAGGTGTCACACGGCCGTCCCTCTGTATGTGTCCAATGGCCTAATCACCCTCTCCTGTGAGGACACCAGGCAGATGGAGTTGGAGCCCAACCAATCATCACTTAACAGCAAACACCTCCTTAAAGACTCTGTCCCCAAACACGGGAAGTTAGGATGTCAACATGAATGTGTGGAGGACCCAATGAAGCTAAGAACAGCTGTGTGACCTCAGAGGAATAATTCACCGAGCCTTCATTTCTCATCTGTAAAATGACGATAATGATTCTCAGGTTAAAGATGCATCATCAGAATTAGAAATCAAGTATTTAATGAGCCTAAACATGACAGAAATGGCGTCTTTCTGTCATTCCAGGCAGGCCAACTGAAGGGGCAATCCCCACACTTGGGGACTTAAGTTCAGGGCTTATTTCTCACCTTTTCCGTGGCAGCTGGCTCTCCGTCTCTCCATCAGGCAGATCCCGCCTCCCTCCACCCCATGTGATGACCCCTCCTTCCAGGGGTCTCAGCCTGGGAACATGGTGGAGCCCGGCGTGGACGTTCACCTTCCACTGGCCCAGATGCCCATCTGACCCAGCTGGGACGGGGCCCTAGAAAGGAAATTTCTGGTTGGACGTCCCCTTTCCAGTTCTGCGCTGGGGAAGGGGAGCAGAAAGAGCGGCAGGTGGGAGGCTCAGGTCACAGAATATTTAATTAAGAGACAATTTACACAGGGGCCATAGGGACCGTGGGCTTTGAGGAAAGCAGGGGACCTGGTGAGGACAGGGGTTGACATTTCTACCCATGGAGGGGCCAGGAGAGGAGAAGAACCAAGGACCTGGAGGGAGGGACATGGAGAGACGCCTGCCTGAAGGGGACAGTAAGAATCCCCGGTCAAGGCCCTCAGCCATGGTGACCACATGGAGGAAAGTCGGGTGGAAAGTCCTCCACCTCGGCCGGGTCCCATCCAGCCTCTGCCTCACCCCCTGTCTGCTGGGACCACTGAGACGCCAGAGGCCAGGGACTCATGGACACAGCCCACGCTGGGGCAGCAGGGACTGGGGGATATGCACAGGGGTGGGGAGAGGATGGAAGGGGCAGGCAGGAAAAACACAGCACAGCCCCAAGGCCACATTCTCAAGCAGAAGTGACACCCCTGCAGGTCTCTGGGGGTCTCCTGGGGTAGCTCTGGCCTGGTTTACCTCCCTACACTCCCCCTTCTAGAGGGGGCTGCAGGTGGGCAGGAGTGTACCCTGCATTTCTGAAGGCTAACTCTGCAATGTCGCTGGGTGGCTCCCCACATACTGGGATCCCCAGACCAGCCTATCAACCAGGAGTAACAACCCGCAAGCCACCAAGTCTGAGGAACAGGGGAGGACACCAAACCCATCTTCACACCAGGGCCGAGGAGGAAGGACTTCTGCACGGAAGCCACTTTTCCAAGCACCTAGGAGGCCCCAAGTGTGTTCTTTCTGCCTTTATCGAACCCCGCTGATGCCACCAGAAGGGATTAGAGAAGCTAAAAGGAGGTTCAGGAAGAGAAGGAATTAATACAAAGTGGGCAGAGGCCACTTTCCTGGGACATGGCCGCCCCTGCCAAGCACAGTGTTAATAAGCGGCTAAGCCAGCCCCTGCCCGGTGGGCCACTCTCAGACACGAGACGCCACTGTCTCCGACAGGTGAGAGAGCTCGTGCCACCTGTCCAAGAGCCCCAAACAGGAGCACAGCACAGTCTGCAGCCCGAGCCTGGCTTTGTCCCCAGCTCACCCTCTTCCCACGTGCGGTGACAGCAAAGTGAATCAGCCCCCGAGGAAGGGACGGAGAGGAATGACGGAGGCTGGACTATTTAAGGAGCACACGTACGGACCACAACGGGAAAATCTACTTTTCTTAAAGTCAAATTATCATTCTTTGGATGAGGAATTGGCCCTGACAAAAATCTGTGTGGCCACTTTTGCCACTGTTGCTGAGAAAGGAAATTATAATAATTAAAGTGTCGAGGATCAAGTTTGACAGGAGGGGTGGCAAGAGTTACTTTTAGCTGCAAATGAGGAACACACATGTAATTACAAGTAAAGTAAAGTAAAGATCGATAAAGGTTACACAAACCCCAGCTGTAGAAGAGACTCTGGTATTCAGAAAAGCAATTAACAAATGAGCAAGCATATTAATAAGGCAAATACTTATTTTTAGCAGATCCTGGAATTGTCTGCAAAGTCGAAAGGATTCCCCAGCTGAGGATGAGACAAAGCTGTGGGCAAACACGCCCAGGAAGACAGCAGATTTGCTCAGCTAGGGTCCAAGTCCCAGATATAATGGCATATACATGGCCCTGAGTACCAGTAAAAATGTCATGATGGTGATGGTGACGTGGATGGGAACATCTACAGCAAGAGCTAGACCCGGACAGATCTCTCCTTCATCTCCGTTTCCTAGCCAGCCTCCCTCCCCACCGTCCTCACTGACCGTATTATTTGCACTTCATACCAAACCTTTTGTAGTGAGCAAGACAGGTAACGTTCTCCCCTTCACAAAGCTAACATTCCAACGTGGCAAGGTGGACGTTAGATAGACAATTAAATAAGCAAGGTCTGAATAAGGAAGGATAAAAGGATGGACAGTAATGATTCAGGACAACTTTGGAGGGCACAGGAAAGACGTCTCTGAGAAGGTGACACTGCAGCTCAGAGAGTCGGTGGTGGAAAGATCACAGGTGTGTTGGTTTCCTGTGACGGCTGCGACAAAGTGTCACACCCGTGGTGGCGGCTTAAATAACAGAAGTTGTTTAACAACAACTCGTGCTGACTCTCCGTGGCATTTTTCACGGGGATGTAGTAGAGATGGGGACTTCCTCATCTCGACTTTCCCTTGGGCCTGGTTGACGCGTCCCCCAGAGTCCGTGCTCCGGACAGGTGGGTTGAGTTGATCTGAGAAATAGGAGTGTAGATTCTGAAAACGTTGCGTTTCGCCACCACGGAAATGCAGGAGCTTTGGAAAAGCTGCCCAGGTATCCGTAGGAGCAGGTTTGTGCAAAACAGCCACTCTCAGAACAGTTAAGATTCTGACTTGTAATATTAAGAACAACTCTAAACGCCTTTAGAGATCTTCTGGGGACCACCGGGAATCTACCGCAGCACCAGGAAAGAAGGGGTGCTGCCCTCTGACCCACAGAGATCTGCGATCCAGGCCCAGCCCCCCCATCTCTTCCCACTACAGACTGTGGGAATATATATGGCCTCCCCGAGCCTGTTCCCCCATATGTAGGATGTGGATAATTATACCTTGGCAGAAGTGCTGAAAGGATACGGCATTTACAGGAAAAGAGAAAAGAAAAAAATAGAACTCAATCGCCTTCGTTTGTGTTCCCTCAGGAGCAGATAGACAGGGATTTGAGGGCAAGAAGTTAATTTGGGAGATGAAGGCAGGAAACACAGATAAGTGGGTGTGAGGAGTTTAATCGCGTCTTCCCAAAATTTATACGCTGAGCTCCTAATCCCCACTATTTCAGAGTGTGACTATGTTTGGAGACAGGGACTTTAAAGAGGTGATGGAGTTAACACGAGGTCACTGGGGGGGGGGGCCTAGTCCAATATGAGTGAGGAGCTTACAGGAAGAGACGCGAGCACGGTCGGGAGGAGCGCAGAGGCCAGGGGAGAAAGCCCCGTCGGCCAGGCAGAGAGACGGCCCCAGAAACCAGCCCTGACGTCTCCTTGATCTCGACTTCAGGCCTCCAGACTTGAGAACACGTTCCTGTCTCTCGTTTACACCTCCCAGCGTGTGCTGCTTTGTTCAGTCGGCCTTGAAAACTAATACAGGTGGGAGGGAGTGAGATAAACCAGGACGGGAGGCCACCAGGGTGCGTGAATGAGCCGGTGACCAGTCAGAGCCACGTCCCACTGAGGCACTAGGAGACTGGACACAGTTATCTTGCCCAGGGGCGGGGAGTTGGGGGTTCACCCACTGTACCCACCCATTACTGGCTGCAGGCTGTGCCCAGGGCATCAGCTCCCTGCCCCCCAACCCCCTACCAGGCTGAGCAGGCTCTGAAGTCACAGAGCTCTCAGGCCACAGCAGTGAAACTCCTCGGGGCAATGGGACCCGTGAATACCCAGGCACACGTGTGGAACTGGCCGCCTACTGCCAAGACTCATGGGGACCTTCGTGACAGTAGTACAGTCATGTGTTGTGAGAGGACCTCCGGGTACAGTGGCACCTTCAAAAGTACCTAAAACAGAGTCACCACGTGTGATAGGCTAAATAAATATCAATTATCATGTGGGAAATGCTGATCCTTAAGGCAGTGTAACGTAGCAAAAAGAGAACATGAGTTAGAGGGGAAACTCCCTGGATTTTATTATTTAACTCACTGTCTGTGGGGCTGAAGGCACGTGGCAGTGCCACTCTGACCCCCGGGTTTCTCATCTGTCAAC
Organism: Otolemur garnettii; assembly: GCF_000181295.1. Lineage (NCBI taxonomy): Eukaryota > Metazoa > Chordata > Mammalia > Primates > Galagidae > Otolemur > Otolemur garnettii. Next base: position 2,648,838 of record NW_003852593.1, on the reverse strand, counting down.
ATAAGGAGAGTGTAAGTGTGGGTGGCACAGACACAGGCAGGTAGCCGGCCACGGCACCTGAGGCCGCCCTCACAGCCTCAGCCACACAGCCGCCCCCCTGCCCCACCAGGACTAAGTCACCTTATGCTCACTTCTAATTTTAAATAAATCACTGAGGCTTTATTTCCATGTTTTTCCAGGTGGATATTAGTCTCAACCCCGTAATCATTTTATTTTGCAGGAATTGTTTGTATAAGGATAAAAATCAGAAAGAAAATATAGACATCATTTTCCAATACTCTATTTTTTAGAGGTTTTTTATTGCTTATCAAAAAATTTCTTCAGAAGAAAGACAGACCTGAATAAATAGAGGGATTAGCACACAAAATTAGTGCTTTAGAAACAGTAAAAATAAACTTTTTTTTTTAGAAGAGGTCTTTTCTTTTTAATCCCTAAAGACTTATTTCCTCCATTTTCAGTCATTTTCTGTGGGCTACATAATTGAAAATTAAAGACAAGGGGATTAAAATGGTTGCAATGAGTCCTACCACCTTGCTGTGGGTCATTACAGCCGTGCACGGCACCTGCTCTGAGCCAGGAGCCTAGCTGAGCATGTTTTCTTTTATTTTAACCTCACGCCAACCTCACAAAATAGTTACCCACACCCCCCATTTTACAGATGGTGGGGAAAAATTGCTCAGTGACATTATGACATTAAAGTAACTTAAGGCTGCTTAAAAAGGGCTAGAATGACATTACTTAATATTTCAAATATTTACACACATTGACCCATTGAATGTTCATTAAAAATGCATATACAGGTTTGGTGCCTATGGTTCAAGTGGCTAAGGTGCCAGCCACATACACCTAAGGTGGTGGGTTCAAATCCAGCCTGACCCGCCAAACAACAATGACGGCTGCAACCAAAAAATAGCCGGGCGTTGTGGCGGGCGCCTGTGGTCCCAGCTGCTTGGGAGGTGGAGGCAGGAGACTCGCTTGAGCCCAGGAGTTGGAGGCTGCTGTGAGCTGTGATGCCTCAGCACTCTACCCCGGGGGACAGCTTGAAGCTCTGTCTCAAAAAAAAAAAAAAAAAATGCATATACATAACTTGAAAATGTTCTTCTTTTTTTTCAATTTTATTTCCAGAAAGGCAGGTGGAGGCTCTTAGAGGTTGCATAACACTTTCAGAATGACATAGGTCTCAGCAAAGAGTCAAGATGGGCCAGTGCAACATACTCATGACTTCTGATCTAGAAATAGAAATCCGGGTTTGGGGCCCACCCTTGCTTTCCAAAAGCCATTTGATCTGAGTGACTTTAAATCCTGCATATGTAAAAACAGTACACAGATGATCCACAGGTGAATGCAATTCAACAATTACATCAGTTGCCTCTTTTGCACCTCAGAACTCTCAAAGGTGGTTGCATGAAAGACTTTCCCCTTCAATCCAGATGCCCATTCCTTCTACAGATTTTGAATTCTTTAAGTCTGGAAACTGTCTATTGGTTTTTATTATGTAACCTGGATATAGTCAGTGGTTCACACATAGTGGGGTTTCTATAAGTGTCTGCTAGATAAAAGAACACTAGTCAGCATCTAGAAAAGAATCCCTTCTCCCTGCATCACGTACGAGCTGTTATAGAAATGAAGTATTATTTTCTGATTCATTTTAATCAACCAAATAAATAGTCACCATTGTATATGATGTCAACAAAATTGTTGAAATCAAAATTGCCTGTGAACTCGAGTCACATTTCATGCAGAGGGAAGGGTGATTTGCTGGCTGCAGGCTACACCAGTCACGGCCCTGACATCTCACGCCTTGAAATCAACTTATTATCTTGAACTGACCCCTCTGCTGAACTTGAAACTCATATAGCCAACTGCCTACATGATATTTCCACCTGGTTGCCTCATAGACATTCTAAATAAGCGTCTTCCAAACCGAGGTCTCAATCTTTTCCTCCAAATCTGTCTCTCCCCAGGTGATGTCGTAAATGACAACTTCATTAAGTTATCGGGTCAGGAGCCTGGCAGTGATCCACGGCTGCTCTCCTTCTATTAATGTAGCACCACCCATGTTCAGGTAACGGTCTTCCTGTGAGTTCCACTGTGATAAATACCCAGAGTTGGCCGTTTCTCTCATCCTCTACGACCAGCATCGGTCCAGCCATTCCCTTGTCCCTCCTGCACTGTGAAAATAGCTCTCACCATTCTCTCTGCCATGACCTTGCCCGCCCATCGTTAAAATATCGATTTTTTGTCACTTCTCTCTTCTGATTTTCCATATTTCAAACCCCAGACCTTAACCTGCTCCTGTCTCAGTAGATTTTAGGCTATTCCTCATACATACCAGAAATATTTATTTCTCGGGCCTTTATTTTTACTATTTTCCCAGCATGAGGCATGGTCTGTCTTGTCCATGGTGAATTTCTGTTGCCTAAAACAGTACCTGGAGCCCGGAAGGAACTCGGTAAATGTGTGTTGAGTAGACGGGCACCACTGCCTGCTGTAAATATGTGGGGGTTCTTTTATTTAGTCATTCAACAAAAGGATCCAGGAGCTCCTGCGTGTCAGACGCTGGGCATAAATTGTGAATGAAGGCCACAATTCTACACCCCAAGCCTTTTCACTTTTTGAAGAGATAGGAATTAAACAGATAAGTAAATTCAGAAATTGTTTGGTTAGGGCACCGGCCACATGCATTGGGGCTGGTAGGTTTGAACTCTGCCTGCTGAACAAACAAACAACAACGACAGAATAGTCGGGCATTGTGGTGGGCGCCTGCAGTTCCAGCTACAAGGGAGGCTGAGGCAAAAGAATCGCCAGAGGCCAAGAGTTTGAGGTTGCTGTGAGCTGTGATGCCACAGCACTCCCTCTACTGAGGGCAACATAGTGAGACTCTGTCTCAAAAAAAAAAAAGAAAAAAGAAAGAAAGAAATTGGGCAGCACCTGTGGCTCAAAGGAGTAGAGCACCAGCCCTATATACCAGAGGTGGCAGGTTCAAACCTGGCCTGGCCAAAAACTGCAAAAAAAAAAGAAAGAAAGAAAGAAATTGTTAGATAAGTGAACATTTTGCATAATGTTGAAATGGAAATGGGGACTCTCTGATGATGCATTTCAACATTTAGAAAGAAAATTGAATCATGGAAATAAGTGGTCACAT
>NW_003852593.1:2641351-2645461 GCF_000181295.1 Otolemur garnettii | reverse complement strand
GGCAGAAGGGGCTTGTCCACGTTCTAAGGGGTAGCAGAGATGGTCGCAGGGAAGGAGCGTGTTGTGAGGTAGTAAGACCGGACGGAATCATGCTCCACTTCTTACATGCTAGGGTGCAAAGTTTGGATTTCATTCTAATTAGAAGGAGACGAGGTGGAATCAGGAGAATTTTTTTTTTTTTTTGAGACTGAGTCTCACTTTGTCATCCTCAGTAGAGCACCATAGCGTCACAGAGAAACCTCCAACTCTTGGGCTCCATTGTGTTTGGAACCCTCCGAGATACCCGCCCTGTCCAGAGCTGGTCAGGCAGAGACGCAGGTCTGGGAGGAGGGAAGCCCCGGAGGGACCCCGCAGTCGCTCCATGAAACACGGGGGGGGGCGGCAAAGCCTCGGGGCTGATCGCCTGGGGATGGAAGGCCCAGAAGCAAAGTGGCCCAAGGCAGCCGGAGATGACTGCGGGATCAAAAGGACAGAAGAGACGGTGGAGCAGAAGTGAGAGGGAAGGAACGGAGGGTCAGCGTCACAGGGGCCGGAGGGGAGAGACTGCTGCCCGGGGCCGCGAGGTGGGCGTCGGCCAGAGGGAGCAGAGAACTGTGAGACCGCAGAAGCCACCTGGGGGCCCTGACCAGAGCTCCCCGACCGTGGCGGTGGGGTTCGCTTTCTAGACTCTTGAAAATTGCTGTATGTGGAGGAAAGCAATTAGGAATACAGCAGCTTGAGAAGGAAATCGAGGTGGACAGGTGGAATTTTGGGTTCAGGATGGCGTATTCTGGTGGGAACAGTCAAGTGGGGAAGGATGGGGAGACATCCCCGAGGCTTCATTATCCCCTGACACCGCGGGGTGCAGCAGGCCTGGAAGACACTGGCAGGTGCAGGAGTGAGGGAGGCAGGTTTCAAACACCGCCTGCTGTGCCCCCAAGCTGCTGGTGTTTCCTTAATAACACGCAGGAGGCGCTTCTCATCTAGATCCATTTTATTAACATTACTGCAAGAAAAAATGTCACCCTCTGATGGTTTGTATAGATTACCTTTCGAGTTTGGGAAGGCCTACGTCCATAAATTTGAACAACTTAAAGCAAATATCCTGTTTTCTATACACAGTGCATTAAAAAATGTAAACGCATTTTAAGTGAGATTGTATTGTGTGTTGCTTTTCAAAGCTGAAACGAAGCTGCCGTTACAGGTGTGCCCAGGCGTGCTACACGTGTCCCTGTTCCCTGCGGTCCCTACGCTCTAGGGGAATGATTGATTTTACTGCCAACAAGATCGCTTAAAATGTGTACACATTTTTTGACACCCCTGGTATTGCCTTAAAATGTTATAAGTAAGAAATACATAATTATACTATCTGGACCCTTTATACATATCTGACAGAAAGTAAGCTTTTAAGAAAAGAATTAAAGTCTTAGAGTGAGATGTGGACTCAGACTCTGTGTGGAGAGGGCAGGTGGGAACCTCTTTCTATGATGAGAGAAGAAAGATCTTGACAAAAAAGAAATGCTTTGAAGGAGAGAAATTAAACATAATTAATGGTCACAGAGTCAGCATAGAAGTTTAAAAGGGAAATGCGTGTACGTGTGTTTTCCAAATAACATTTGGCAATGGCCGAACGCTGGAGTCAGGAGAAGGGCGCAAACCAGAGCTGTGTCTTCCATTTATACAGGGAAACAAATGCTTGGTGATGACGATCGCCGGTAGCATTCAATTTGGGACAACAAAATTAATTTGTATTTGTGTTCAAGAGTGTATACTACATTAACCTTTGTTTAAACTTGGATATAATCCTGCCTGAGAAGAAAAAGCAGGAGATAATTAACATGAACTGTTTCTCCAATAAAGTTTTAACATTTCAATTTAAGGGAACTAACAACCACAATTTTCTTTCCAGTCCGGGTTTTCTCATTTTTCTTCTTTTGTAGAAGGCTTCGAAACAGTTCCTAAGCTTTTAAAAACAGAAACTGCATTCCGCTGGAGATAGCAAAGCAAATTTTTAGCCCCAGAGTCTAACCTTAACTTTCTTAAATCATTTTAATAAGAGAAATTTCACAAGGGGTCAAAACAAGTACCTCTATAGTCTCATAAATAAATTATTTCAAAATACCAATTATCTGTCAACGTATAAAGTGGTACAAACGGCACAGGAACGTAATCCCACAGGAAGGTAATACCTCCCTAGCAGTGCTGGTGTTGGTTCTCTGATGCTCGGAGTACCATACGGTTCAGTCAATTCTGAGCGTCAAGTTCACTGTTTGTCCAGAGATGGAAAATTGTCCCAGCTCTGTCTGCCTTACCAGAACATTTTGAGAATTCAGTTGGATAATAGAGAATGGAGCATCTTCAGTAGGTTACCATGAGTATCCCTAGTCTTGTCCGCAACACTGTCCACTGGGGCAGGAGACAGTTGTTGTGTTAGCTGTGTGAGGCCATTCCCATCTTACAGACACGTCTCTTGTGAAAGTGTTTGTATCAAGAAAGTCGTCTCGTTGGAACTTTACCCAAAGGGGGGAAATGAAAGAACTATGGCAAAGAAATGAGGAAAAAAAAAAAATACAACTACGTCAGTAAAACAATGAGCCAAGTACCCAAACACATAATTCTCAAAATACGAATCACAGGTGAGAAATACATGACCCTCAATCCCACAGGGAATGGAAAAATACGAAAACGGAATGAGAGATCTTTTCACCTATCGCGTTAGGGAAGATTAGAAATATAAGTGACTGTGTAATTGAGGGGAAAATGGTGCTCCAACAACGCTATAAAAAATAGGAACCGGTATAACCTTGGGAAGAGAATCTAGCTGTAATAGACACAAACGTTCCTGCCTTCCGCACAGCCAGGCTTGTCAGTTAAAGTCTCCCTCCCCCGACTCAGGGCATGCATACCACAGCTGTAGGAAGGCTCACCCCAGAACGCTTCTCATAGCAGCAAAAACTGAAATGTCCATCCACAAGGAGTTGGTTAAATTAATGTGAGTATATGCGTACCACAGAATATTCTATGGCCGTTGAAATAATAGTGTAGCATTATTTCATAGTGAGCCACATATCAAGGCACTCAGAACGTTTTATGCAGCAATAAAGTAACATGTTTATTATAACCCTATTTCTCTAAAAGTTATTTCTATATTTGTATAGTCGTATAACTTTCCGAAACTGCCACCATGACTTAAATGGATTTAACATTTTTTCACTGGGGAAGGTATTTGATCTCTGTGTTGTGGCCTACAATCCACCTCCGGGCTACACTGCCTAAATATGGCTTTTCTCTGCCTCTGCAGCATCCAGTCCTGGCCTGGCCTCCCTCGTGCTGTCCCCACACAGGTGTCTCCCGGCACCAGGGGCCGTGCCAAGGTCTTTCTCACTCAGGCTTGGGCCTGCCCTCCCCCCACTGGATCACTCTGCCCTGGTCTAGGGCAAGTTTCAGTTCTGGAGTGAAGTGAGGTTCTACATCAAAGCCCCCGTTGACCCCTCCATGTAAACCTCTCCAGTTTCTCTCAGTAAACTTTGTGCTCCTCACATAGCGCTCTTTACAACTTTATATTGTTTATCTGTTGAGTTGCCGCCCTGCTCCTCACTCACGTCTGCCCCCACCCTTCTGGAGACACAGTAAAGCCGAGGGCCGTGCGATTTCTCCTTTATCATGGCCTGGCACGCATTAGACAATCCGTGAACACATTCCCTGTGCTCTCTGAAGTGTCGATGCTAATCTCTGGACAGTGAGGATTTGAAAATTTTAATTTCTTCTTTCTATGTATACTTCTTTTATCTGTCTGTATGCCTATTATGATTGCTTTTTATATTTCTAATTATAAAAATCTTTTGTTTGTTTACCCATATGCATTTAGACAGCAGTCAGGGGTCACCAGAGAAATAAAACTAATATAGAAAGAGATTTATTATGAGGGATGTAATTACGGAGTCTGAGAATTCCCATGATCTGCTACCTGTAAGTGGGAGGGCCCAAAGGTGTGTGGTTCCAGTCCAAGTCCAAAGACCCAACACCCAGGGCTCTGCTGTCCAGGGCAGGAGAGAGAAACCCCGGCTCAGGAAGAGAGAGTGAATTTTCCAACATCTGCTTTCTTGCTGTCTCTGGTCTCCAATGGATTGA
>NW_003852593.1:2632003-2641174 GCF_000181295.1 Otolemur garnettii | reverse complement strand
CAGGCCTGGGTTTGAACCCGCCACCTCCAGCCTTACTCCTTTGAGCCACAGGCGCCGCCCTAAAGTTTCAGTTTTAAGACAAATTCTGCAGAGATAATGTACAGAAAGGCTCCTGGAGTTCATAGTACTGTGCTATATATTTGAAATCTGCCAAGAGCATAGGTCTTAAATGTTGTCATCACAAAAATGAAAAAGTACCCACGTGACGTGATGGATATGGGTCTCAGATGGATAGGACTAGGGTTTAAGAGAACACATCTCTCAAAATCACAGTGGCACCCAAGAACCCAAAGCCCTCTTGTCTGGGACAGCTAATGAGGCAGCAATTGGGGCACAGCAGCCAGGACCTGAACCACCAAGATGGAGTTATGGAAGACAGGGGAATAAAAGAAAGTATTTAGGAAAACATGGCAAAAACTTTTTTTTTCTAAGAAAGAATTTGGAGTCAGGCTCAGTGGTCCGTGCCTAAAATCCTAGCACTTTAGGAGGCAGAAATTGTTGCTTGAGGTCAGGAGCTCAAGACTAGACTGAGCAAGAGCAAGACACTGTCTCTACCAAAACACTAGCTGGGCGTGGTGGTGCGCCTGTAGACTCAGAGGTGCACTCAGAGGCTGGTGCGCCTGTAGGCTCAGAGGTGACCTCAGAGGCTGGTGCGCCTGTAGGCTCAGAGGTGCACTCAGAGGCTGGTGCGCCTGTAGACTCAGAGGTGCACTCAGAGGCTGGTGCACCTGTAGGCTCAGAGGTGCACTCAGAGGCTGGTGCGCCTGTAGACTCAGAGGTGACCTCAGAGGCTGGTACAGGAGGATAACTTCAGCCCAGAAGTCTGAGGTTGCTGTAAGTTCTGATGACTCTACTGCACTCTAGTCTAGCCCGAGCAATAGAGTGAGATCCTTCTTGTTTTAAAAAACAATAAAAAGAAAGAAAGAGAGAGAGAGAACAAAAGAAAGAAAATAAGAAAACATTAGTAATTGTCAACCAATTCTTTTTTTTTTTAATTGTAGTTCATTTTGTTTCAGCTGAACATGGGGGTGATATGATTAGGTTGCATGGTTTGCTTTAGAAAGGTTAAAGTCCAGCTTGTAGTTGTACCCTTCATCCAGGAAGTGTGCAGTGTACTCGTAATGGTACCACAGGGTGGGAATTTACCCAACCCCTCCCCCTCCCACTTGAATTTAATTGAGTTTTTCTCTCACACGAGCCTGTGGTTATTAATCAACTGGTTCTAATTAAGTACTGAGTGTGTGTGATGCTTGTCCTTCCACTCTCTTGTGAGAATGTTCTCCAAATGCATCCAGGTTGTTACAGAAGATGTAAAATCTCATCTTTATGGCTGAGTAGTATCCCATGGTTTACATATGCCACCGTTTATTAATCCATTTGTGGGTTGATGGGTGCTGAGCCATTTCCACTTCTGTATGATCTTGAATTGAGCTGCTGTAAATATTCTGGTGCAAATGTCCTTATGGTAAAATGATTATTTTTTCTTGTAGGTAGACATCTAGTAATGGGATTGCAGGATCAAATAGTAGGTCTACCTCTAGGTCTTTGAGAAATCTCCATACCTCTTTCTGCCTTGACAGTCCCATCAGCAGTTCAGGGCGCTCCCTTCTCTCCACAGCCACACCAGCATCTGTTGTTTTCGGAGCTTGTGACGTGGGCCATTCTCATAGGGGTTGGGTGATGCCTCGAAGTGGTTTTGATTTGCATTTCTCTGATGATCAGGAATGAGGAGCGTTTCTTCATGTGTTGTCCACTTGTCTGTTCTCATGAGAAAAGTTTCTGTTCACGTCTCTGGCCTAATCTTTAATGAGGTCGTTTGATCTTTTCTTGTTGAATTGCTTGAGTGCTCCATAGATTCTGGTTCTTGGCCCATTGTCAGATTCGCCGCATGCAAACCCCTTCCCCTCTGTGGTTTTCTCCCTGCTTTACTGATCGTGTTCTTAGCTGTGCAGAAGAACACGAATCAACATCTGAAGAATCATCTCAAGGAACTGGACGAGGAAGAGCAGTCCCATACCGAACTCAGAGTGAGGAAAGAAATAACCCAGGTCAGATCAGACCTAAATGAAATCAAGAGCAAAAGAACCATTCAGAAGATTAACCAAACAAAAAGTTCGTTCTTTGAAAAGATAAATAAAATTGATAATAAGCCCTTGGCTAGATTAACCAGAAATAGAAAAGTCTGATCTCTAATGAGCTGAGTCAGAAACCAAGAAGGGGAAATAGCAACAGATGTTGTAGAGACACAAAATATTATCACCAAATGCTGTAAAAATCTCCATGCCCGGAAATTTGAAAATGTGGAGGAATGGACAGGTACCTGGAGTCACACTGCTTCCCTACACTCAGCCAGGAAGAGGTGAAGCTTTTGAATCGACCTATATCGTCAAGCACTGAAATTGGAACAATAAAAACAGCTCTGAACAACTAAAAAAGGACAAGTTTTACATCAGAACTCTGCCAAACCTTCAAAGATCTTGTACCTATATTGCAGAATCTATTTCAAAACATTGGAAGGGAGGGAGCCCTCCCTAACTTCTTCTCTGAAGCAAATTTTGTCCTGGTACCAAGGCCAGGATGGTACCTGTGACACACCTGCCTTTCTGTATGGCACCACCCACAGAATCACACGGGCAAGTGTTTCTGAGATGGTTGCCCAGATGTTCAACTCTTCCGCTCTGTGACCTTCAACAGCCCCTCTCAGCCTCAGGGTCCTGATTTATAGGAGAATAAGGCATCTTTCTTACAAGACCCTGAAGAAAATTAAAGGAGCAACATAACATGCATTATTCACCAAGTTCTAGGTTCACAAAACCACCCATTTTCTATTCCCTTCTGCCACATCTTTCCCTGGCCTCATCCTGGATAAAAGCTGTACATGACGGGAAATGTGTTGCTGAGAATCCCGTTCACCTTCCTCAGGGGCTGGGTGCAGCGTCAGGCTCCTGAGATGTGACACATTCACCCCAGGCCTTCCTGGATGGAGTGACTTGGACACCAGGCTTCAGCCGTACCTGAAGTTCTCTGCAGCCCAGAGGGTGATTTCACAGCCCAGGGCTGAGGAAGCTCCCTGATGCTCCTGTACAAATATAATGATTTGTATAAATATCTTTCCCATCACAATGTTACCAGACGCTGGAATTTCATTTGCATACCCCTGATGATCTCATTATACACGATGTTATCTCCCCTGTTCTGTCCGTCCCCAGCTAACTGGGTCCTGTGGCATTAAGCTGTCTGAAAAGGCATCTTCTGCTCCTGAATTTCAGATTTTTGACTTACAAGTGAGTTGGTGCTGATAAGGGATGCTGTATGCAGATAGTAAGCACAAGAGGCTTCCGGGAAGCCTCATCTCCTTCCTTAATATCTTTTAAGTCAACCTTTTGAGGTTTTATCTTGCTAAGCACGGTGTCTCCAAGTGCAGTGAGCCTAAACCCACCTCCTCTCCTCATTAAGCCGACTGGAGTTCAACCTTCTCATCAAGATGCTCTGTCCCAGTGAACACGCAGCCTCACTGCCTTTGTATTTCCAGCTGTCAGCTTAAAAAACGGCGAGTGCCTATCCACCCGTCCCATCTTGCGGCGTCAGCAGAATTACCCCCGTGCTTCCTGTTTGCAGAAGACTCACCATCACCTGCGACCAGAGGTGCTGAATCCGCACAGCTGGCCACACTCGGCAGATGCTGCCCTGGATGAGGAGACGGTTGTGGAATGTGGTGAATGAGCCGATGACAAGTTCAGCAGAGGAGCCGTGTGGAAGATGGGAGGGGGGTCAGGAGAAGTGGAGAGAAAGGGTGGGGCCAGGGTCACTGTGGCGCTCTGGGGGCCACGCGTCATTGGACTCATGGAAAACCCGTCTATCCCAAGTTCTGCAAACGTTTGCTGGAGCCTGTCCCCAAGTGCCCCCTCTCCCCCACTCCACCCTGCTCACTTGACTTGGCTGTCAGACTCACCGTCCCGGCACCTGCCCCTTCCCTTTGCACTGGTGGCCACACACACTCACCTACACGTAGTAGCCACAATTCATTTCAACACACACCACACTGAGTTGTCACTGTCCACTGGAGGTCCGATCCATTAGTGTAGTCACCCTACTGGACGTCCTTGACTGCCCAGGACTACAGCTGAGGCGCTAAAGCTCAGAACATCCTTTCCAGCCCAGATCACCCAGTCTTCCTTCTCTCCATTGTGATCTTAGAAACTCAGAGTAATGATCTCAGCCTTTTTTTTAGGGGTTGGAAGTAAGTCAAGCTGTGCTTGATTTGGGGTCAGTGCAGGGGTGAGTGCTGGCTGTTCTGGCAGGCCGGGCCCTGCCACACGGGCTGTTCACCATGTGCCCTCAGCAGGCTTCCCTCTGCGCGCACATCCGATGCCGATGCCGTTTGGCCTCCCTGGAGCATGTCCTGTCTGTCTCTGAAGATGTGGGTGGGAGGAAGGTCAAGGGTGAAGTTGTGTCAAAGAAGAAACTAACACTGGCTAAGCATTTGCTCTGAGCCGGTGATACATGCTGCATTATCTCATTAATGTTTTACAATATAGCAAGGTGGGTGCCGTTATCGTCGGCATTATAGAGACAATGAAACTAAGGCATGGATTGGTTAAGCCACTTGCCAAGACAGCACAGCCCCTAAGTAGGAGAGCTGGGGATTGAAGCAGGTGGTCTGACGCCAGGGCCTGCCTTCTTCACATCCCTACCATGTTGCCGGACAGACAGGACATGGGACAGCATCACTGACCAGCCCTAGGGCTCTGTTCTGGGTGCTACTGGGTTCCGGATAGTGTACGGCTGAATCTGAGTGTGGGGAGAGGACCCACCATCACAGAAACCATGAAGAGGAGCTGTCACTGGCCTGACTGACCCTACAGGTGGCCCATGTGTCTGGGTCCACATGGCTCCAGGCACTGGGCCAGGGAAACTGGTAAACGCACTTTTACCCCAGGGGTCACTCAGCCTGACTGTCCCTCTCCCTGCCCGCTGGCCACTCACCTCTCACATCATGCTGATATTCACATGCTGTGTAGCTGTGTAGTGACTTCTGTTCATTCCCGCCTTCCCGGACCACCTGACTCAAGGCCGCAGACACAGGGCCCTGTCCTCTCTCTGTCCTCGGTGCCATGTTCTGCTCTTAGAGGCTTCCAGCTCCTCCTCAAACACCAGCCTCTGTCTGCAGGGTCTGCCTGAGGGCCTCCTAGGACATGCTCCTTCAGCCCTCTGCAGGGCACCTAAGGGGACCATAGCACCCCAGCCCCAGGCCCCCGAGGACGGATGTATCACAGGCTCCTGGGAGAATGCCCTGAGGACAGGCAAGTGGGAGTGCTCCAGGAAGAAAGAGCCTGCAGCCAGAAGCCCGTAGGAAAGGAAAGAATGTTAATTATGCATTTATCTGGGGCCAGGATTTGTGCAGAGGCCAGGTTGATAATTCAATGCACATTTATGCCAGTCAAAGACAAGGCTGTAGGGCGGGTACCTGCAGGCCCCACAGCCAGGATGTGGGGGACACAGACGGTGCTCTGCGAGGCGGCTACATGTTCCTGTCACACAGGCACAAGAGGTAGATGATACCCACAGGGCAAGCGCAATACACTCACAGGTGTTTAACAGATCGGAGTCAAGGCCAGTGTTGCCGGCAATTGAAATTGGCTAGCTCGAGTGAGCCGCCGCCTGAAGGCTGCTCTGCGGCCCACCGAGTGGCACCTGCCACCTTTGCTGTGTTCCCTTAGAAAGTGCAGCCACAGTCTCTTTGCCGTGGAACCAGCAGAGCCTTACCCCAGATGCATCATTAAACTGCAATTTGTTTCTGAGAAAATGGTGTAAAACTAATAATTTTTCTTGAAGCATGTTCATGACGTTTAGGAAAGAACGAAAGAAATGTGCTTGCCATTTACCTAAGGTCTGAAGCTTTACGCTCTGAACACAACAGCTCCAGAATCGGGGGTGGGCAGGGAATCTCCGCCTTCTCCTGCCTTCAACATCACCGTCACCACCACCTCAGAACTCAGACCAAACTCAGTCTCTCCAGATGTTTATGTAGCCAGGCAGGTGACAGTTCTGCCCCCTAAAATATGAGCGTCAGGCTTTCCAATCTGTGCTACTTATCTTCACTTTAGTTAGAGAATATTCTGCTTAGGACTGGATTTGGGGTGCTCCTTTTTCTGAGAAAAGCTGTCAGTTATAGCACCATTAATATTTTTCATCAAGAATTTTCTGTTGCATTTTAAGACCACTGGCTCTCATTTGATGTGTAACAAACCCCCAAGAAAGGCCTCTCTGTTTGCCTTACAGGGAAGCTAAGAGGCTCGGAGATCCTCGGCGACCCATCGGTTACGACACGATGGAAATAGAACAGACCACAGGCACCTGGGGCGTACAGGTGATCTGAGGGCTGTTTTTCTTATCTGTGCTGTTGGACGGTCGTGAAAAGCATGCGTGGACCTTTCCTTTTGCCCATCAGCTTTCTTTACCATTTGTGTATTTAGTGTGTGGCCCAAGACAACACAGCTGTGCAGCAGAAAAGAAAAAAGGCTGAACACCCCGAGAGGGAAGGAATGGCCAGTGACACAGAGAAGGAAGAAGGGTCAGAAAAGGAATGTTGATGAGTGGGTAACTGGCACGGACTACTTTTCCATTCTTTGGTGGGAGGGGGGCTCTTTCCCTGAATTTGTCGAGCTCCCCTGGTATGACTCTCTAATTTTTGTATCTTAACACTTACAAAACTGTATTTTAGCTTCTTATTTAAATAGACCAGGTATACAGTTGGCTCTTCTTAAATTATTTGCTGAAGAAGTAAGAAAAGGAGACCAGAGAATCCGTGGAGAAAGAGAGGCAAGAAAGGAGGAAGGGACCGGAGCAGTGTCCGTGGGCGAGACCTGGGGGACATCACAGGAAGCCATGCTGGGAGCTGGCGGTCAGTTGGCGGTCAGTTGAGGAAGCCAAAGGGACAGCAAGAGGAGCCAATGCAGGGAAACTTGCAGCACTGTGAGACCATCCACCAAGGTGACACGGCCCATTTAGGGCCATCAGCCTGTCAGGCTAAAAGAAGTGAGGGAATATGTGTTTAGAAAATGTCATCATCCGGGGGGGCTGGGCAGGCACCCAGAATGCAAACAGCTCACAAGATGAATCAGAGGAATATCTTGGAAATGGTTTTATTTGCTGTCTATCTCAGTTGGGAAGAAAATGAGAAATGTGCAGAGGTCAAAAGCATAGACAGAAGTGAACAGTGAGAGAGCACCAAAGCCAGCTCCCCAAAAGCGTGAATCAGGGGAGTCCCCAGGAAGCAACGAAGACTGGACATCTTCTACTGGAGCTGGGGGAGTAGCAAGGTCTTTGTGGGTCAGAAAACAACAGGGACAGAATACCTGCCCTTCTTCCTAGTCTTTCTATTCATTCTATGTCTGAATTCAAGATGATTTATGATGGTGCCAGGCGTGATTTTGGACATTTTCCTCCTCGAGAACCTCTGAGATGGCAAAGTTAACATTCTGATTTTAGTTCAGCCTCCTGAGAAGTGTGGAATTCCAGAACAAGACTTTAAAGGAAAAGTTATGACCTGCACTAAATAACTGAAAGTTAAATGTATAAGTATCTCTACATCTTAACCATTATTTTGTCTGACGTCTTCTACCGTAGCAGACCAAGGGGCAATCAAGGTGTAGGACACAAAATGACAGTTATCTGCAAATAATTTGAAAACAATAATAAAACCAGCTGTAAGTTCATATGCCTCTTCCTATCCCCAAATGCCAACAAGTCTACACAAGGTTAAAGGTAAAATATATACTCCTCCATGAAAAATTATTTTGCTACTCTAACATTCTAAATGCAAGTTATTTGCAAGTTGCAAACCTCGGGTACAATCCCCAGCCCTTTATGTCTGCACATTTTGTGTCTCGTTTGAAGAAGTCCTTCCCTGCCCCAAGAGCGTAAGGATTTTTTCTATGATGTCTTATAAAAGTTTTATAGTTTTCATATTTAAGTCTTTAATGCACCTGGGATTGATTTTTATATACCGAGTGATGTAGGGGTCCACCTTATTTTCCCCCATTGATAACCCAGAGTCCTGGCACCATTTTTGAAAAGTCTATTCTTTCCACACCGATTTGTACCACCAATTTTGCCATAAATCACATTTCCTTATTTCCCCAAGCTATTTGGGAGTGCTGTTCTGACCAGTGTCGATTTGCCTGTGCCCAATAACACTGTAATTTAATTGCTCTAATTTTATAATGATGCAGGAGATCTGTAAGATCATCTAATGCGTTTTTCTTCTTCTTGTCTATTATTGACCTTAGCACTTCCAATTTCGTTTGAGGTTTTAGTTTGCCAAGTTCTATGAAATGCCCTGTTGACATTTTCGCCGGTATTGCATTAGATCTATGGTTCAATTTGGGGAGAAGTCTGACATCTTTATAGGACTGGGCCGCTTTATCCATCTGTTAGCTCTCCATTGTCTTTCAGAAGACTTTTGTAATTTGTACCATAACGGGACTTGCACAAAGGTGGTTGTACTTTTCCTCGGATGCTTTATGTTGCTGTGTACGGATGCGTTTGACTATTACAAATGGTAGACTTTAAAATTTTACATCCTCCAACTCTGGCGATGGGATTCAACTCACTTTGGCACGTTGGTTTTATATTTAGAAATCTTTCTATTTCATTAATTATATTTAAGGCGTTTTTATATCAAACACCACTTTCTACATATCAGCTGTGAGTAAGGAAAGTCTTACTTCCCTCTTAAATCCAGTGTTTATTCATGTCAGTTTACCATCTTGCCTTCTGCACTGACTAGGACCCCCGGAACAGTGACCACTTATAACTGGTGACCAAACATCCATGGCTCCCACCCAACGGCTCCGAGACACAGGGAATGTGTGTCCTTATGTATACTTTTTATGGTTGCTATGTTGACAACTGTTTTTAATTAAAAATAAAATTTTAAACAAAAACTCAAAATACAAATAGAAATTATCCCATTTTGGGAAAAGGAGACCAAGGGTTGAGGGAGAAAGCAAGTGGGAGGTGTGGTGGCTGGAGACAGAGCAGGGAGGGCCGGGGTGCTTCCAAATGCAGTGGCTCTAACTGGGGCCTTTGAGAAAGAGCCTCAGGCCAGGCCCCTGCTAGTGCCTGTGACCAGAAGCACCTTGTGCCCTAGGACCTCTGGTTGCCCCA
>NW_003852593.1:2628645-2631913 GCF_000181295.1 Otolemur garnettii | reverse complement strand
TCTAACTGGGGCCTTTGAGAAAGAGCCTCAGGCCAGGCCCCTGCTAGTGCCTGTGACCAGAAGCACCTTGTGCCCTAGGACCTCTGGTTGCCCCATCCGCAGGCAGCCAAGTCCATCCCTGTGCACAACTCACTTTTATCACCATGGGGACCGGCTCTTGCTGTGTTGCCCTGCTGGCTAATCACTGCCCAGCCAAGCCTACTCTCACCCTTTACAGGTGAATTTAGCTACGCCCTGTGCTTGGCCCTGAGATGACTTTTTTTTTTTTGAGAAAGAGTCTCACTTTGTCACCCTCGGTAGAGTGCCATGGCGTCACAGCTCACAGCAACCGCCAGCTCTGGGGCTTAGGTGATTCTCTTGCCTCAGCTGAAATGAAATGACTTTTTAAAAAACGTTTAAAATCATAGAAAGTTTAGAATGCACGCAGAAGCAGAGAGAATAGCAGGACGGTGCCCCACGCACCTGCTCACCGCTCGGCTCCTCTGTCCATCAGCCCGGATCGCTCCTGCCTCCTTTCTCCCCCACACACTTTGTCCTTCAGTTCTTTAAAAATAAATTCCAGATTTGATGCCTCTTTACCGATAAGTAATCCTAGTATGTATTTCTAACAGATGAGGGCCCTTTAAAGAAACACTACCATCATGTCATTATTGTTTCTAACAAAATTAACATGAATTCCCCAATACAATCTAATGCCTATTCTATATTTTCCTCACCGATTCAAAACTGCCCTTTCACAGCTTGTATGCTCGAATCAAGGTCTAAACAAGGTCCGCACATTGCACCTGTTTGATGGGTATCCTAAGACACAATTTCAAATTAAATTCCCGATTTGGAGATCACAGTAGATTTGCATGCAGTTGTGAGACTGTCACAGAGACCTCTGGTCCTGCAGCCCCTCTCAGGTTCCCATGTCACACTGCATGCATAATTTAAGGGACTCCAGAACTTCTAGAAGCCAAAGCCTGGGCGGAAACCAACTTATTCTGGATAAAACTGTGGATGTATGGAAATCATCTTCCAAATTCTACCTTAATCCAAGATAGATACTATCTAAATTTACTTAGAATTCAAGCCAGGTATTTACAACATAACACATGTACATAAATTCTCAGGATGTTTTGTTTGGCTCTGTTTTTAAGGAGAAATAATATTATGGAAGAGAACAATTATTCGCTAGGCAGACCTTGGCAGACTCGAGTTTCGATTCTGCTAAGTGGCTTCATCACTCTGCCCTCCACCGAGGGGAGTCACAGGCAGGCCAGTGGCAGCTGCTTCCTCCCAGCATGGTTAGGACCAAATGCTAAAAGGGCTTTAGAAAGATTAGAGTGTCATTAAAATGTTTCTTTAGAAAAAAAAAAAAATGTGTTGAGATAATTTCATTATTCTTGTTTCTGGGAAAATTAGCTCTTAGACCAGAAAATCTAATGTCAAATACTCAAATCAGAAGAGACTGAGGCTAACCAATCATAAAGGCGTGGGGTCTTTACAGTAACTCCACTGTCTGTGAGGGGGTGTGTGTGTGTGTGTGTATGTGTGTGAGAGAAAGAGAGGCTTTGCCGAAAGGCATAGACATGGGCCTGCAATTACTGTGTTTCCCTGAAAATAAGACCTACCCAAAAAATAAGCCCTAGCAGGATTTCTATGCATTTGTTAAATATAAGCCCTACCCTGATAATAAGACCTAGTGATGGGCGTGGCTATGCGGCATATCTGCATAGCCACGCCATGCATTTCAGCATGGAGAGGAAGACATCCCCTAAAAATAAGCCCCAGTGTGTCTTCTCAAGAAAAAATAAATATAAGACAGTGTCTTATTTGGGGGGAAACACGGTAGCTATTGATCTTCCACAGACTTTTGGGGGGATGAGGCGTTAGATAACTTTAGTGAACTGAACACAGTGAAAACTTGCTCACATAGAAATAAAACTCTGCACCTGTATGAAGCGGACACTATTGTCACTATAGTCACAGGGCTGGTTCCCAGGGGAATCGTCCTTATCGAACATCCAATGTGCCCCCCCTGGAATTTGGACTCAGCCCATCTGCAAAGAACACAGGGCGGGAGGGAGATCTGTGTGCCCCACACACGTCACTGAGCCACATGAGGGTGGAAGGGCATGGAGGGAGAGAAACAGGCAGACCTCTGCCCTCTTCCCTGGGATCCGCCCCTTCCTTCTGACATCCAATGTTGTGAAAACTGTGTTGGAATGGAGTGGGCCTGAGCTGACCACAGGAAGGACTGGGCAGCTGGAAGAGGAATCCCATGAGGAGGACCGAGGCCAGCCGTGAAGGCTGGATGCCTACTGCACACGGCCAGGCCTAGAAGCCACCCACACTGGAGCTCGAGCACTGGGAATATGTGTGCTCGGGGAAGTGTGTAGACTGAATCTAAACTACTGTCCTATTAAGGATGGTCTGAGCCCCTGAGCTGAGTGACTAGGCTGACGCTCCAACAGTAACTATTTCCCTCCTAACTCAAAGACACGCAGGGGTCTGAAACGAGGGGAGAAGAAGTGGATAGGAAAGGGAGGCACCTGGACACTGGGTCACGTCTCCACCCAGCACACCTGGCCTCAAGCCCCAGGACACCAGCAGGAGCAGCCTGCAGCCAGAGCAGGAGGAGGGACTGTCCATGCAGCTTGGGCTCCTGGCTCATGGCCTGGGGCTCGTGGAGTGCCCTGGGCAGCATCAAGTCCTCATCCACCAACAGCCCTCAGCGGGAATGCTGGCCCCCCAAATGCCGCCGCATGTGCATGAGAAGCTGCAGAAACTTGGGAAGTGAAAAGCTCAGTCTCTGCTACTCGAGCTAGCAGAGCTCCAGGCTGCACGCTCCTGCGGTGTTGAGCAGAAAGGCCACCAGGTGCTGCCACCACACTGACGGGCTTTGGAGACTGAGCTGCATGATGAACGTGGAGAATAACAAGCCCATTCTGGGATCCTCTGAGCAGCCCTGCAGCCGAAGGAGTTACCCACATTTCACAGAAAAGGAGAGAGAACCGGGGAAGGCTGGGGACTTGCACAAGTTCTCAGAAGAGGCCAGTGGCAAAGTCAGTTGGCCAGAAACCCGGGCTATTATGTTTGTAAGAGAGACATAGTCCTGGACACCGAGATTTCTGTCCAAGTGAAGGGCAGATGACCACAGAGCGCTCACGTGGTCTGGGACATCAGCAAACCCGCCAGTGTCCGGGGACAGTGTCATCTCCCACATCCTTCTGTTTGGATGTTGGGGAATCTTTTCCTCCAGACCTTCCCAGCTGGAAGAAGA
>NW_003852593.1:2627239-2627904 GCF_000181295.1 Otolemur garnettii | reverse complement strand
GTTCTGGAAACGTCCCTGATGCTCTGAATTCCGTTTACAGAGATGAAACCCGGCCTGGAATTCACATCACTAGCTCTGGACTAAGCTTGGGTCAGCATGACCTGAAATGTGGGCAGTCTGCCACAAATGGTCAGAACCAGAACAGTTTACACTGCTAATCTGTTGCATTTGCAAGAATCCTTAACACTTTAAGGCACCCTGCTGGTAGGTGGCTGATGTCGTTATTTAGTCTAAAAGGTTCAAGTATACAACAAATCTTTGGGGTCCTCCTTCAAAAGGAGGGAGTTCACCGGTTTTTCTACATAAATTCAGAATGGCCCATTTGCAAATCTAAGCACAGATTTTTCGGCACAACAAAGATGCGAACTTTTCTGAACTTTTTGTGACTGTGACCTTCCTTTTACTTTCTTACCTCTCCTGTGTAGACACACACACACACACACACACGCACACTGCTGCTCCAGGTCTCAGCAGAGGTTTAGAAAAAGTAATAGATACATCCAGATTTATTTCAGAGCTTAGAGCTTTGTAGGAGTAAGAGTCAGGCAGAGGTGATGGACAGCAGCTGTAGGACAGTCCGTCACCAGCTGTAATCCGGGTGTAGGTCATGTCAGGAGAGGAGCTGAGGATAGAGGAGCAAGAGGACCCGGAAACACAGTGACGGG
>NW_003852593.1:2622783-2626862 GCF_000181295.1 Otolemur garnettii | reverse complement strand
GTCCTTGTCTAAGGGATGCTTGGGAAAGGCATGGTGTGGGGATGGCGGCCCTGCTACAGTCAGTCTGGGAGATGCACCTGCCATGCGTCGCTCCCCCGCTGATCCTCAACCCCTCAGGACCCACAGCTGCCCATCTCAGGGCTGCATGGGTCAGGGCTCTCCACAGAGACAGGACCAGCCTCTCTCTTCTCTCTTACCACCCTTTCCCTCTCCTCTCTCTCCCCCATCTCTCCTTGCCCTTCCTCCTCCCATATCTCTCTCTCTCTCTCCCTCCCCCTTATCTTTTCCTCTCTCTTCTCTCGCTCTCAGTCTTCTCTCTCTTTCTCTCCCCTCTTTCCCTCTCCTCTCTCCCCTTCTCTCCTCTCTCTCCCCTTCTCTCCTCTCCTCTTTTCTTCTCTTCTCTTCTCTTCCCTTCTCTCTTCCCCTCCCCTCCCCTCCCCTCCTCTCTCTCCAGATGTGAAGAGTGGCAGCCACAGTCCACAGGCAGAATTCCCTTCTTCCTCAAAGAAACCTCAATTTTTGTTCTTGTGTCTTTCAACTGCGTGGCCGAGGCTTGGCCACATTACCAAGCAATCCATTTCCATCTCCCTTAAAGTGATTGGCCGGGATGTTCACCACAGCTTTATAGCAACACCCACACCAGTGCTCGATTAACTGTAGTCCAGCCACATTAACATATAAAATATTAAATAAGGTTACCTGGGAATGTGACCAGCCCCTGATTCCTGAGTGGCCTGAGCCCTGGGAGCACCCCCGTCTCTGAGCAGCTTTGCTGGACTTGCACAGTCACACCCAACAGGGACTATGGGGAGAGCCCAGGGGTCAGGTCATCTCTCCTGCCTCCTGCATGGTGACTCTTCTCTTTTCTCTCTTGCTGGACCTGGACGCAGGGCCCCCAGTGCCCAGTCAGCAGTGACAGCATGTAGCTCACTGGCACCCTGGAAGGGACTCCTCAGAGAAAAGCACCCCATTTGGGGACAGAATCTCTCACCACCCCAGCCCCGTGTCACAGGGACAAGAGCTGCAAACCCACAAACCCACAGCAGGTTGTCAGGAGCAACAGTGATGAGGCCGCTCCTGCCTCCACCCATTAGATCCCCAGTCTCAGCTCCCTTTCCTCTGGGAACAGAGGGCCCTTCCTCTGCCCAGTGTACACTCTGCGTCCTGAGCAGGGTGCCCTGTCCTCAGGGTGTCTCCTAGGAGCTGGCCCCAGGCAAGACCTCAATAGGTCGTCCCAGGTGAAACTGCACTGCAGATCCCTGTACCCTCAGTTCATCTCGGGTCTGTTCCAGAGAGCCCCCTCTGCAGAGACGCATCTCCACAAGGAGCATCCTCTCGGGCAGGGCTGGAGCTTAATTATAAAGCAAGCTTCTGCCTCTAGAAGATGTTTTAAAGTTCTTTCTTTACTAGCAGAGAATGAGGCCTGCAGAAAGAAGGCCTGGAAGAAGAAGCCATAGAGAAATGAGGCGAGCAGGAATCAGAAGTGGGGCTGCTCGCTGGGGGCTACCAGGACAGGCAAAGCCCTGGGCGACACCACTGGGGATCCGGCACAAGCCGGGCAGCCAGCAGGTGCAGAGGGGTCTAGCCAGAGGCAGGGCCGAGGACTGAACTCACAGCAGCTGCTGGTGGGCAAGGGTGGGACACTGAGAGACCCGGCAGGGTACCCAAACGCCAGGAACTGCTTATGCCAAAAAGTCTTTGCAGGTTCCCATGTAAAGTGCCATGTCATGGTCCCAGAGTGCCACTGCAGCACCCCATTGCAGAAATCATGGCACATTTTTGCAATCCTCAGTTTGGGGGAGGCGGTGGTAGGTGATGTGGGAAGCTCCTTAGAGGATGAAGTGGAAACATCTGGACCCAGGTGCACAGGCAGAGAAGTACTGGGAGATTGTACCTGTGAAGCTGGAGACCCTTCGGCTCCCTGCAGAAACGTGTCCCTTCCATGGAAATGTGGTCATCCTTAGACACGGGGGAGTTTCTCTGTGAGGGAAAATTCTGCAGGCTGTATCCAGGCCCTTGGATGCAGCTCTCCGCAGCATGGCAGGTGAAACAACCTTCCTCATGTGGTCTCCCTGCCCGGCAGGACACACCAGCACAAGCCAGGGTGGCTCTCCAGTCAAGTCCTGACCTCGGGTGGCAGCAGAAAAGCCAGCTGTCACTGTATCTTGGTCCCTGGCAAGAAGGTCACCATGGGTACCCGTCCAGCCAGTCCAGCCCTGGAAACAAATGAGGGGAACAGCTGGGACTCACAGTGTGTGCAAAAGTGGGAGATGTGGGGGCAGCAGACATCTTCAGAGGGAGAAGGGGGGAAGCTGAGGCCCAGAGAGACCCGGCTCTGCCGGGAAGAGGGTGGAGCAGGGCGAGGGGAAGGGGTAGGTGAGCTTCACAGGAAGGGATGCCTGGGGTGATGCCTGGGGCCAGCTTATCAGCCCTCAGCACCTAAGGCCCACCCTGTCCTTACCTCCCCGCCCCCTCTCTGCCTGGTTTAGGGTCTCTGTCCTCAGCAGGGTGGCAGGGTGGCTGGAAACCAGCTGGGCTCTGGAGTGAGATTTCCCGAGTTCCGTCCCACTCTGCTGCTCTGGCTGGGTGACTTATGCAAAATACCCTACTTCTCGGTGCCTCTGCGGAAATGTTATTTGTAAAATGTGGATAATGACATGGAATAATTGCATAGGGCCGTGGTGAAGATTAAATAAACTATGATACGTTACTCACTTAAAACAGCGCTTGACACACTGGGAGTTCTCAGCAGTGTGAATTATTCATCTGTCATCCGTCTATCCGTCCATCTATAATTTATCTAACTAGCCAGCCCCGATTAAATGCCTGCAAGAGTAAACACGTGTGTGCTGTCTCCTCCCTGTCGGTGACACTAAAGGTGCAAAAGTCCCCGGAGATGACAACTAACCGTCTCGGTAACAGCTGAGTTTTCCTGACCGGGTCTCCAACCCACCCTCAGGATGAGCCAAGCCCCTCCATGACAGTGACAGCTGTGATGGCCCGTTACTCCTCTGGGTCTCAACACCTGTGTCTGTAAAACAAGGTTCTGAAACAACTTGGTCCTGAAAGCCCCTCCCAATTTTAAATCTTCTGATTTTGACATCCCTTCTTCTCTGTCAAATGCATGCGTTATCAGTGAGATCATCTACTCAGTGCTGATCAAACAGAACTTGATAAACAGGAGGGAAGTGGATGGCACCTGTGGCTCAAGGAGTAGGGCGCCAGCCCCATATGCTGGAGGGTTCAAACCCAGCACCGGCCAAAATTGCAAAAAAAGAGAGAGAGAGAGAGAGAGAAGTTTCACGAAACCAGGATCCCAATTCTGTGGGATTTTTCTCAGTTCTGTAGCTACCAGACACCAGTTTTCCACTCTCTTCCTCACCTTCTATAGCCTGAGCAAGGCTTACTTGGCACAAAACCAGGGTTCTCTGGAGCTATGCCAAAGCCTCGGTCTTCCCAGAGCACCTGGGTTAGGGTCACTAGGACTCTTCCAGATGCTGGAAGAGCATGACTGAGGGCAGAAAAGTCTAGATTCTCTAAGGAGAGACAGAGGAGATAGTTTCTAGCACACTCATTCCAGTGGCGTGACAACCCTTTACCAGTTCAGGGTTCTGTCCCCTGGAGAAATGATCTTACAACTGTCTGGTGTCTGGGAAGTGAAGCGGGGAAGTTGGGCTGAGGGCAGGACCAGAGTAACCCCAGCTTTCTCTCCCACCCCGGGTTCAAGCCCATAAATTCAGCTCTGTTGTTATTTGTTTTCTTTGCTTACTCTCTGGGCTCCTTTAAGAAGAAAATGTCTATGAATAAAGGCATTGGGAGATAGAAATTTAAAAGCCCCAGCCCTGGAGAGTGTTTCCTGGTGAGGGCTCAGGCAGCAGCTACCAGCATTACCCATGGTTACCAGCGACACCTCAGGGTGCCAGGAAGGCTTTCACACAGCAGGGACAGAGCCGGACGTCTGGGCCACGTGCATGATTCTTCCCATTACAGCTCAGGGACTCCCTGGTAACTTCATAGTAACACAACACTCTGGACTTCATAGAACTGTGTACTTTCTTATTTTATTCAACATTAATTCA
>NW_003852593.1:2617767-2622763 GCF_000181295.1 Otolemur garnettii | reverse complement strand
AGTATGGATCAGTATTCTTGCTTCACAGTCTGGTATTCAGCTCTGTTGTTATTTGTTTTCTTTGCTTACTCTCTGGGCTCCTTTAAGAAGAAAATGTCTATGAATAAAGGCATTGGGAGATAGAAATTTAAAAGCCCCAGCCCTGGAGAGTGTTTCCTGGTGAGGGCTCAGGCAGCAGCTACCAGCGTTACCCACGGTTACCAGCGACACCTCAGGGTGACGGGAAGGCTTTCACACAGCAGGGACAGAGCCGGATGTCTGGGCCACGTGCATGATTCTTCCCATTACAGCTCAGGGACTCCCTGGTAACTTCATAGTAACACAACACTCTGGACTTCATGGAACTGTGTACTTTCTTATTTTATTCAACATTAATTCAGCAGACCTTTAGTCAACCCCATGGTCAGTAACTGTAAGTACCACGTTTAGACAATTACTTTAGCTGAGTCCCCATGCCCTGTGCTAAACATAAATTAATCCACCTGCTTTTGTTTAACATTCCGCCAAAACGCATACATGCCATCGTAGCCCTGACTTTCAGAGAGGTTAAAACACGTGTCCAAAGTGAAGTATTTACATATACATATATATATATTTTTTTTTTTTTTTTGAGACAGAGTCTTACTGTGTCACCCTGAGTAGAGTGCCGTGGTATCATAGCTCACTGCAACCTCAAACTCCTATGCTCGAGCGATCCTCTTGCCTCAGCCTCCCAAGTAGCTGGGACTACAGGTGTGTGCCCCTATGCCCAGCTTGTTTTTCTATTTTTAGTAGAGATGGGGTCTAACTCTTGCTCAGGCAGGTCTTGAACTCCTAAGCTCAAGCGATCCACCCACCTCAGCCTCCCAGAGTGCTAGGATTACAGGTGGGAGCTACTGTGCCTGGCCCAAAGTGAAATATGTCATAGTCCTTAGTGGCTGATCTGGGAGTTGACGTCAAGCAATCTAACTGGAGCACACATCACCCTGTGCTGAGCTGGAGCACTGAGGGTTCCGAGGTGAACACGACACGGTCCCTGCCCTCACGTATCGTCTCCATAGGCACATAACCTTAAAATAAAGTTTAGCATAAAAGTAACCACACTGCCACGATCCATTTTGGTATGCAAAACAGCCAGGTTAGAAATGAAAATTTATTTGGGATTAGTTTTAAGCAGGGTCAGAGTTCTTAAGGAACTGCATAAAACTGCACTATTTCTTAAATTTAAGACGATAATTCATACTAGCTTCAGGGAGGTTATTGAGAAAAATCTCAGAGAATATACTCCTTGACAAAGGTGATGCATAAATCGCGGTGGCCGTGAAGGCAGAAGAACGTTACCCTGGAGAACTGACTCTCTCACCTGCTAGGGGGTGTACGCCAAGGCCTCTCTGGGAACCTGAGTGCAGAAATCTGAATATTAAAGCAAGGGATGAATTATTCTGCCAGGTCTGTCCCTGGTTTGTGAATACAGGCACAGCATCTACCAGTGTTCACAGCTACTGAGAGCACAAAATTCAATCCTCAGCCTCATCCCTCCACTGTTGGGATAATGCACACCACCACGATCTATTTAGAAAAACTTAGAGGGTGATGTATTTTCTGCAAACCAAATTCCGTGCTTATTTTAATTTGTTCCCCGGTACAACGGTGGTGTGTGGGTCTTGCTTTATCAAAGCATCCTCCAAGTAAAATTAAAATCGTGATTTGCAAATTGGACAGATGTTCCAGTCAGAGAGTACTGGAGGTGAGTCACAGCCGAGCAGGCGGCGGCGGAGTGCTCCTTACAGTGGGAACTGTCAAAACAAGCCTTCATTGCACACAAGGTGAAATGCAACCCTCTGGAGAGAAATTTTCATCATCATAAAATCTAATCTCCCTAATTTCAGGCCTGGAAACCTGTGTCGCCTGATGGTGTAACACCAGGGCGGAAGCGAGAGGGAGGCAGCAGGTTAAACGCTCGCTCTGTTTGCTCTGCTTAGTACGTTCTCTTCTGCCAAATCAGCTCCTGAAAATTGGTGGGGAACACTAAGTCAGGAAAAGCCGCTGGTCGTGTAGAGAGAGGGGACAGGGAGAGACGGTGCCAAGAAGAGGGAGTGAGGACCTACAACCCGGCACTTCCCTGCACCCCATTTGTTTGTTTTATTCTGCAGTATTTAAGTGGGACGATAATCATCTCCTGAGGTTATCGTAAGGAACAAGAAAACATGTGACCTTGCTTGCTGCCTTGATGTTTAAACTAAGCACTATGCAGTTATGGGTCAGAATGTGTTCTTTGTACTGCATCTTGGGTTTTGATTATAAGACAAAATAACTCATTAAATAAACAATTCCATGAGAAATAAAACAAGAGGAGAATGGCAAGCCAGTAACCCCCACAGCAAGGTGGCAAAGTGTAACAGCGGAGGGGGAATTTGGTTGGGAGAGGTGGCTCCCTCGTCTGGCTTCACGCCTCAGGAAGGTACAGTGAATCGACACATATGAAATGTTTGGACTTGCACCCGGACAGAGTAATGTCAGCGAAGGTGAGTTACCGTTGGCAACCTTTTAACTTTCCTGAACCTCTAGGCCTTGTCCACAAAGTATGGATCAGTATTCTTGCTTCACAGTCTGGTGAGGGAATATTAATTGAAGTAATATACAGGGTGTCCATAAAGTTTGTGAGCAATTTTCAACTGCACACTATTTATTTTAAATTGCACACGAACTTTATGGACAGCCTGTGTAAGAGTGGCAGCGGTGAAATAATTTGCAAATCGACCTTTATTACTGCTTTTTATTAGGGCCGATGTTTTTGTGCCAAAGTTGAAAAGAACATGCAACGTGGTGTGTGAATTGCGTTCTCTGCTGAGATATATATACACGGGGTGTCCATAAAGTCTGTAAGTTCGAGTGCAATTTAAAATAGTTTTAGATTGTAAATTGCACAGAACTTTATGAATGCCCTGCATATACCCATGTATTTAGTACATACAGACAGCTCACATGGCGTGTTCTTTTATATATATCTCCGCAGAGAACAGGAGGGCATGAAAATACTGTATTATTTTCAGAGACATGGAAAGGGTGCTAAATTAAGCATTTATCCTTTTCTTTAATTTGGGCGTAGCACGATCAGCCGTGATAAATACAAAGGTTGTTTTGGAGAAGTCTGAAGTTTTGTTTAAAAGGTCTGAAAGAGCCTCTGATAGCGTGTCCTGACAGTAAGTCACAGCCGCTCCAAGGCTGGTGGCAGCTACAATGGAAAAAAAAAAGTATTACCTTTAAGTGGATTGGTGAGATTTATTATGTAACACAGCCCAGCTCAGTATCAGGCTGCTCACGATTCAGAAGATCTGAAAATTGAAGCCTCACTCTGATAATGCTTTATACTTATGCTGGACTTTTAACTTTCCTCAACACTTTCAGGTCAATTATCTTGAACTACAGCCCAAGGAATGAATTGCAGCCTCCATTTAGTGCCAGTTTGACAGGGTATGGCCAGTGTGACACAGTGTGGCCAGTGTGACAGAGAATGGCCAGTGTGACACAGCATGGCCAGTATGACACAGCGTGGCCAGTGTGACACGGTGTGGCCAGTGTGACAGGGCATGGCCAGTGTGACATGGTGTGGCCAGTGTGACACGGTGTGGCCAGTGTGACAGGGCATGGCCAGTATGACACAGCATGGCCAGTGTGACAGAGCATGGCCAGTATGACACAGCATGGCCAGTGTGACAGAGCATGGCCAGTGTGACAGGGCATGGACAGACTGACACAGCCTGGACAGACTGACACAGCGTGGCATATCAGCCTTGCTACTAGGAGAACAGTCCAGGGTGTGTCGTGATGTTGCGGGGCTGCAAGCCCTGCTAGGGCTCACGTTTTGTGCTCGATTCAGGACAGTTTGTTAACCCCTCTGAAATTCCACTCTGATTATTGTAATGACGGCACCTTTCTCAATGGGCTGCATGAACTACAAGCTGACCTGCCTGACACGGTCAGCACTTTATAACGTAGCTCTCTCCTTTCTTTTCTTTGTCATAGATTTCATGGTTCCAACATCGACACACCAAAACTAGTGTTAGAAGTACACTCACGGATTCTTAGATGCAAATAGGCTTTGTAACAAAACCTTGAAAATCAACAATAAGGTTCTCTTGCTATAAATGAATAGGAGAAAGATACGCTCTTCTGGAGATAATGCTTAATTTGCAGCTGAAGCTTGGCTGGAAAACAGAGTTGCTAGATTCTAGTTCTCAAGCAACCCCCAGCCCCAGACATGATTGCTGTGTTGGTTGTTTCAGTGGAGATGCCCATCCCTGCCTTCAAGGAGCTCAGAGTCTAATAAGACAGCAGCAAGAATGGTCAGTGTATACCCCTGGCTATATCCCAAGTACCAAGAAACAGGGAGGTGTTGAGTGATTCCCTCCCCGCTTACTTTCCTCCATATGCAGGATCGTAGCTGAACATTCCTTTAAAGATTAAACAAGGTGATAGCATTCCATACACAAGATAGCACGCTTATCACCGCACAAAGAGAAAATTAAAATTCAGCCCAGGAGAGAAGAGATACACTATCATCCAGAGAGC
This sequence comes from Otolemur garnettii, assembly GCF_000181295.1. Classification (NCBI taxonomy): domain Eukaryota; kingdom Metazoa; phylum Chordata; class Mammalia; order Primates; family Galagidae; genus Otolemur; species Otolemur garnettii. Next base: position 2,618,212 of record NW_003852593.1, on the reverse strand, counting down.
AGGTAAGAACACAGATTCCACAGTAACCACGTGAGTTCACTGAGTTCACGTTCCGCTCCTGCTACTGAGTGTTGGTACTTGGTCAGCTGTGATCTGCTGTATCTGCCCTCTGTGAAGAATCATATCTGCTCCTCGGGAACAGGCTCAACACTGGATATCATAACATTCAAAGAGAATTATCTATCAAATCAGTGATGACTTTTATTTATGGCCATTATTTATTATTATGAGGGGTAAAAGCAAAATGCTACATGGTCACCATTTCAAGTCAAGGGTCCTCTAAATGGCTAGACAGTAAATACTCTCAACTATGTAGGCTGTGGGATCTATGGTGTGACAGAGTCTGCAGTCCTAGCATGAAGCCAACATGCAAATGATGGGCAGGGCTCTGTCCCGCTACACCTATAGAAACAGCAACATGCAAATGATGAGCAGGCTCTGTCCC
>NW_003852593.1:2610923-2617678 GCF_000181295.1 Otolemur garnettii | reverse complement strand
GGCTCTGTCCCGCTACACCTATAGAAACAGCAACATGCAAATGATGGGCAGGGCTCTGTCCCGCTACACCTATAGAAATAGCAACATGCAAATGATGGGCAGGGCTCTGTCCCGCTACACCTACAGAAACAGCAACATGCAAATGATGGGCAGGGCTCTGTCCCACTACACCTATAGAAACAGCAACATGCAAATGATGGGCAGGGCTCCGTCCCACTACACTCGTAAAAACAGGAGGCAGAGCTGCATGCCACAGTGTGCCAACCTCTTTTCTGAATGTAAAATTGTGGGAAGTTTAACTACAAAGGATCGTCTATGTCTTTATGAAACTATAGGATTCAGCAGATAGATGGCAACAGTTGTGGAGGAAAAATAGTTTAAACAGAGGCAAGATTGGGGGGAGGCTTGGAGCAAGTCTGGAGTTTGCTTGAGCCTAAGCCCCACCTCAAAACCCCCCCCCTCCGAAACTGGCAGTCCCTTGACAGCTGGTCCAAGCATGGACAAGTAGGACACGTTCAGTAAAAGGAAGCATGAAATATTTCAGCAAAGAACATTCCAGAACTCTTACATTTCAGTTCTCTTACATCCTTTTTGAATTACAGCTTTTGAGCAGAGGATGACATGATTGACAATGTGTTCTACTGCAGTGGAGGTGCCATGGGGCTCTTCTCAAGGACCCCAAACAAGTAACAAGGTAACTAACTTAACTGGAGGGGACAACCTCAGTGAGTTGAGGACAACTCCTTCCTCTCAAGCCCAGCTCACAGGACAGAGACACGGAAGAGTGAACATTAGAAGCCGAGCTAGTTTTGGCAGCTGAAAGTGACTTATTGAAAAGTGAACAAAAGGACTTGGGGCAAGTCATTGGACTGTATGATAAATGAACTGGATCGTTTCTGAGCCCTTCGAGACTCACAGATTGGCCATCTCAGGTTGCAGCTGGAACTGAGCAGGTGCCCTTCTGTGGGGTCTGCCCCTGAGGAGTCCAATGAAGCCGTTTACTCAGTGGTGAGGACGTGGCAGTCTGCTGCTGAGGAGTCCGAGGAAGCTAGTCCCCAGCTGCCCAGCATCTGGTCTTGGAACCATAGGCAAGGCCTCTTCTGAAGCCACAGGAGCCAAGCCTGCCCAGACCAGAAGACCTGCCGGCAACCAGAGTGAGCTCAGAGATGCTGCAGTTTGGAGTGGTTCATTGTACAACAACGCCTGGCTCGTACAGACATCGCTGCTCAGAAACGGCTTTGGGATGGGGTGCTGGGCAGAAGTTGAAGAAAGTTGTGAGCAAAGTATTGACAGAGAGTCAAGAATGAGTTTCTCCTTCCATTCAGAGAGCTACTCAACTCTGTCCAATATAACCTTTCTTACTCTCTTGTCCTTTTTTTCTTATAATAATCTAAGTCCCTTATAAGACCACAGAGATGAAACTGAAACAGGAGGAAAGAGGGAAGGGAGGAAGAAAGAGAGGAAGGGAAGTAAGTTCTGAGGATGTCTGGGTTTGGGGGTGGGGGGTGTTTGTTTTTTGAGACTGAGTCTCACTCCGGCTCCCTGACTAGAGTGCTATGGCGTCATCATAGCTCACTGCAACCTCAAGTTCTTGGGCTCAAGTGATCCTCTTGCCTCAATTGTTCTATTTTTAGTAGATACAGGGTCTTCCACTTGCTCAGGCTGGTCTTGAACTCCTGAGTTCAAGTGATCCACCTGCCTCAGCCTCCCAGAGAGCTGGGATTGCATGTGTGAGCCACTGTGTCCAGCTAAGATGTCTGGTTTGTTAAGAAACTCATCCGAAAAGATTCAAACCTCCACATTTAAAAGAAAATGGGTTTCCTAACTATGGAAGAGTGTACACAAATTATCTAAAATGCTAGTGTGCACACATAATACACACACACCATGGCTGGATACTTCCTGGGCAGCCCTCATCCGTATGTATATGTGTACACGTGTCTGTGAGTGTGTGTGTGTGATGTATATACGTATAGAGAGGTCAGGAAAGTGAGTGCTATGTGCAATTACAGATGGCTAACCTATCTGGTCAAAGGTCAATAGAAAAATCCCAAATTAATGACTATTGGAAGCTTTGATTTATGCAGGAGTTTCTCTGGAAACAGTTCACCACTACTGATTAAATCGTCGCAAACACATCAGGTTCTACTGGTGAACGGGGTGATAAAGTGAAATCTATTTCTGCTTCCCAAAGCATTTGTGCTGTGCGTATCTTAAAGCCAGGCGTTCTCCAGATAAATGGGCCACAGACATGATCAAGAACAAACTCTGAATCTCTGAAAAATCTTGCAGTATCTCTGTATGTTTTTTGTTCATCTGTTGCCTCTTATTTATCAAAAGTAGGTTAGATAAACTGTTAGTGTCCAGCAAATAATTTTCAAGTAGTTTATGCAACATATCAGGTAATCAACAACAAACCAGCCTGGACTTCCTTTAGTTGATAATTCATTTAACAAAGATTTACTTCTTACATATGCCTTGGTAATGTTTCTATACTGTAATGGTCTCACCGCCCAGAGAGTTGTGTCATGGTAATCACAGTGGCACATGACCATTGCTATAGCTGAGAAGACACAGGGGCCTCTGGGGTGTTCTCCATGTCACGACAATTAGCCCTGATTACCTGAGGGCTCCCCTGGCCTGTACTCCTGTCCCAGCCTCCACTCACTAACTGTGCTAACATCCGGGAAAATATACTCATCCGAGGCCGGGTTTATTGTCTGTAAATGCGGACAGTAATGGTGCTGTCTCGTGGTGTGTTGTGAAGATTAAACAGGTAAATGCCTGCAGTGTTTAGACCACCAGTCCCCAGCCTTTTCGACACCAGGGACCAGTTTCATGGAAGACAATTTTGCACACACTGGGTTGAGAGTGGTGGTTTCAGGATGATTCGAGCACATTGCATTCACTTCAGATCGTTGGGCATTAGATTCTCACCGGAGGCGCAACCTGGATCCCTACACGGGCCGTTGGCAGTGGGGTTGGGCTCCTGTGAGGGTCAGATGCTGCTGCCGATGTGACAGGGCCCAGGCAGTGACGCCAGCGATGGGGAGCAGCTGTGAACACAGACGAAGCTTCACTGACTCCCCCGCCCGCTGCTCGCCCCTGCCACGGCGCTGGGCTTTGTCCTGGGGTTTGGGGCGTGTAAGCTTAGACCATTTCCTGGCCTACAGTAACTACTTAATAAATGATAGCTATTATCATTAGCTGTAATAAGAAGTGCATCTCTCAATTATTTAGCATTTCATACGATTTTGTGAGTCCCTTATTTTTCAAATTAGTCCTGTGTGATATACATAAATATATGTGTGTGTGTGTGTGTGTGTACAGATGTGTGTGTGCACACGCATGTAACCCTTTATAAACTCGAAACCAAGACTCAGGGTGGTGAAAAAAATTGCCCAAGGCCACTTCCCTAGCAAAGGAAATGGTCCCAGCTATTAACCAGAAAGACATATACTTTTCACAGAGTGGTGATAAGAATTAAATAATAATAATGATGTATGCAAACGCATGACTTAAATTCCGAGATGTTAAAGCATCTTAAAATGTGTTATAACTGCAAGGCCTTGGCTAGCTCATTCCTGAAGAATCCAGCAAGGCAGATAGGATGGTGAAACTTAAACTTAGGGGGAGGAGGGGGTGTGATGCTAAGCCCAGCCCCAGCTAGGCAATCCGTTCACCCTGCTGGAGAAATACACATCCACACAGCAAGTGGGAAGATCATTCCCCACTGCCAGCAGAAGAATACGCGGTTTCTAAAGTCCCCTCAAAACTTGAAGCCACATATTTCTATGTACCTGTTCATAAATAAACTAGAATCTAACGCTTTTATAGCAGTTAACTGCGCCGTCTGTAACGAGATGGAGCCATGGGGCACAGCGAGGAGAAAAGCAGCCAGAGCCGGGGAACGTCTGGTTTGAATCCTGGCTGCTCAGCGTATTAATTGACCTTGGGGGAATTTATTAGATTCTCGTGTTCTTGGTTGTCTTATTTGTAAAATGGGATAATACACACCTCCTGGGACCACGGTGCACAGAGAAAAATGCGAGAGATAACGCATTCTGGTTCATTTGTTCTGCTCTTTTAAAAACATCCAGTGGACAGATAGCAAATGAAATAAATACTGAGCCCCCTCAGTTCTGCCTGGCTGGAGACTTTGGGAGTCAGGGAGCTAATAAAAACCTCTTGGCGTCAAGGTCAAGCCCTCTGGGTTTAATATCAGTGCCCAACACAGAGCCAAGGGCCTTGTTTTGCCAACGCACAATTTCAGACACACACAATTTCAGGGAATTGTGCAAACAGGAAGCAGCAGGAACCTGAGGTCCACTCTTCCCAGACAATAGTCCTCTCTGGTCCCCACAGAAGGTCTGCTTCCCACTGGACATTCTGGGACAAAGGGAACATGGTATTTTTCTGGAGGAGACCTAAACCTTTTCCTGTCTTTGAAGCCTCAGATCATGAAGACTGCAAAGTGAAGCCCTTGTGAAAGCTTCCGCCAGCCCTTCCCAACTGCCCCAGAGGCCCCAGGCTCAGGGAAACGAGGGCTCTTCATCCCTGGCCTCTGCCTCATGCCTGGCAAGCCTTCCCTGGACTCCCAAGCTGTCCCCTTCCCTTCACTTTCTGAGCCATTGGACTAGACGTCATCAGAGTGGGTGTTGGGACCCAGCACACAGGCAAGGAAGTCCATTAGGGTATGACACTGAACCAATAGGTCTTTGATTATTGCTTAACTTTATTTAGCTCCGCCAATGTCTACTGTAAGTTTCCTAATGTGAATGACAGTTAGCACAGAGGGGCACTTATATAATTTACAGAGAGCAAAGAGTTATTTACAGCAGACGTGTTTTAATTACTAGAGTATGTAAAAACCAATAACTTATAAAATAACAGAAATGCACAATCAAAAATCACTATACCCCCAGACTGTCTTGAAAGCCGAGACTAGAGCATTTATCTCTGAATCTCAAGCTTCAGGCACAATGTCTGACCGTAGAGAAAGAATGGAGGAATAAATGGAACAGGTCCACACGTGCACTGAGGGCACAGTCTGAGCAAGGCTCTGTTTCAGGCATCTGGGACTTGCAGTCTTACAGAGAAGATCATCTTGTAAGCAACCAGCCAGAGGACAAGGGTAAGAGCTGCAGCTTATCGTTGCAATATCATGAAAACAAAGAGGAAATGATGTTTTTGAAAAGTCAGGAGCAAGACTGAACCAGCTTATACCAAAGGGGGACATTGAATTGAGCCATAAAGGGTGAAAAGGAGTTTTTCCAGTCTTTAGAGACAGGCGGGAGGGGGGACAGGAAACTATGACCCCTTCTAACTCCCAGTGATTGGACAGGGTCAGGCACGCTGGAAAATCCATACATCTGGATTCCCCATTTGTAAGTGTGTGTTGGCTAGAATCATTGTCGTTATAACTAACAAAAACTGTATGCAAAATGTCTAAAAGGAAAAATAATGTTTGACTTATAGACTTAGAACCCTCAGGATGGAGAGAGTTTCAGGTATAGCTTGATTCAGGGGTTAAAACGCTGTCAGGATTTCAGCTTCCTTTCTCTTAGAAACACTAAACTCTGACTTCTGCTCTGATTCTGTCCTCAGACTGGGCTTCCACCAAACTGGTTCCATCAATCTCAGGCCTCACATCAACACCATACACACCTCAGAGGCAGAAAGGGCCCCTGTGTCCCAGAAGACTAGTTAGAGCCCCAACACTGACCTTGATCACACTAGCTTAGGTCACATCTGTACGTCTTCATTCCTGAATCAAATATCAAAGACACAGTCTCACTTCAGAAAACAGGTGGGGACTCAGCTTCTCCAAAGCCACGTGGATTTCCAAAAGGAAATCAAGGTGTCTCAAACAGAAAAAAAATGGCGAAATTGTTTTGCTGGGTGACAAGCAGATGGGTTCTCACCAGTGTGATCTCAGGCCGTGTTTGGGGAAGGGGTGAGCATCTATTGTGCACTCTGCAGTATGAGGGTAAATAAATCAGAATTTTGGAAGAAACATCCTCCTGAAATTCCTTGCGGTTTTTCTTCATTTCATTGCATTTTGTCAATGGAGACAATCCAGCCCTCATTTACTAACCTGGTGAGTAAAAACTGGCCTTTCTTTGCTTTTTTTGCCTTTCTTTCCAACATTTTAGAAACTTGAAACTTATATAACTAAAGCACACTCAGAGTCTCTGGTTTCTTGCCTCCTCTCCAGGTCTGATTACGATCCTGTTAGCTCTCTCTCTGAAAAAAGCATCTTTGGTTTATAGAAAACTAGCCTGAGTTCCCAGAAAAGGTGCAGCCATACAGCAAACATTTTGTTCAACAGAGATTGGCTTAAAAGACCAGTACTGATGAGTTTATGGAGAAGTGAAATATATCTCCAGAAGGAATCAGCTGGAGCAATGTTACGCACCAGAGAAGCTAACCCATTCACCTGGCTGAGTCTTATCTTTACCCCAACTCTTACCCTTGAAGAATCTACTCATCACAAGAGAATCTCTGTTTTGCAGACTCATTTTGTACGTCAAACCACTAACCTTCCCCTTTATTTTATGCTACTCTCAGCCCAAGGTTACTTGACGTTCAATAAATATTAAATGTGGCGATAATAATGATGATGATGACCGTGTAAATAAATAAAAAGAAATCCTCCTCTTTAAGCCTTTCCAGATCGTCTGCATTTATGATTTCGGAATAAGAGGAAAGTCATTTCATGGGGGCAGGCGGAATGTCTTTTGCCCTCTTCAGAT
>NW_003852593.1:2603038-2610504 GCF_000181295.1 Otolemur garnettii | reverse complement strand
AAACTATGCACATCCTCCCAGTCGAAGAAAGCTGGCCAAATGAGGGCTATCAAGCGGTGGGTACAACGGAACTACTTCCACCTTGCATGCCAACACCTGTGTTTAGGAGTAGTGTGGGCGTGCTGTGATTGATCAGTAATGCCTGCTGTGATTGATTAGTAATGCCTGCTGTGGATGCGGAATTGTGGAACAGCAGCATTGTAAATGTAAAGACATTCCCACCCATGGTGGCAGGACAGGCCTTTAGAAGGAAAACGGCCCATTCATGTGTCTGATGACACCACAGAAGTTTAGCAGTGACTGATTAGAATGTAACTAAGCAAATCGTATCTGTTGATACGTGGCTTCTAATTACTTTTAAATCTAAAAATTCCGTTTCCATTACTTTTAAACTACATCTTTCTGCAAATATTCAAGATACATAAACACATGGCCCAGGTTTATTTGAGGATTTTCGAAATGCAGAAATATAATCCCACCCAGCTAATAATTGGAGTCGTACTATTATGGATACGTTTATTTTTACAAATCAAGGAACAAACCTCATGTGTTTTATCTGAAATGAAATAAATCAGGTTGTAGCGAACCCCTGACTTTTTACAGCTGCCAGAACAAAGTTTGGGCTTCTGCCTGGCACATAAAAACAAGATTCAAATGCCCTGAAGGCTATGCTGACCAGTTTGATGAAAACATTTCAAATTGTATATAAAACTACCACATTGTACCCCATGATTGCATTAATGTACATGGCTATAATTTAATTTTTTAAAAAGGGAAAAAAAAAACAAGACACAAATATTAGCCCCAAATCGCCCATCCCCACTCCAGCACTTACCTGGGTATCTCTTCTTCCAGGCCTCTTCTCTGGCCTGCCGGCTCCACAGATGTCTTCTGTGTGCCCATCAGACCCCGTGCTGCTGACCTGGAAGGTGACCAGGTGGGCAACACACCTGTCTCTTGCCTTCTTTGGTCTCTGAGGTCAGCCAACAGCAATCCTCAGTAGGAAACTAGACAGGGAGGAGAGACAGAGGTCAGAGTATTTCTCCCTTTGCCTCCCTCCCAGTGAGGTAACTTGGGGGCTGCCATGTCCCTCATCGGGTCTCCACCCTGCCCAAGGCAACCTGTGTATACCGGATGCTCCAGCATTGCTGATTTCAGTGAGTCTTCCTCTCGGTCTTTCCCTGGGTCTAAGGTGATGACGGTGTCACTGCTGTGAGCGCCCATCTCTGCACTATCCTTCGTGGGTCCCAAAGCCCACAGTGCACATCAGTGTTCTCTCTTGGCATTCTGCAAATGGGGATGGATGTGTGACATGCGTGGACCATCAAGTATCACACAAGGGTTCACGGCAACCTGAAAACCCTGTGCTCGGCTTGCCCATCTCTCCCTCCCCGCTGCACCCTGGAGACCACTGATCTTATTACCAACTCTGTGGTTTTGCTTTTTTTAGAAGGTCACATAATTGGAATCAGAAAGTATGAAGTTTTTTGAGATTGACTCCTTTCATCTGTTAATATGCATTTAAGTCTCTCCACATCTCTCCACGGCCTGGGGGCTCGTTTATTTTTAGTACTGAATGATATTCCATCGTCTGGACGCAGCAGACTTACCCATCCACTTACCTGACACACCAGACTTACCCATCCGCTCACCCGCTGTACCACACCTTGGATGCTGCCAAGTTTGGGCAAGTGTGAATAAAGCTGCTATTAACACCTGTGTTTCTGTGTGGACATAACTCTTCAGTTCCTTTGGGTAAATACCAAGGACTACAACTGCAGGTCATACAGCTGGGTGTGCTTCGTTGTGGGGAAGCTGCCAACCTGTTCTCCAGAATGTGGCTGCACCACCCTTCACTGCCACCAGCAACGAGTAAATGCCAGTTTCCGTTGCTCCACACTCTCCCCAGCACTTGGAGTTGTCGTGCTCTGGAGTTTTGTCATTCTAGTAGGTATGCAGTGATATCTCATTGTCATTTGGATGTAGGTCTCCAGATAACATATATCTTAGTCACAGAATACCTGAAACTGGGTAATTTACAATGGACAGAAATTCATTTCCCACAGTTCTGGAATCTGGAAAGCCCAAGTGTGGTTACCATCCTGTGGCAGAGACAGAAGGGCAGGAGGGAGAATAAAGGGAAGCAAATCCCCTTCTACAAGGAACCCACCCTGGGACAAGAGCACACGAGCATTGACTCTGCCCTGGGGCCAATCACTCTGCCCTGGGGCCAATCACTCTGCCCTGGGGCCAATCACTCTGCCCTGGGGCCCAATCACTCAGGAATGTCTTTCTAAAGATAACTAGAGAGTGTCTTTCTAAAGATAACTAGAGACCTGGAGGTAGTTCTCTAGTTCTCTCCACCGAGGCACTGTCCTTGCAGCCCGGCTCCTGCCTTCTTACCGTGCCCAGGTCCCCACCACGTTCTCTATCCCCAGTCACTGTGGCCTCTTTATACCATGGGTGAAAGATGGTTCACTCTCTAGCTCAGTTGCTTACAACTCCAAATGACTTTGCCTCTGCCAAGGGGACAATGGGCACATCTCTAAACACTTTGGTTGTCATCCCTGGGAGGGAAGGTGCCACTGTTGAGCATCTCACAGTGCAGAGGGGGGCACCTGACACCTAAGAGTGAGCCAGGCCAGGATGCTGGCACTGCTCAGGCTGGAGACCTGCTCTATCAGGTGCCCAGGCCAGGATGCTGGCGCTGCTGAGGCTAGAGTCCTGCTCTGTCAGGGGCATTGACCCTCATCCCGAGACCTGCTCTGTCAGGGGCACTGACCCTCATCCCGAGTCCTGCTCTGTCAGGGGCACTGACCCTCATCCCGAGTCCTGCTCTGTCAGGGGCACTGACCCTCATCCCGAGTCCTGCTCTGTTAGGTGCCTCTGCTCACCCACTGCCCATTCCTTTTCTGACAAGGCCAAGCTGTACTTTCCATTCCTGCTGCCAGATCCGCAGTTTTAAGGGTTTCCCCTGGGCCACTTACTTGGCCAAGTTCTCCAAGTGCTCCAAGCCTCAGTTCCTTGGAAACACTTTTGACTTCTCAGAACTTAATTTTTTCATCTTTGAAGATTTCGTATGAAAATTAAATGAGATAATATAGAGGGAACTTTACCACTTTTACCTCCAAGCCCTTTTTGCAGCAAAGCATCTGCCACAGTCCTGTCAGCCCCAGGAGAGAAGACGTCTCTTCCTACTCGTGGTTAATGAGACTAAACATGTTTAAACAGCCGGTTCTCATTAAACAAATCAGAATGCTCGCCCAGCCTCTCCTGTAACCACTCTGCAAAAGGGTCTGAATCTCGGCCTGCGGTGTTTGTGTTTTACATGTTAAAATAAGGTCCCAGCCCACAGAATGTGGGTTTTCTTCCCCCACTTCTTTTTTAATAGTTGTATTTCCAGCTGGTTTTATTTATGGCCACGCTTTTGATCTCTTTTCAATTCTGGGCCTCATTCCAACTTGGCTGTCAATATTTTAAAAGCTCCCTTGGAGACAGCCTTGCTTAGAAGATGGCCCCATGACAACCAGGAGAGGGCCTGCCCCCTCGCCCCTCTGGTGAGCGTGCCAGCGCTCCAGACCTCTGCCTGCCAGGAAAGCCTCACTCTGAGGTGATGCTTCTCAGGGCACCAGCAATTCATAAAATATTACAGCTAAAAGTGTTCACATAACTCATTTAGTGCAACAGACTAATTTTGCAGGTAAGAATACTGAGGCTTAGATTGGAGAAGAAATCTTACACGGAGATCTACCCTCCGACTCCCTGTCCTGACCCACAAAGCTACAGTGCCATAGACAGGACTAAAGTGACAAAGTGAGGGACAGCTCTGTCCTCCTACCGCCTGCCAGCATCGCCTTGCATTGTGCATTATTCAGCACTTTTAGGGTGCTGTAAACTGCACCCCATCACTATTTTTTTCATGCATTTTCACTGACATCCTGGTGCCACCCATGTCCATGTGGGAAATTTTTCTAAGACCTATTTCTCTGTGTTCTTGCACATGGCATCTCCACTCATCCCCCTCCTGCCACCTCCTCTCCCCCGGTTATATCCTGACCTATATGCCCTGCTGGCGTGATCAGATGTCCTTACCGGCTCTCTGCTCCCCATCTCTTTGGCCTATGCAACTTGGTGCTCCCTTATCTCACAGTGAATTCTTGAGCCAACTTCTATCACTGATCCATTAATCAGCCACTTTTTCCGCTATTGATCGCAGGCATCCTCCCATATCCTCTCTTAATGACTGAGTTGCAACACTTGCATAAACATAAATTTAAACATCTGCATGGGGGAAAAAAATAAATGCCACAGACACAAGTCAAGCAGACAACACACTGGGGAAAATATTCACAGATGATATCACAGACTTGGTGGGTAACGTTCTAAACATGAGATGACTTCCTAAAACCTGGTAAGAAACAAAAAGCCACCAGGACCCTCCTAGACAGATGAGTGGAGAGTGGCTGGTGCACAGACAGTTTGGAGAAAAGAAGAGAAAAAAGATCTTACAGCGTGAAACTTCCCACAAATAAATACATTAAAATGAAAACTGCAAAGAATATTATCTTTTGTTTGTTTGTTTGTTTGTTTGTTTGTTTGTTTTTTCAGTTTTGGCCGGGGCCAAGCTTAAAGCCACCACCCCCAGTATATGGGGCTGGTGCCCTACTCCTTGAGCCACAGGCACCACCCAAGAATATTATTTTTTAAACCTAATTTGTTCCCAAGGATCTAATAGTTTCATAATGCCCACATGGGGAAAAACACTTTCATATATTACTCGTAGAGGCCTCCTTTGGTACAACTGCAGGGAAAAATAGAGAGCAATTCTTACTAAATTAAAACTCAAATTTGGACTCAGCAATTTCAGATTTAGGAAGTTATTCCATATAAAATTTGCACACGTGTGAAATCATACGTTCAGCAATATCCAATGCTACTTTGGTTCAATTTTTTAAGAGCAAATAGATTGGGCACACCCAGAGTCGGCATTAATTTAAAAAAAAAAAAAAAAACTGATCCAATAATCCCGGAACTCTTACTTCGGTATTATATTAAGTAGCCATTTAAAGAAAGAAAATAGCTGCATATGCTGAGTTAGAACAATCTACACTATGTTCTAAGTGAGAAAATCTAGAAGCAAAACCGTGTTCCTCGCATGCTTCCACCCAAAGGGGAAATTTTGTATCTGTGGTTTCGTGACCATGAAGTTACCTATGTACAAGTACAAGAGAAACTGGTCACCCAGTCTGTCACTGGTGACCAGATCTGCGGTCAGTGTGACCAATCTGGCTCTAGTGAGGTGAGGGCTGGTGTGGAGGAGGAAAAGATAAAGATTTGCTTTTTCTGGGCAGTGCCTGTGGCTCAGGGAGTAGGGCACCAGCCCCATATACCGGAGGTGCTGGGTTCAAACCCAGCCCTGGCCAAAAACTGCAAAGAAAAAAAAAAAAAACATTGCTTTTTCCTTCTGAGCCTGGCTTATCTCACTCAGCTTTGTGGCCCCCAGGTCTACCAATGGTGCCACGGGTGACACGATTTTATTATCTTTATGGCTGAATAGTATTCCATTGTGTACAAACACCACATTTAGGAGGAGAGTAAAGGGATAGATATTAAAGGCTGGGAAGCCTGTGTGTGTGTGTGTGTGTGTGTGTGTGTGTGAGGGGGAGGGATAAAGAGAGCTCAGTTGATGGTTGTAGATGCACAGTTAGACAGGAGCACATTCCTACCTCCCGTAGCACAGCAGAGTGACAACAGTTAACAGCAAAGGGGGGTGTATTTCCAAACAGCTAGAGCAAGGACTCAAAAGTTCCCCAGCACATACGTGTGATAAACACCAAAGGTGATGGATACTCACCTGACTCATCGCACATGTTGTGTGTGCAACAAAACATCACACGTACCCCAAGCGTGTACCAATAGCGTACATCAGTGAAAACTGTAGAAAGAACTGTGTTCTCTTTTGTTCCTTTGACTTTTATAACACATAGATTATCTTTTTAAAATGAATGAGAAATTATCGAGGTGAAGAAATGAGTGAACAAGTAAGCGAGGTGGCCCCAGCGACCTTCTCACTCATCATCCATCTCAATTCTCTGCATTGAGTAAACATCTCTTCAGATGTCCACTTTGTATCTCTACTTCTAGAATGCAAGCTACGAATAGAACCGTGTCTGTGAGGTCCTACCAGAAGGCCTTTTTGTGAATTTGCAGTCGGGATTCCCAAGTGTGTGATGCCTCCACAGCTAATGGCACACGGTGGCAGGTGGACTCGGGTGGAATTTACACCCACACTCGGACCTGTGCCTGGTCACTCTTGTGCAAAAGCAGATGCAGCCACGGACCTTTCTGACTCAAAAATCATTTTTATTCAAGCACCAAGAGCTAAGTCTCCTGCATAACAAAAGCTCAGCGCATATTTGTAAAATGAATGAACAGATAGATCGCAGTATTGAACCCACTGAGAACACAAACGACTAAATGGAAAACATCCTTCCTGCGGTCAGCTGAGGCCAGCATTTCCCGTCCCTGGGTGATCACCGTCTCTCATTGTCTGGTGGTCAGTGTCTTGAAACCCCTTGTGTCATTTTTAAAAATCTTTGGTTGTTCTAGGAGAGAAGATAGGTCTGAGCTTATTTGTTACTTCATCTCGATCAGAGGTAGAAATTTCTCTAATACGTTTTCGAGATACAGTTGAATTACATTATTTTTAGTCCTAAACTTGAGAATTGATTTCTGTTCCAATCAAACCAAGAACTAGTGACACAAAAGAATGTTGCCCTGTAGAAGGTCATTTGGGGGAGTTGAGTGAAAAATGGCACTCTCCATGCTCCCGCCCCATTTGCTGGAATATTTGGGGCCAATTATTACATGGGATTTCACTGCCAAACCACCCTTGGATACTTGAGAAATCTGTGAGACTCAGCTTCTTCTCTTCCATAGTCTGCTGCACCTTTCTTAACGTTGCTCTTTCCTCTCTGGAACTTCTATTTCTGGTTTTGTTTGTTTGGTTCCCTTTCTGAGTGATCTGGCAGCTGGCAGGACCAGTCTTCCCTTCTTGATCACACTTACTTCATCTAATTTTATCCCTTCTTATAACAATAAAATAGAAAATTATTAAGCCAAACATGTAAGTGATATAAGGTTTTGATTCAGCAATAATAAATGTATAACCTTTTGCTCCCAAGTCATAAAGTAGCTCGATCTTCCCTACAGAATAAACAGCACTGTGGGGGATGGGGAGGCAGCCCATCCAGGCAACCGTTCACATCCATCTAGACTGGGGGGTGGGGAGGCAGTCCGTTCAGGCAACCGTTCACGTCCATCTAGACTGGGGGTGGGGAGGCAACCCGTCCAGGCAACCGTTCACATCCATCTAGACTGGGGGTGGGGTGGCAGCCCTTCCAGGCAACCGTTCACATGCATCTAGACTGGGGGTGGGGTGGCAGCCCTTCCAGGCAACCGTTCAC
>NW_003852593.1:2601537-2602756 GCF_000181295.1 Otolemur garnettii | reverse complement strand
GCAAGATGCTTAATGCTATTGAAACTCATTTTCTTCATAACATTAGGAATGATCATTTTTATTTTACAGGGCTTTAATGAGAATTTACTTATTCTTTGCAAAACACTTATAGAAATTTCATGGGCATTGCACTGCTGGTTGGAATAAATTATTCAGGGAAAGAACATATGTGGACGCAGGACATAGAAGGCATTCAATATAGTATAAAATCAAGGTTTACTGGGAGGTCAAAACAAGGTAGAACGGTTAGTTCTAGTTGAAAAAAACTTTAAAAGGCTTTAGAATATACAATTAGGACCTTGAGTGAAGATGTCTTGAGTTCACGTAAGAGGTTCGGACTAAAGGCATAAAATTTGGTGTCATCAGCAGATGGACGGGCTTTCAGACTGGAGAAGGGGGACCCTGGGAACAGACGTGGAAAATAAGGGGACACGGACAGAGCCCTCAGACGCTCAAAGCCGAGAAACTGGGGAGCGGAACAGGAATCAGCAAGTAACACTGGAGAGAAACAGGCGGCAAGCTGAGGAGACAATTAGGGCAGGGTTTAAAACCAAGGCAAAGTCAAGTCCGAAGGAGAGAGTCAAGTGTGTCGAGCGCTAGTGCTGAGGCAAACAGGCGTTATCTGGGAACGCAACAACTAAGAACTGAGGACCTACTATGCGCTGATCATTGGGCCGAAAGGTGGAGATGCAGCAATTAACAAAACAAATAAATGTCCTGGCTGGGACGGCGTTTACCTCCCACTGACTATGATTCATCTGGGGTTCAGTGTGTGGAGGCTTTGGTTTCATGACAAAGGCATTCTCTGTAGTTTGGGGAAAAGATGCTCTGGAACGTTATCAGGAGCAAGTGACAGGTGAGAAAGTCATGTCTGTGAGATGTTTTGTTGTCAAGTTACAGAGAACAATGGTGAAGGGAGGTTGTGGTGATCGATTGTAAGTGCCAATTTAATTAGGGCACAGGGTACCCAGATATTGGTTCAAGCATTTTTCTGTACGTTTCTGTGAAGGTATTCTTCAAAGAGAGTGACATTTAAATTAGTGGACTGAATATAGCCAATTGCCCTCCCTAATGTGGGTGGGTCTCATCCAGTCAGTTGAAGTTCAAGGCAGAACTGAGTCTGACCGCCCCGCACCACATCGGAGAGAGCTCTTCCCACCTGACTGCCTTCAAATGGGGACATAGACTTTTTCTTGTCTTTAGACATGAACTTAAACAT
>NW_003852593.1:2599648-2600942 GCF_000181295.1 Otolemur garnettii | reverse complement strand
GTGAAATTCCAGTTATTATGACAACGATGATTGCCAAGGAAGAAAAGCGTTTCTAGTATGACAGGTGCCTTGCTGAGAGAATGGGAGAAGGAGGCTCAAACCCATCTCTCCAACTGTGGGATGTCATGGGCTTTTAAAGGAGGGGCCATGTGCCTTGGAGCAGACCGTGCTGTACCTCACAAGGGGTGCATTCGTTGGGGACAGGTTGAGGGGGTGATGAATTGCAGCTTCAGGACGTCTGCCCCAAAGTATTCACAATCTCAGCTCAACTGTCTTATAGAAAATCCATTATTCCAGGCCAGGTGCTGTGGCTCGCACCTATAATCCTGCCAAGGAAGGAGGATCACTTGAGGCCCGGAGTCCATCGTTTCTTAGAAACAGCTCAAAGAGCCAAGTAGTTAGTTAAGGGAGAGGATTATAAAAAACACATAGAGGTTTATGGAGCAGGGCACATCATTTTTACATGCAAAGATGATCCCATGCTGAAGGCTAATTAAGGAAGACTTGTGGACAAGGGAGAGAAGCAATGATGTAGGAACAGAGGAGAGAATATTTGGAGTGATGTTCTTGGACAGGGGAGAAGGTTTCAATCTGACCCACCGTAGAAATACTGACTCTGTGAGTGAAATTGTGTCCCCCAAGAAGAATCACTGAAGTCCTACTTCCTATTGCTTGATGACTTGAGATGTAGAATAAAAATAAATAAGTTCTCATTCCCGGTACCTGTGAATGACCTTCCTTTAAAACAGGGCCCACGCAGATGTAATCAAGATAAGATGTCATCCTGCTGGGCCAGGGTAGGCCTAACCCCATGTCTGATGTCCTGTTTAGAAGGTCGTGTCAAAGGCACCCAGGGAGCTCACCCTGTGACAACGGTGACAGAGATATGAAGGAAGGGTCTGCACCTTGGGGAGCACCACGGAGTCTCTGCAGCTGTAGGAAGCCGGCACGAGACAGGACCCATCCCCAGAGTCTGCAGACGGAGCGTGGCTCTGCTGCCTCCTTGATCTCACACTCTTGTGTCCAGAACTTTGAGAGAGCACATTGCTTTAAGACATTCAGTCTGTGACGCTTCATTTTGGCAGCACTAGGAGCGACTACACTGGCTTTGGTGGCGTTTACAGATGTTTCAGGAAAAGAAGCTACAAAGTTATGAGAACATAAAATCCATGTTTTGCTTAAAAAGAAGAAGTTATTTTACGGCTTGATGACAAAATACATTGATGGATATCTTGGAGGAGCTGAACAGACTTGTGGGTCCTCTTCTCCCGAGAAGCCAGCATGCATGGAAGCC
>NW_003852593.1:2596846-2599606 GCF_000181295.1 Otolemur garnettii | reverse complement strand
CGAGAAGCCAGCATGCATGGAAGCCGGCCAGAACTGAAGGAAGTTCCATAAATTTTTGCAAGCTCTCAGTGACTTACAACTTAGAGGCATCTGGTGAGCATTTTTTTTTTTTTTTTTTTTGCAGTTTTTGGCCAGGGCCAGGTTTGAACCCACCATCTCCAGTATATCTGGGGCCAGCACCTTACTCCTTTGAGCCACAGGTGCCAGCGCATCTGGTGAGCATTTCAGTGAAAGCCAAAGTGACTTTTTCTTGTCCCTGATAGCCTGGTAATGTTGAGGGCTGGACGTGGCTACTGGACAATGCAGGTTGGGTCCAGAGAGCCGTCAGGACACTGGCCTATTCAGGACGCTGGCCTGTTCAGGATGCTGACCTGCTTCTGGAAGGTGGGATCTGGCTTTGTCCAGGTGTGAGGAAGATGATGAAAAGAATGAGGCCAGAAATGTCCTTCTCACACGTGCGCCCAGGAGAAGAACAGTGGTGCGGTCTTCTCTCTGAAAGCACGGAGGAAAGAGGGAAGAGCTCTGGTCTAATAATGATGGGCCTTAAGTTTCAGGCCAACAGATCATATTTCAACTCACTCCGCAGGCTGCTTCCAGCTCAGGAAATTTGAATTTCCACAATGCTGTGCAGCACTTAATAGCACCCCAGCGGGCAAAGATGGTTATGGCGCTTCTCAAGTCTAATTACGATGAGGCTGAAGCCAGAAAGCTACACAAGAAAAAGGGCTTGAGTTCTAGCCAGCCAGTACTATTTAATACGACAAACTTTCAACAAAACGAAGAATGCAGACAGTCTCACAACTCCTTTTAAAATAATTTTCATTCTTCTAGAAAATTCAGAGGTGTTGATTTCTGAACTTTTGCATTTAAATTCTGACCCCGCTACTTAGTAATTAAATGATCTTGAACTTTCCCACCCTTGATTTTGTCGTCTGCTAAGGAGGATTGAGGCTTGCCTCGTGTTCAGGGCGTCACGGGTCCAGTGTGCCCAGGTCAATGCCATTTGTTTGTTGCTGCTTCTGAATCATTATGCCCTTTTATTCTCAAAAATGTCCTGGATTATTCAATAAAATTTTATGATCACTGAATCCTTAGTGGCCATATGGCAGTGTCTGAATTCATTCAGTCTGCTATTCACATAGCGTATAAAAAATAAACATTTGATTTTTGTGCCAAAACATCTATGTTCTACGCTTTACAGATTTGACTTGTACCCTTGTCATATGCTCCATAGGTGTGGTCCTGCCTTTTAGTAAATGAGGTGAAAGCTATGTTGATTGGTTTGATGTAACCACGTCAGATTGTATTAAAAAAAATTCAGCACATTGTACCCCCCGTATGCATGAATGTATTCATGATCTATGTGTATTTGACTTAATAAAAAAAAGACAAAAAGAATAAAAATAAAGATTTTTTTATCCTAGTTCTAAAGCCTGGAAAATCCAAGATCAAGGTGCAGCAGCCTGGGTGTCTGGGAGGGCCGCTCTGGGTCTCACATGGAAGGAGAGCTACTGACAGCCCCCAGGGCTTTCTTCCCTCTCTGGTCCTCTCTTCACTGCTGCCTCTGAGAATATTCTCCTTCTTTCCCCCTCTGGTCCTTTCTTCCCCCTCTGGTCCTTTAATGAGGTCAGTTGATTAAAGTCTCAGGTCCCTCTCTCATGATTCCACTGTATACAAATTTAAAAGAAAATGGACCCTTAGAATAAGAGGAGGTTACAAAAGTCAACATCGTTGTTCTAGGGATAAGGAAATTGGCAGAAAGCTGCCAACCAGTCTGTTCAGTCAGACAGGAGTTTAGCAGCAGGATGGGAAATAGAATCCAGGTTCCGTGTCACCCATCCAATGCTCCTGATACACAGCAGAGTATTTGGGCCTCAAAGTGGTGTGTAAAATAAAGTTAAAACAATAAAAATGTATTAAAGAGGCTCAAGATAATTTATGCATTCATCTAATAAATATTTTGACTGATTATTATATACTAGGCATTGTTTTAAGTACGAACAGGGAACAAAATAGAAAAATATCTCCACTTTCATGGAACTTACATACATATATGTATTTTTTTGAGTGAGTGATACAGAAATAAACAGGCCCAGAAACAAACAGATAATGTGGTGTGTCTGATGTGTTAAATGTCACAGCAGAACAGCAAGCAGAGAAAGGGGGTCAGGAACCCAAGAGGTGGTAATAAGAATAACGTTTTAAGAAAGTCATTCAGGAAAAGCCCCACTCGTGTGGTTACATCTGAGCAAAGACAAATCTGGCTCTTATTGTTCTACCCACATGGTACCTCCTCATCCTCTCCTGACCACTGGCCACTCATCACCAGTGACCCTCTCTCAATGAGAACTTGCGGGACCTAGTATCCATTTGAACAGGGTAGTCTGCCAGTCACTTACACCCGTCACAACTTGAAACTATATACTCATATCCTCTCAACTAGTTTATCATCTTCATGAGGCTTCGGGATAAGATCTGTTATTACAGCCTTATATCACCAGCTCCCAGAATAGTTACTGGCTCATAGATGTCTTTACATCCATGTTTAAAGGGTAGATGTGGAAGTATGGATAGATGAATGGGTAGGTGAATAGATGGATGAATCAGAGGAAGGATGAATGGATGGATGGATGGATGGATGGATGGATGAGTGGATGAGTGAATGGATAGGTGGATGAGTGAATGATGGATGGATGAGTGGATGGATGAGTGGATGGATGGATGGATGGATGAGTGGAAGGAAGGATGGATGGATGGATG
>NW_003852593.1:2588433-2595372 GCF_000181295.1 Otolemur garnettii | reverse complement strand
TGGATGGATAGATAAATGAGTTGAAAGATAGATGAATGGATGGAGCAGGAGTTAGGGGAAATGTAGAACAGGCTCAAGAGAACAGAGCCTCCAAAGATGGTGCCATTAATTCCCTTCCTGCCTATAAAGGCATGCTGCAACTGACATGAAGGTGGAACCTCTTCACTTCCATTCTGGGTGGGCCTTCCTGACTCACTTATCAATACAGCATGGTAGAAGTGACCTTTTGAACAGATTTCTGTTAGAGGCTATGACGTAAGTACTACAGCTTCTTCCTACATCTCTTAAAACACTTGGGCTGTGACTACCTTGAAACCTGCATGATGGGAAGAAGCTAAAACTGGGCATATGGAAAGGTTGTGAAGAAAGACAGAAACCCATCCAGCTCCCAAGTGTTCCTCAGGCCAAATGTCAGACTCCAGTTCCAGTTTCCATCTGTTCCCGGCTGTGTCAGGGAACTCAAGCAAGAACTATTCAGCTGAGCCCAGTTGTCCACAGAAACTTAGGAGGCCACAGTCAGTTGTTGTTTTAAACAACTATGTTTTTTGTAACACAAAAGTGGATAATTGGAGGATCTAGAAAACTAAAAACTAACATATTGAGGAGCTGACATTGTTATTCAAAACATAAAATAACCATAAATATAGAAAAGGAAGATGTGAATGGACCCATTTTATAGGTAAAAAAGATGAAGATTATATAAGTCAATTGACAGCCAAAATAGGGTACAACTAGCATTAGAATTTTGGCCTAGAATAAAGACAGTCAAGAGATAGAAAAGAGAGGATGAAGTGGAAACAAAAGGCTTTATACTTTCAATATGTATAATCTTTTCTTCATCCTTTCTTAACAGACTTAGCTGAAGCCAAGAATATATAATCCTAGTGATCTTCACTAAGATAAAATGTTTTTAATCCCCTGCCCATCCCACAGGATATGTGTGTTACGATATAAATGAAATAAAATAAAATAAAGCCTTCTGTGTCTGAAATAGCAACAGCCTCCGTCCTCTCACTCTTCATGGTATCTGGAAAATCCGTCTTCAAACTCTTGGGTCCTTCTGGCTGTTTTTGGATTTGATCCAATCATTTACTAACTACCAAGAAGACCAATAGAGCAAAAAGTTCAAAGCTCCTTCCTGTTAATTAGCCCAGGCAGTTTTGAGGGTCCCAGCTGTGCAATTCATTTTCATGTGCAGTATCTCCAATTAGGCCAACTCTGTCAGAAATTTCTGGAGCTACAACTTGGCAGTCAGTGGAGAGATGCACCAGGCTCACTGAAGGTCAAGAGAGACTTTCTCTACTGATTCCCTCAAGACAACACTTCCAAATCACTTACCAGAGTAGGAACCATACTTCACATACTCCATGAAAATAAATTTTCAGTCCTTGAAAGGGATGTTATCAATGATTAAATATCTGAGTATTGCTCTTTATGCAATAGCCTAAAGGAATGTCCGGTAGGTTTGTGTCTCAGCTCTCTTCTCATATTTTGAAATGAACTGCCCAATAGTGACAGTCTGCCCTTCCCAGATGATTTGATCAAAAGACCTATGTTGGACTGGTGACTAAGGAATCCATTTAACTCCATGCCTCTGCCATGCCAATGCTATTTTACACACACAGAGATCTTCTTTCCTGCATAAGCCACATTTAAGACCCACAGACCATAGTGCCTACATGCCAGCAGCCCCGTTGAAGGGAACTGTCTTCCCACAGGACCCAAGGATGAGGACGGTGCCAGAAGACATGGCTGAGTGACCCAGGAGCCACCCCTCAGGCTAGCCAGTGCCCTGTTGTCTTACATGCAAGTAGAAAATCAGGCTGAGCCCATCCACTCCTTCCTCACTCTGGAACTAGACAGAAATGCCATTAACAGCAGCTGCTCAAAGTCAGAGTGAGAGGTGACAGGGACATGCCGGGTCCCAAGTGAGCCTGAGTGATGAGCAGTTTGTGCTGGGGATGAATAGAGTGGGAAAAGCTGGCCACGGCAAGAGGCCACGGCAAGAGGCCACGGCAGATGTGTGCTGTAGGGGGAGTAGCCCTGAGAAGGGGAAGGAGGCCGTGCAGGCAGGAGGAAGGGTCTGCCTGGATGGCCTTGGCTTCTGTACCCCTGGGCTTTCCAGAGCCACCCATTCTCCTTCAGCATCTTTACAGCTTCCTTTCTGGTGACGGTGGCTGGAGCATGGTGGCAACTTGCTTGGGAGTAAAAACTTCTTGGACTCTAAGTTCAGGAAAGGTGGCCATGTGATCTGGAGGTGACCTCCTCAGGACCAGGCACACAGAAACACGTCCCCGTGAGGGGACCTGGTGCAGGTGCTCCCCAGCTGGAGAGGCGGAAACCTGGTCCACCCCAATGTTCACAACTGAAAAGCGTAAAAACTCTGTGGGCAAAATTAAGCTTGAATTATTCCACTACAAAATGCGGAGCCGGACTTCTGGACTTGTGAAGTCCGTTCTGTTTCAACCATAAAACATTGGGTTCTCCTGCTTGGAAGCTTCCATCTGCCTGGTGGCTCATTGCCTCATCCCACCTGCCACCCGTACAGCCACCACCCCTGACGGTCCTTGCCTGGCCCGTGCTGACCAAGATTCTTCAGAACTTAACGTTCTTCCTCTCCTACTTCTCTGCAGGCCCAAGGATGAGAGCTTTCTCATTGTTTTGTTCAATTTTTTTTATCTACAAGTTCCTGAAACCAATTTAAATTCTTTCTTATCTTTTTTTTTTTTTTTTTTTTGGCCACAAATGAATAGCTGTCTTGCTTTTACCTTACCACAAAAGCAATATATGTTTATTGTAGATAATTTGAAAAATACAGAAGAAATGACAAAAGAAATAATATTTCCAACCGAGAGACAACCGATATTAACATTTTAATATACTTTCTGACTTATTTTCTATGAATATATTTATTTGCAGATATAAAATCTGATATTTTTGAATTCCTATAGTCCGATATTTTCTCTTAACATGATTTTATGAATATTTTAGATTATCATTAAATATCTTCAAAGATGCTATTTTAAACTTGCTGAGGAATATCCTATCCAGTGAAAAGACAATAGTTTACCCAACCATTTCCCTGTTACTGTATATTTGCACTAGTTCAATGCATCAGCTTCTCCCGAGAAGTTTGAATTACAATCCTGGATCTCATCACAGTCCAGGAGACAGTTGTCCCAGATGGTGTGGAGTGTCAGAGGCCAAGAAAACTGCTCACAGAAGTACCTGGCACATCAAGCTGTTGTTATCATTACAGCGCAGTCAGGGGCAGGAGGAGCTAGCCCCATTTCTGATGTTGACTTCCATCAGCCAAGGATGGGCGCTTAGTAGGACTGCTGGCCTCCGTCATATCCTTCCCCTCCCCCACTAGTACTCAAGAGAACAGGGTGCACCTCCCTTGGTGGTGACTTTGGAAGAAGAAATAGGTTTGTGCTGTGTACTAGGTTGAATAGTGGCTCCCAAAATGTTAATTCTTGGAACCTCTTTCTCAAAGGTTTTTTGCCAGCATGAAGTTAAGGATTTTGAGCTGAGCTCATCCTGGATTCAAGGTGAGCTTATGTCCAATGACCGGTGTCCTAAGGAAAAAAGGCAGAAGGATATTGGACAAAACGAAGAGAAGAAGGTGACGTGAAGACCCACGTGAAGATGGAGGAGGGACTGGGGTAACATGGCCACCGGCTGAGGAACCCCAAAAGCCACCAGAAGCCAGAAGAGATCAGAGAAGACTCTGCCCTGAGGAGTCAGAGGAAGCACCACTCTACCAGCACCTTCATTCCTGCCTTCCCGACTCCACAGCTGCCAGGAAATTGATTTCTGTTGTTTTAAACCACGGGGTTTGTGATAATTTGCTATGGCACTTTTGGCAGGTAGCAAAAAGTCACAGAAACCACGCACTATGCTGCTCCTGACACGTGCCCCCCTGCGGGGACAGGACTGCAGGTCTGGAATTGCCCTTGCTGGGACAGACACACCTGGCTGATGCTAAAGCTCAGTGTGGGAATCACACTTGGCAGTGGCTGCTTCCTGCTGCTTCCCCCATTTCTGCTTCATCAGTATTAAATCTTTTGATCTCCGTGTGGCTTCCTCCTACTTAACTTCCTTTTGGCGGAGTAGGACTCAGGAGGGAAAGCTCTGTAGCTATAATAAACTTTTATGACTTTCATCCTCAAACTCATGTCTCATATCTGCTCTTAGAGTAAGAGTGAGATTCTTTTATGCGAGGACTTGGGAATATTTAACTACCTTCACACACTCTCTCATTCTCCCCGCTTTACGTTCTTTCATCTTCCTTCTGGATGATGGAAGCCCTGTCTTGGGCTCCCATGATCTCAGCATCCAGGGCCGGGGCTGCCTGCAGCGGCTGCTTGAATTTGCCCTCTCTTCCCCTCTCTTGCCGGCCCCACCCTGCGCTCAGGTTGTTCCCGCCTCCTTAGACGCCACCTGCCTCATCCTCCTTCTTTCCTACATCCACTTTCTAACAACCGTGATGAGAAATGCGACGAGAAAAACGTAAAATGTCGTGCGTTATTTTCATTGGAATCTGATGCACCATAATTATTGTGCTGGTTTTCTAACGTAATCATATTTTTTCATATATAAAATTTCCTGTTTCCTGAGTGATCCATGCCTACAACTCTGCTCTCGAAACAAAGCTATTGTCTCAGTACTACTGTTAACTGCATCAGGGGACGCCTTGTAATGTTTCATCACGACTCCCCGAAGTCTTATGTATTCAACTGAATTGTAAAAGGTAAAGAAAATGCAGTTCTTGAATCTGGGCAAGAAGAGCCTTTGTCCAGAACTCCATGCCTCACACATCCCATACAGCACGCACGCACGCGCACACGTTCATCTGTAATCAGGTTACTCACCCTCCTTTTCCTAAACATAACTACCGTCTTAAAAAGTGGAGATTACAGCTTGGCAACTATAGCTCAGCAGCTAAGGCACCAGCCACATACACTGGAGCTGGCAGGTTCGAATCCAGCCTGGGCCTGCCAAACAACAATGACAACTACAACCAAAAAATAGCCAGGCATCGTGGCAAGTGCCTGTAGTCCCAGCTACCTGGGAGGCTAAGGCAAGAGAATTGCTTAAGCCCAAGAGTTTAAGATTGCTCTGATCTGTGATGCCACGGCATTCTACCTAGGGTGACACAGTAAGACTCTGTCTCAAAAAAAAAAAAAAGTGGTTATGATACCTACCTTTTGGAATTACTATAAAGATTAAACAAAATGATAGAATTTTGTTAAGTAAGAATAGTTATTGCTATTATTATTATTAAGCCAATATTAGTATAACACAATAGTCTGCACACATAATATTTACCGAATTAAAATTCTTATATTGTGACTTTCTGTTTTTTTTTTCATTTTTTATTTTTTTGAAGTTTTTGGCCAGGACCAGGTTTGAACCCACCACCTCCAGTATATGGGGCCGGTGCCCTACTCCTTTGAGCCACAGGTGCCACCCAGTGACTTTCTATTTTAAAAAACCACTCTCTATCATGTATCAACTCCAATTCTCCCTATTTGTATGTTTCCACCATCCTACCCAGAATGACAGAAAATTAGAGATGTTATTGAAAATATCTTTTCAAACATCAGGGGCCTGTTTCAATATATGTTAACAGAATGACCTTGCTTTCCAACAGTCCGTAGAAAATAAACTAATTAGAAGGAAGGAAATAACATGAAAAGAAAAATATTCTTCAAACAGGACATGAAAAGAGAGCTATTCTTCAAATATTTATAGGGTTTTGGCCCCAGAGTTTTCCATGTTTTCATCTCAATTCAATAGCCTCAGGAAGGGCGCACACTGTCACTCGGGGAGACAGAGAAGGACAGGGCTGACGGACGGCGCGTGAGGCTGAGAGGGACGGCAGGTGTGCTCAGGATCCGCACTCCGGGCACTAGACAGGGTGAGAAGGGATGAGACAAGTACAAAGATTCCAAATGAGAAAGTCTTGGAAGGTACAAAGATTTTGAAAACTGATGAAGAGACTCTGGGTGTCCTCATAGTCTCGGTGCCTTAGGCCACAGCCCCAGAACTTGCACAGAAGGGTACTGGAGGGAATGTCCTTTAGATTGGAGGTCTGGAAAGCCCTTTCCAGACAATCCACAGGGACAGGGTCTTCTCGCTGAGCCGGCTGCAATGGTTAATGTGACTCAGCTCCAACGTCCTCATGAGACATTCCCAGGAGAAAGGGTCTGACGGCCCAGGTGGGGATATGTGTCTATGCTTTGGGTCCATCAGCAGTGGTAAGGGACAGAGTGTGGTGGCACCAACGTGGCCACTCAGAGTGGCAGCCACCCCTGGGATTTGGTGCTGGTGTGGCCCTCTTTTCAGCTCTTACATGTTTCTTTGATGGGCCCAGGGACAGTTCCAGGCTTCCTTCATTTGAGAAGTGCCCTTGACTCCAAAAACGTGAAAAGTGCAGGATAGGGCCCAACAGAGGGAGCAGAGAGCCAGTGGCCTTCGGGCAGTCAGGGAAAGGCCGAAACACTGAATTTGTTTTCTAAGTTATCCACTTGAATCCGCCCAGGATCGTGAAGTTGAGATTTGGGACCGAAGTGAAGGAAAAGGGAACCAAAATGAGTAATTCAAATACGTTTGAAACACAAGAAAACTTTGGCTTATGTTGTGTCACTGAATCCTACCAGTACGCTGATGAGAAGGGTGAGTAATTTTATAAAGAAGAGGAAAGTGATGCTATAATCAGCCCCTTTCCTGGGCTTATGGGTGTTTCTCACACCAACCCTGATCCCCACCAGGGGCTGGTCCAGGTGTCTGTAGTGAGGCTCCCACTCTTCCCACCGTCTCTTATTTTTTACTTCCTTTAATTGAGTTGAAATTTACATGCAGAGAAAGTGTGCTGATCTTAATGATAAAGTCCAGTGAGCTTTGTCAGATGTGACAGGGGCCCAGAGTGTCATT
>NW_003852593.1:2583905-2588008 GCF_000181295.1 Otolemur garnettii | reverse complement strand
CTAACATTTTTCCAACAGTAATTATTTAGCATTCTCATCGGCAATGGAAGAGACATTTAGTTACTTCACAATTTCAGCAATAGTTAATATTGTGCTTTATTTTAAAACTTCAGGCATTTTAGTGAACGTGAAACAGTATCTCCCTTTAGTTTTAACCCAGATTCCTTCAAGACAAACGAGGTCAAGACCACTTTCACAGGCTTATCGGACATTTAGATCCTCTTGACATGCATTAAAATCGGTCCTCCACGTGGTGTTGGTGTGTAGAGTACTTGCATGTTCTAGATACAATTTTTTACCAAAATGTGTGTGTTGCAAACATATTTCCTAGTCTGTGATTTGCTTTTTTACTTGCAAAATGGTGTCTTTTAACTGGAAATAGTTTCTCAATTTTTATTAAGTCCAATTTTATAATGTTTTAAATTATAATCAGTGCTGTTGTGTCATAAGAAGTCTTTCCTGCCCCTCAAAGCTGTGAACATATTTTCCTAAGTTTTCTTCTGGAAACTTTATAACTTGAGTTTTACATGTTGTACATATTTGTGCCTCTCTTGAATTAAATACCATGTTTAGAATGATTGGGCTGAGATTCCTTTATGCTTTACACAGACAGCTAGTTTTTCTAGCACTTTTTGTTCACATTTTTACTTTTCCTATTAATTTGTCTTGTTGTCCTTGTTGAAAAGGAGTTTAATGTCTACAAGAAATATCTCATGAACATCCATATTATGCCAGAAGTTTTTGTAATCATCATCTTTTACCCAAAAAGTAATGTCCTCTTATTACTTGAACTTGAGACTTCTAAGGGTTAGATTTTGTCCCCTTCACCAAAATAATACATTCTACCAAACAGGTCTAGTTAACTTCTGGCTAACTTATTTTGGATTAAAACTCAGGAACAAAAAAGAAAGATTTCTAAATTCTTTTCAGAAAAAACAGTGATCAAAAATGAGTTTATATTCAAGAGATTAAGAATTGGAAAGGCATTAGAATTACGATCAGAAACATCGGTAGCCCGGGGACAATGGAGAACGTCTTTGATTTTGTGATAGAAAAATATTTTTAAATTCAGAATTCTATACCCAGCCCAAATATCAAATGCATGTGACTGCTAATTAAAGATATTTTCTGAGAAGCAAGATCTAAAGAATAATACCTTCTTTGAACTCTCCCATAAGAAGCTTCTGGAGGACGTCCCCACCAGAACCAGCAGCTGAAACTAGATATGAAAAGAAATGAGGGTGAGATGCCTTTAGATGTGGACAAATGGAGGGTGAGCGTAAGATGCAATGTGAGTCCTAAGAAAATTGGTGATGGAAATTCCAACTGAACCAGCAATTAATCAGTGCAGACGGGAACAGGTCAGAAATTTCTAGGTTGCACCATATCAAACACATTTAAGTGCATCAACAGGTTTTTAAAATGAGGTGAAATGTAGGGATTATGTTTGTGGTAAGCACATAAATAATTACAAGCAAACTAATCCACAAAATATTGCATAGGGGGAAAAAATCACAGTAGCTTACTGAGTGGACCAACTGCCAATATGTTTATATGCTCATAATAATTTTAATATTAAATTAAGACCTACAAATTAGAATATCTTCATAATAGGTGGGAGAAAGATTAGAAAGTGAGCTCGTGGTAGATGTGAGGGCTGAAGGATGTAAATGAAAGATAAGTCCTCATCTCCAGAAGACAAGGCATTACCCACTGCTTAAAATGGTCAAGACAATGAAGTCTCACTGAATTTGGTTCTCGTAATGAGCAATCCAGTGTTTTCTGGGACAGAACAGCTCAGCAAAGCAGTGTAAGGAAGACAGCGGGCAGCAAACCGAGGCTGGTGCAGGCAGCAAAGCGTGACCTTGTCCTCGGGCTCAGGCCGAGTTGGGGTGGAGGATTCTGGTTCCCAAACCCTTGTGGCTATTAAAGCAAAGCCAGAACAGCTGCTGCCCTGACCTGCCTTCTCCTGTCAGCCTTGTGGCTGATGTGGCTGTCACCCTGTGCAAGGCGTCCTAGCTCCTCTCTCTGTAAAACTTGTGAAGACTCTTCTGTGACCTGGTGCTGCACTTCACCTCCGTGTGTCTCCTTAGCCTGCCTCAGCCCCGCCCGCATCTGATGGCTGATGCAGCTTCCCACCTCCACCTTTACACTCTGCTGCAACTATTATCATGCGCAGATTCGAGGGCTGACTTCATCCTGCTTCCTGCCGTCCCGATGCCCCAGCATACCTGGTCCAGCCCCATCCTAGGACCCAACACTTCAGCGGGTCCATGAGACCAGGACTATAAGGAGGCCCCACATGACCCCCCCACCACGATTACCGACGCATTATCATGGCCACCTCTGACCCCCAGACTGCCTGCCTAAACTTTTGGGTGATAATATTTAGATTCACATGAGGCTTGTCAAATAGTAACTTAGAAAAATGTATAGGAACATGGAAAGGCTCAATTAGGAAAACATCTTAGTCAGTTTAGGCTGTCATAACAAACTGCTGCAGACTGGGTAGTTTAAACAGCAAAAAAAGAAAGACAGGAAAACAAATTCCCACAGTTCTAGAGCCTGGAAAGTTCAAGAACAAGAGGCTGTCGAGGGAGGTTTCTCTCTAAGGCCCCTGCGCTGGGCATGTAGGTGGCTGCCATCCCGATGTGTGCTCACTAATCTCCTCTTGAGAGCGAGCGAGAGGACGCAGCCCTCTGTTGTCCCCACCCTCATGACCTCATCTAACCCTAATCACCGGCCCTCTATACAGGTACCCTCACACTGGGAGGCAGGGCTACCATGTATGCATTTGGGGGGAACAGAACCATCCAATTCCTAACAGAGTTCCAAAAGATTGGTTCTCCTGTGGCAGAACAGAATCTTCTCTCCCACACCCTATTTATAATTTCCCTCCCTGTTGCTAGACACAGGAGCATGATGGGGATGCCCTATCAAATAAACGAGGGTGTCTGGGGAGCAGATTGAGATTAAATTTGTCACAAAACATTCAAAGACAGTGTATAAGGTAAGTTACTTTATGTGAGTGTGACAAGCTCGAATTAGAAAACCGGCTCTGTCACTTACCAACCTCACAACCTTGAATAAATTATTTAATCCCCCCCATCCTCCGTGCCTTACCCTCATTTTTAAACGGGGGCCAGAAATGCTTATCGGATACAGTTATTATCAGGATTAAAGGCTACAGTGTAACATTCGGGATCTAGAGCATGTGGTCCATCTACAGTAGTCCCCATCGTTTTTACTTTCTTTGGTGAGACCTCTTTTTACACGCCTTCCTGTGAATACTTCCAAAAGCAATTATCACCGTGGTTGCTATGTAAATTCTATCAGTGTCCCAGGTGCAGAAGACGAAAAATAAAGGGAAGAGGGAGGAGAGCAAAGGAAGAGGAACAGGTGGAGGAGGAGAAAGGAATCCCACACTTACTGAGATGCTGCCGCGCCCCAGCCCTGCAGGTCCTGCCACATCTCCATGCGTTGTCGTTACCATCTCGTCTTTGCAGATGAGAAAGGGGGAGCCCAGAAACTGAGAAGTCACATATCCAGCGTGCCACAAAGTGTGCTAGATTGATACAAATTGCATCTGTTACATCTACTCACTGTCCAGGGTGAGGGCCGGGTGTCCCGCTCTCGCGAGAAGGAAACGCGTGCACAGACTGGTCCACGGAGCTCAGGTTCGCAAAGCGCGTGCGCGCAGCCGGCCTGTCCGCGACCTCTGCTTGTCACACACCGTTTTGTGGCCTCCAGGCTTGATGGGAGGACAATGTTCGTGCGCACTTGTGGGACTGGATTTTCAAATTCACTTCTGTTGTTCTTGGCTGCTTGAAGCAAAAGCAAACACTATTTGAGTAAGAGGAAAAAATCAGGTCTTGAGCAAACACCTTGCTGCCCTCAAAAGCAGTGATAGTATTTTATTTTAACGGCTCTTGTACCCAAGGGACAGAGGTGAGATCGTTGCCGAGAGACTTCCTAGAGGAAGCATCAAGCTTTGATTCATTCAGCTAACATGTATTCTGAGTCCCTTACGTGCCGAGAATCGTGACAGGTTTTGAATCGCGGCTTTTGGATCCTTCCTAAGCCTGGTGAGATGTTGCTTGTGT
>NW_003852593.1:2581845-2583586 GCF_000181295.1 Otolemur garnettii | reverse complement strand
ACATGGGTAATAACAGCTGCCTCCCATGGCCTGTGTCCTGTGTCCCGGACTATGTCCTCTCTGTGGTCTATCTTATTTGATAATCACAGGTGTCATCAGGTAATAACAGCTGCCTCCCATGGCCTGTGTCCTGTGTCCCGGACTATGTCCTCTCCGTGGTCTATCTTATTTGATAATCACAGGTGTCACATGGGTAATAACAGCTGCCTCCCATGGCCTGTGTCCTGTGTCCCAGACTATGTCCTCTCCGTGGTCTAATTTGATAATCACAGGCATCACATGAGCACTATTCTATTACATATTATAATGAGATGTCTTTTTATACACAATTAAACTATTTCTGAGAGCATACGAGCAATTTCCCCAGTGTAATATAGCTTGTAAGTGGGAGAGATGCTGTTTGAAATCAAAGCTCCAGCCATTAAGTTCCCTGTGACACAGCATGACAGAGTGAACCAAGGATCAGCCACGGCAGGAGTCAAGACACCTCTGGCATCAAGACGAAGCCAGTGGAGTGAGTTAGGGACCCGTGCCAGGAGAGAAAAGCCAGAACAAGAACATTAGACCAGGTCCAGGCAGCGCAGAGACCAGACCAGGTTAAATGTGAGGCCACCACCTGAAAAGATGAAGACCGCCACCCAGGGCAGCGGCCAGGGAGCGGGGTCTCAGCACATGGCTGCGGCTGCACCTCAGGGCGTACCACTTCCTTTGCAACAGACAAAATTGTTCTTTGCTCACAGCTGGGGGCTCCTAAAACAGCGTGCAGATGGGCCAGCCATGAATTCCCATTGCACACGGAGCGCTGATGTCAACAGCGTTTAGGAGAAGAAAACGCACCTCCCAACAGCAACACAGATCCACCTTTATTGGTAAGAATGACGCTGAACCTTAGAGTTAAGGGTCATTCTCTCAGCCAGTTCTCAGTAAGTGTCTTACAGGTCAAATTTGGAAGTTTAAGACACTGGAGCAGAAGGCTAAGGAATGAAGAGAACAAGCTGCCCGGCCTCAGAGAGTGGATGCTGCCATGGAAAGAGGGAGACAGAGAGCAAGCCAAAAGTAAATAAATGTCAGATAAGTTTTGTTAGTGGACCCGTCTGAGACCCTCACTGTATGTACCGTGCCATTTTGATGGGAAAATGCAACTTGTGATTTTCAGGCAACATGAACCAGGAACAGGATTGAGAATCCAAAAATCTTGGTGCTGGGCTCACAGCACCAAGGAGCAGGTTCCTTTTCCTCAGTTTCCCCATAATAAAAACAGGGAGCACAGCACGTATCATTTCCTGAAGGCATTAAAGTACATTGGCAAGATGCTTAATCAACAAGCAAACTAAGAAAGCTTCTACAACTAAATAAATGTGCTTCTCCCAATGTCAAGTGCTATAAAGGAAATAAAAATGAGCAGCATCAGAAGTGAGAGAAGCAGAGAAACTGCTTTCCAGGAGTGCTCAGGGCAGGCCCCTGGAGGGGCATCCCATGAGCAGAGGTCTGCACAGCTGGAACTGCCCACAGGGGAATGTCCTGCTGGGAAGAGGGATGGCAAATCCAGAAGGTTTGGGAGCCTGGCTGAGTGGGACACGTGTGTAAAGGAGAGGCCGATTCTAACACAGGGGGAAGCTGGTTGCACTGTGCGCTCCCTGGTGCTCGGGCAGATTTATTCTGAGTGCCCAGGGAAACCGTGGGTGGATTTTAAACAGGGGAGGGAGACATCTAATTGGTTAAGGCTTTTAAGATATCACTG
>NW_003852593.1:2581203-2581825 GCF_000181295.1 Otolemur garnettii | reverse complement strand
GGGAGGCTGAGAGAGGCAGGAAGATCACTTGAGCCCAAGAGTTTGGGGTTGCTGTGAGCTATGACACCACAACACTCTACCACGGGTGACAAATGAGACTCTGTCTCAAAAAAAAAAAAAAAGAAAGAAACAAAGAAGTTTACTTAAAGGTATGTATTTGTGAATGTTTTAATAGCACCTCCTTTAAACAGGGTTTTCTTACCTATTGCATCTGAGAAGCTGCGCCTCCCCCACAACCACAGTCAGACCTCGGTAGACTCACTGCACAGCACTCTGGGTCTGAGCAACCCCAGTTTCCCGCACACAGTCAGACTGCAGCAGACTCACTGCACAGCACTCTGGGTCTGAGCAGCCCCGGCTTCCCCCACACAGTCAGACTGTGACAAACTCACTGCACAGCACTCTGGGTCTGAGCAACCCCGGCTTCCCCCACACAGTCAGACTGTGACAAACTCACTGCACAGCACTCTGGGTCTGAGCAGCCCCGGCTTCCCCCACACAGTCAGACTGCAGCAGACTCACTGCACAGCACTCTGGGTCTGAGCAACCCCGGCTTCCCCCACACAGTCAGACTGCGGCAGACTCACTGCAGAGCACTCTGGGTCTGAGCAACCCCGGCTTC
>NW_003852593.1:2576935-2581183 GCF_000181295.1 Otolemur garnettii | reverse complement strand
AGCACTCTGGGTCTGAGCAACCCCGGCTTCCCCCACACAGTCAGACTGCGGCAGACTCACTGCAGAGCACTCTGGGTCTGAGCAACCCCGGCTTCCCCCACACAGTCAGACTGTGGCAGACTCACTGCAGAGCACTCTGGGTCTGAGCAACCCCGGCTTCCCCCACACAGTCAGACTGTGGCAGACTCACTGCACAGCACTCTGGGTCTGAGCAACCCCGGCTTCCTCCACTGGCCATTGCGAAGTTGTAAGCTGCCCTGCAAAGGCTTTGGTGTGACTGGAAATGTTGGGCAGAATGTTTTTACGATGTTGTAACGATTATTTGTAGAAATATAGATAGACATAGATATAGATAAATACAGGTATCTCAATATATAAGTGTTCAGTCAAAAACATTTACTATAATCCTACTGTAAATAGAATTGGGTGCAACAGAGTATTCAAAATAAAATTAAAGAAAAAAAGATTTCCTCACAGTGTTTACAACACTTATTTGTTTAAGACACTGTGAATTAGTTTTCTGTATCTCGTGAGACCAAAATCTATTGGCTAATTTAAGTGAACATTCCCAGAGGGTGAAGCTGAAATTCAGATACAGCGGAACACAGAGGCCTCAGGTGGCCTCACCAGTGTCAACGGATGCCAATAAAATCCCAAAAACTCGGAGCGTAAGCAGGACAGACACACAGAGAGGATTGTTGGTTAACTTTTATAAATCCTATTTAAGAGTTGGTTTAGTAATCACAGGTTGCATTTTCTGAGCAAAAGATGGAAAGTGAAAAGTAAACCTCCTGGTTGGTTAGAGCAGGGGCGGCTGGAGGGCCTGGATGTAACCGTTAAGTCACTTTAGTGGAGGGGCGGGGACCCTGGTGAGATCTCACTCCTCTTTGTCCAGCAAAGGAATGTTAATTATAGAGGAGAGAGATGAGTGGAACTGCTCAGCAAAGGAACTAAAGAGGTGAGAAAGACTTTTTTTTTAAAGAATCCTTTTTTTTTTTTTCCTTGCATAAAAGGTGACAGACTAAACTAGAAGGAGAATTTGCATAATAGAACAGCAGCAGAGACCAACCAGTCTAAGCAAAAGGTGTTGTGGGGCTTGCAGCCAGCCGAGGTGCTCACACATTTTAATAAGCTCCAGGTCTGAGCTTGTGCTGGTGTATTGGAATCAGCATGAACGTGGGAGTCAGGGAAAATCTATTCTGCAAGTTATCAGGGACGGTGGACAGGCAGCCTGAGCCCCTCCCTGGACAGTGGACTTTGCTAGATGGATGACCAAAATGTCCCTCACGCCTCTCTTTGGTAAAATGGGAGTTCTTCTGAAAATTAAACAGGATAATCCGTGCACAGGGTCCCTCCACAGCAAGCTCTCCACATGAGCGTCCCCGCCCCTCCCCAACATTAAAGATTAAAAAGTCATTTTCCTATTGGAACATTCAGAGTGGACTCCCCGAGGATGATGAATTCTATTAATATTTGTCTCTCAAATAAAAGAACAATTGAGGGAAAAAATTGCACTCGGCCAAATCCATTTTAAATGGATGAGAGTGAAGCGGACAGTGATGAAGAGGAATGCAGGCAGGCGGGTACAGAAAGGGACTCGGACCGCTTTGCTGCTAATGGGTGCCACCGACAGTTCATTACTGATAAATGTAGGATAATGATGTCCTTAATGAGTCTTTTCGTGCACAAATTCATCATAAAACAAGAGGATGAGGTAAAACAAAAAGTCTGTGACTACCATCAGAAAGCAGGGCAAGCAGGGATGATTTCCATCCCCCGAGGAGCTACAGGTTTAATAAAGCCTTTGGAGATTCTCCTCATCGTGCCCCAACTTAATAGCTTTACTTCTAGCATCTCAGAGGTAGATTTCCACCTGCTGAGACTCCGGGGAGCTGGAAGGGGCCCAGAAGAGGTGGTTCGCTGCTGCTGCTTTAAGCCTCCATGGTCCTTATGAGTTAGTCAACCTCGATCCTCACCTGCACCCTCACTTTCTCACTGGTAAGATGAGGGCAATAACACCCTTTCCGGTGCCTGGTACTTGGTTGGTATGTTGGGCTGAACTGTGTCCCTCTTGAAATCTGCACGGTCAAAGTCCTAACTCCCCCCACCAAGGTCATGGGAAGGTGACTGTAGTTGGAGATAAGACCTAAGGTCATTAAGTTAAAAGAAGGTCGTTAGGAAGGCACTAATCAAATATGACCACAGTCCTTATACCAAGAGAAATTAGGGCGCAGACACTCACAGAGGCGAGACCAGGTGAGGACACAGG
Source organism: Otolemur garnettii (assembly GCF_000181295.1). NCBI lineage: Eukaryota > Metazoa > Chordata > Mammalia > Primates > Galagidae > Otolemur > Otolemur garnettii. The sequence continues at coordinate 2,578,914 of NW_003852593.1, read as the reverse complement.
GAAGACACTTCAGACCTGCTGACACTCTGCACTTAGGCTTCTCAGTCTCCAGAGCGCTGAGACAGTGGATTGTTAAGCCCCTGCAAACTAGCTCCTGCTCACCGGTGAGGGGAGAGCTTTCGTGCACCTGCTCCTTGTAAACGGTGCCTCACGGAGCCTGTGGCAGCCGCCCAGGAAAATGTCAGGCGCTGGTGCTGGGTGGAAGTGCTCTTCCAAGTCACAGTGCAGAGCATGACAAGCCTTTTAGAGGTCACAACCACTGCTCTCTCTGGCTTTCTGTGTACATTTCACAGAAAATCTTTTGGTGTAATGTTCCAAATAATGGACTCTGTAAAATGACAGAACAAAATCAAGTTGACCTAATGGCAAATCGATACCACTTAATGCCTGTGGTCAGCAGGATTCTAGGAAGTCCCCCAACCTCCAGGCCCCTGGACCGTGTGCCCTGTGTGACGTCTTTCCTGCAGCACAGGCGGGACTGTGGACGTGATGAGCTGTAAGATTTGACAGGCTGCATTACAGGGCGGAGGTGACACTGGCCGTGCTTGTGACGGTGCCGCACTGTATACAAGATTCATCACGATGGAGGGTGAGACTCTCCCACTGGCTGTGAAGGAGAGAGCCACCACGTCATGAGCCCCGTGACCAGGACCTGAGGTTGGCCTCCAGGAGCTGAGCAACAAACAGGGTGTCAGTCCCACAGCCACAAGGAACTGACTTCCGCCAACAGCCTGAGTAAGCAGGAAGGGGACCCAGAGCTTTAGACACATGTGATGGCAGCACCTTGATTTCAATTCCTCTTCTCATTGAGCCCCAGGCCTGGACTCCTGACCCACAGAATTATGACATAATAAATGTATGTTGTGGTAAGCTGCTAATTTAGATATAATTTGTGAAGGCAGAAATAGGAAACTAACACAAGGGCACAGTGCCACGATGCTCGTGATGGTGCTGTGATGATGCTGCCTTGTCTCCTGTTGGCCGACAGACACATACAGAGAGACACACACAGACAGACACACAGACACACAGACATATACAGAGACACATACTGAGACACACAGACACACAGAGAGACACAGACAGACACACAGACACACAGACATATACAGAGACACAGAGACACACACAGACACACAGACACACACAGAGAGACACAGACAGACACACAGACACACAAACATATACAGAGACACACACAGACAGACACACAGACACACACAGACACACAGACACATACAGAGAGACACACACAGACACACAGACACATACAGACAGACACAGACAGACACACAGACACACAGACACATACAGAGAGATACACACAGACAGACACACAGACACACAGACACATACTGAGACACACAGACACACAGACACACATAGACACACAGACACACACAGAGAGACACAGACAGACAGACACACAGACACGCAGACATATACAGAGACACACACAGACAGACAGACACACACAGACACAGAGACACACAGACACACAGACATATACAGAGACACATACTGAGACACACAGACACACAGAGAGACACAGACAGACACACAGACACACAGACAGATACACACAGACACACACACACAGACAGACATACAGACACACAGACACATACAGACAGACATACAGACACACAGACAGATACACACAGACACACATACAGAGACACACACAGACAGACATACAGAGACACAGACACATACAGAAAGACACACACAGACAGACACACAGACACACACAGACAGACATACAGACACACAGACAGATACACACAGACACACAGACAGATACACACAGACAGACACACACAGACAGACATACAGACACACAGACACATACAGACAGACATACAGACACACAGACAGATACACACAGACACATAGACAGATACACACAGACACACAGACACACACAGACAGACATACAGACACAGACACACACAGACAGACATACAGACACACAGACA
>NW_003852593.1:2571625-2576915 GCF_000181295.1 Otolemur garnettii | reverse complement strand
CACTGCAGCTTGTAGCAGGAAAAATTGAAGTTGGGAGCTATTTTATTACTCAGGCAGCTGCTGGGGTTGGCGTGGATGAGAGCAGGTCAGTGACAGCAGCCACAGACACAGGGTGAGTTTGGGAGGACACCTGCGGGTGCACAAGTGAGTGCCCAGAGGAAACCAGTCTGCGCAGTGCAGGGTCACTTACAAACATCTGTCCTGAGCCCCAGGGGAGCAAGTGGGGCTGCCTAGTCAGTCCTAGGGCCCATAGAGGAACAGAGCTGGCAGTGCAAGAGGAAAGGCTTGGGGGTTTGTGTTATTAGACTGGAGACACCTTTCCACGTCCACAGGGAGAAGTCAAATTTGCTAAAGTAAATATTCTTCAGCTCAAAGACACGTCTTCAGGACCGAAGATAAAAATTGGTAAGTCATTCACTCACTGATTTCCTTTAAAGTACGAATCCAGATGAACTCACCCGGGAAGACAGCAGGCAGAAACACCCTGGGTTCCTCGCAGTTAGAGCTGCAGAGAGGGGAGAGCTGCCCACAGGTCTGCACCAACACCTAAACACTTGGTTGGCGTCCAGGGGAAGATATTGTCTTTAGAAAACAGTGGGGTCTGCTGGGCTCAGTGGCTCCCGCCTGGAATCCTAGCACTCTGGGAGGCCATGGCAGGTGGATTGCCTGAGCTCATGAGTTCCAGGCCAGCCTGAGCAGAAGTGAGACACCCATCTCTACTAAAAATGAAAAACCGAGGCAAGAGGATCCCTTGAGCCCACGAGTTGGAGGTTGCTGTGAGCTATGACGCTGCCACAGCACTCTACAGAGGGTGACCAAAAAAAACCAGTGGTGTCCTACCGTTCAAGGAAACACACCTGTGATCCCAGCACCCTGGGAGGCCGAGGTGGGTGGCATGCTTGAGTTTAAGACCAGCCTGACAAAGAGCAAGACCCTGTCTCTAAAAATAGAAAAACTAGCTGGGCATGGTGACAGGTACCTGTCATCCCACCTAGGGGAGGCTGAGAGAGGCAGGAAGATCACTTGAGCCCAAGAGTTTGAGGTTGCTGTGAGCTATGACACCACAACACTCTACCACGGGTGACAAATGAGACTCTGTCTCAAAAAAAAAAAAGAAACAAACAAAGAAGTTTACTTAAAGGTATGTATTTGTGAATGTTTTAATAGCACGGGGTTTTCTTACCTATTGCATCTGAGAAGCTGCACCTCCCCCACAACCACAGTCAGACCTCAGCAGACTCACTGCACAGCACTCTGGGTCTGAGCAACCCCGGCTTCCCCCACACAGTCAGACTGCGGCAGATTCACTGCACAGCACTCTGGGTCTGAGCAGCCCCGGCTTCCCCCACACAGTCAGACTGCGGCAGACTCACTGCACAGCACTCTGGGTCTGAGCAACCTGGCTTCCCGCACACAGTCAGACTGCAGCAGACTCACTGCACAGCACTCTGGGTCTGAGCAACCTGGCTTCCCTGCACACAGTCAGACTGCAGCAGACTCACTGCACAGCACTCTGGATCTGAGCAACCCCGGCTTCCCGCACACAGTCAGACCTCGGCAGACTCACTGCACAGCACTCTGGGTCTGAGCAACCCGGCTTCCTCCACTGGCCATTGCGAAGCTGTAAGCTGCCCTGCAAAGGCTTTGGTGTGACTGGAAATGTTGGGCAGAATGTTTTTACGATGTTGTAACGATTATTTGTAGAAATATAGATAGACATAGATATAGATAAATACAGGTATCTCAATATATAAGTGTTCAGTCAAAAACATTTACTATAATCCTACTGTAAATAGAATTGGGTGCAACAGAGTATTCAAAATAAAATTAAAGAAAAAAAGATTTCCTCACAGTGTTTACAACACTTATTTGTTTAAGACACTGTGAATTAGTTTTCTGTATCTCGTGAGACCAAAATCTATTGGCTAATTTAAGTGAACATTCCCAGAGGGTGAAGCTGAAATTCAGATACAGCGGAACACAGAGGCCTCAGGTGGCCTCACCAGTGTCAACGGATGCCAATAAAATCCCAAAAACTCGGAGCGTAAGCAGGACAGACACACAGAGAGGATTGTTGGTTAACTTTTATAAATCCTATTTAAGAGTTGGTTTAGTAATCACAGGTTGCATTTTCTGAGCAAAAGATGGAAAGTGAAAAGTAAACCTCCTGGTTGGTTAGAGCAGGGGCGGCTGGAGGGCCTGGATGTAACCGTTAAGTCACTTTAGTGGAGGGGCGGGGACCCTGGTGAGATCTCACTCCTCTTTGTCCAGCAAAGGAATGTTAATTATAGAGGAGAGAGATGAGTGGAACTGCTCAGCAAAGGAACTAAAGAGGTGAGAAAGACTTTTTTTTTAAAGAATCCTTTTTTTTTTTTTCCTTGCATAAAAGGTGACAGACTAAACTAGAAGGAGAATTTGCATAATAGAACAGCAGCAGAGACCAACCAGTCTAAGCAAAAGGTGTTGTGGGGCTTGCAGCCAGCCGAGGTGCTCACACATTTTAATAAGCTCCAGGTCTGAGCTTGTGCTGGTGTATTGGAATCAGCATGAACGTGGGAGTCAGGGAAAATCTATTCTGCAAGTTATCAGGGACGGTGGACAGGCAGCCTGAGCCCCTCCCTGGACAGTGGACTTTGCTAGATGGATGACCAAAATGTCCCTCACGCCTCTCTTTGGTAAAATGGGAGTTCTTCTGAAAATTAAACAGGATAATCCGTGCACAGGGTCCCTCCACAGCAAGCTCTCCACATGAGCGTCCCCGCCCCTCCCCAACATTAAAGATTAAAAAGTCATTTTCCTATTGGAACATTCAGAGTGGACTCCCCGAGGATGATGAATTCTATTAATATTTGTCTCTCAAATAAAAGAACAATTGAGGGAAAAAATTGCACTCGGCCAAATCCATTTTAAATGGATGAGAGTGAAGCGGACAGTGATGAAGAGGAATGCAGGCAGGCGGGTACAGAAAGGGACTCGGACCGCTTTGCTGCTAATGGGTGCCACCGACAGTTCATTACTGATAAATGTAGGATAATGATGTCCTTAATGAGTCTTTTCGTGCACAAATTCATCATAAAACAAGAGGATGAGGTAAAACAAAAAGTCTGTGACTACCATCAGAAAGCAGGGCAAGCAGGGATGATTTCCATCCCCCGAGGAGCTACAGGTTTAATAAAGCCTTTGGAGATTCTCCTCATCGTGCCCCAACTTAATAGCTTTACTTCTAGCATCTCAGAGGTAGATTTCCACCTGCTGAGACTCCGGGGAGCTGGAAGGGGCCCAGAAGAGGTGGTTCGCTGCTGCTGCTTTAAGCCTCCATGGTCCTTATGAGTTAGTCAACCTCGATCCTCACCTGCACCCTCACTTTCTCACTGGTAAGATGAGGGCAATAACACCCTTTCCGGTGCCTGGTACTTGGTTGGTATGTTGGGCTGAACTGTGTCCCTCTTGAAATCTGCACGGTCAAAGTCCTAACTCCCCCCACCAAGGTCATGGGAAGGTGACTGTAGTTGGAGATAAGACCTAAGGTCATTAAGTTAAAAGAAGGTCGTTAGGAAGGCACTAATCAAATATGACCACAGTCCTTATACCAAGAGAAATTAGGGCGCAGACACTCACAGAGGCGAGACCAGGTGAGGACACAGGGAAGACACTTCAGACCTGCTGACACTCTGCACTTAGGCTTCTCAGTCTCCAGAGCGCTGAGACAGTGGATTGTTAAGCCCCTGCAAACTAGCTCCTGCTCACCGGTGAGGGGAGAGCTTTCGTGCACCTGCTCCTTGTAAACGGTGCCTCACGGAGCCTGTGGCAGCCGCCCAGGAAAATGTCAGGCGCTGGTGCTGGGTGGAAGTGCTCTTCCAAGTCACAGTGCAGAGCATGACAAGCCTTTTAGAGGTCACAACCACTGCTCTCTCTGGCTTTCTGTGTACATTTCACAGAAAATCTTTTGGTGTAATGTTCCAAATAATGGACTCTGTAAAATGACAGAACAAAATCAAGTTGACCTAATGGCAAATCGATACCACTTAATGCCTGTGGTCAGCAGGATTCTAGGAAGTCCCCCAACCTCCAGGCCCCTGGACCGTGTGCCCTGTGTGACGTCTTTCCTGCAGCACAGGCGGGACTGTGGACGTGATGAGCTGTAAGATTTGACAGGCTGCATTACAGGGCGGAGGTGACACTGGCCGTGCTTGTGACGGTGCCGCACTGTATACAAGATTCATCACGATGGAGGGTGAGACTCTCCCACTGGCTGTGAAGGAGAGAGCCACCACGTCATGAGCCCCGTGACCAGGACCTGAGGTTGGCCTCCAGGAGCTGAGCAACAAACAGGGTGTCAGTCCCACAGCCACAAGGAACTGACTTCCGCCAACAGCCTGAGTAAGCAGGAAGGGGACCCAGAGCTTTAGACACATGTGATGGCAGCACCTTGATTTCAATTCCTCTTCTCATTGAGCCCCAGGCCTGGACTCCTGACCCACAGAATTATGACATAATAAATGTATGTTGTGGTAAGCTGCTAATTTAGATATAATTTGTGAAGGCAGAAATAGGAAACTAACACAAGGGCACAGTGCCACGATGCTCGTGATGGTGCTGTGATGATGCTGCCTTGTCTCCTGTTGGCCGACAGACACATACAGAGAGACACACACAGACAGACACACAGACACACAGACATATACAGAGACACATACTGAGACACACAGACACACAGAGAGACACAGACAGACACACAGACACACAGACATATACAGAGACACAGAGACACACACAGACACACAGACACACACAGAGAGACACAGACAGACACACAGACACACAAACATATACAGAGACACACACAGACAGACACACAGACACACACAGACACACAGACACATACAGAGAGACACACACAGACACACAGACACATACAGACAGACACAGACAGACACACAGACACACAGACACATACAGAGAGATACACACAGACAGACACACAGACACACAGACACATACTGAGACACACAGACACACAGACACACATAGACACACAGACACACACAGAGAGACACAGACAGACAGACACACAGACACGCAGACATATACAGAGACACACACAGACAGACAGACACACACAGACACAGAGACACACAGACACACAGACATATACAGAGACACATACTGAGACACACAGACACACAGAGAGACACAGACAGACACACAGACACACAGACAGATACACACAGACACACACACACAGACAGACATACAGACACACAGACACATACAGACAGACATACAGACA
>NW_003852593.1:2565843-2571605 GCF_000181295.1 Otolemur garnettii | reverse complement strand
GGCAGGCACACAATAGTTTTAGGACCCTGTGTTTTAACAAGTAGCCAGTCTTATCTCACCACAAACTTTCCCTTCCTCTTTAGTAAAGAACAAGAAAACCCAATTAAAGAAGAAAATTCTCCCTGCTTCTCTCTGATCATGAAGGAAAAAAAAATTTTTTTTATATCAATATTTCAGGTCTGGGAACAGCTTACAAAAAATGGACAGGTTGGATTATTGAATGTCCTCAAGGAAATGGAAATTTATCACCAGCACATATTTCCTACCGAGAGATCAAATGCCACGCAGGCAGTGTGTAGAAAACTTGTGTTTATAAGTAAAAAAGAAGAAAGATAGATGTAAATCTTGGCTCTGTGATTTGCCGTCAGAGCATGGCTACAATGTTTGATCTAAGCTTTGTCTTCTATAAAATGGAGACACGAATACCTACTTTAGGAAATATTTTCTTCTTGTATTGATGTATAATTAACTATTTTTAAATTCACCATCTTAAAGTGTACAACTTAGTGGGTTTTATATAGTTACAATGTTGTGCAACCGTCATCACTATCTAATCGCAGAACATTCCATCACCTCAGAAAGAATCCACGCCCTTCAGCAGACACACCCCTTCTCCCTCACAGCCTCTGGTGTCCACTGATGAATTGCTCTATTTTTTAATTCCATGTAAATAGAACCAGAAAACATGTGGCCGTTTGAATCTGGCCCCTTTCACTTGGCATAACGTTCCCAAGGCTAATCCTTACTGTACCTCTTGAGATGTTTGTGATTTAAAAAAAGCAGCCTCAAGCCAGAACTGCCCTGTCCGTTAAACTATCACCTAATACAGTGTAGATATCCCTGCCCTTGACATCTGCACCTGAGTATCCTTCAAACTCTTTCTGAAACCCCCTGGCCCTGGGAGCTCACTGTCCAGAAGGGAAGACCCTCCCCATGACAATAAAGTTCTGACTGCTGAAAAACTGGTCCATGGATTGAAACAAAATGTACCTCCTCTCAACGTCCACCCGCGAGTCCTTGTCATAGGTTGAATACAGGGTCCCCCTAAAAAGATATGTTGAACTCCCAACCCTTGGTACCTCAGAATGTGACCTCCTTTAGAAATCATCTTAATAGTCTACGGGCATCCACCCTGAAGGGGCCCGATCTTGTCTGATCTCAGAAGCTAAGCAGGGTCGGGCCTGGTTAGTACTCGGATGGGAGAAATCATCTTCATAGATGTGGTGAAGGTGTGGTCATTCGGAAGGGCCATAAGCCAGCATGCCAGGCCTCCCTTGGTGGCTGTGAGGTCATTCGGAAGGGCCATAAACCAGCGTGCCAGGCCTCCCTTGGTGGCTGTCCTAATAGGAACAGCGACCTCTGTCCCATGTTGCTTTTTATCCTGGGATGAGAGTGTGTGTGCGTGTGTGTATGTGTGTGTGTGCACGCGCATATGCCCCTGCCTGCCCCCAATCTCCCATTTTCTGAAATCAACTGATACACTTACACTTTTATTATCCATCTTATTCACTACTCTATTTCCAGCATTTAGAAGAGTAATATATGATAGCTGTTCAATAAATACTTCTTGAAAAGAAATTAATATATAAATAATAAATGGTGGAGGGAAAGCGATTGGAAGGCAAGGCCGACTCCGGGGCAGGAACACCTCTGAGTCATTGGCACGGTTGTCGCCGAGCCTGAGGAAGCCTGGCCAGCGTTCTTGGAAGGAAGTTCGAGTTGGAAACTGGCTTGACCAGGTGGACCCCTCTGCTGTGTGCCGTGATGGCCTCTTTCCACACTTTCAAGTTGTTGTGTAACATCCAGAGGGGTTACGAGTAAAGACTCTGCAAAGAAAAAGCAAGTTCCAGGGTCCAAAACCCCAAGCAGGGGCATGTGGGGAGCATCCTCTGCCCACTGAACACTCCTCCAGTAACCAGATGGGCCCTTAAACATATCACATCAGGTAGACCACAAACTCCAGAATTATTGCTTTGCAGAATTTCTCTGCCTATAGACTTTTCCAGGAGTTGCTAAAGATTTGGCAATTTTTCTCCCTAACCGCTAACAAAATGTCTGAACCTGTTTGGAAGAAATCTGCTGGGGAAGAGCTGTTTATTAAAACAGACGCAGACAGTCCCCAGACAGAAAGCCAGGGGCCCAGCCCAGGGACAGCCCAGCCTGGAACAAATCAGTTCCCGATGAGACCTGGAGAGTGGGAAGTGGCCCGCGGCTCCCCACCTTCTGCTCCACGCCATCTGGCTCCCCGCACGCCCTTCCTTGGTGGAGTTTTAATTTCCGAACCAGACGCACTTGCCACAATTACGCTTACTGCATTATACGCATCCTGCTGTGGGAACACATAAGCTCCTGGTAATTAAACGTCTACTTTGTGAACGATGAGGAAGTTTCCGCGCTTAACGGTTGCTCTATTAGCTGGAGATACAGCAGGGGGAAGAGCCCAGAATTTTAGCACCTTGGATAGATCCCCGCCCTGAGCGCCCTGACCCCTTAAGCCCCAGAGCAAACTTGCAGGGAGGGGACTTCACCTGCTGATAAAGCCCCCGCCTGGCCTCCCACAAGCTGTGTCTTCAAGCGACCGTTTCTGCTCTGCGGGGGGCCCCCCACCCGTGAAAGAAGAAAACCAGTGTCAGGTGGAAGTAAATTGCAATGAGGCAGCCGCTGTGCCCCCCCCCCCCCAGCGTGCTCCAAGCTCCCGCCCTGTTTTCTTACGGTGTATGTGGCCGACTAGATGGCTGCTCCTGCAAGGCCTCGAGATGAATTCTATTTGGCACATGTTCCCTTAAAAAAGAAGAGTCTAGTATTTCACAGTCAAAGGTTGCCATGTGCTTTTTTATTGTTGTTAATTTCCATGTTCTCCCCAAAAAGTGCAGCACTTTTTTACACAGAGGTAGTGACAGGAATTGTGCACCCCGTTAGCAAGGGACACCCCGGACCAGGGCTTTCTTCAAATGTGAAGCCCCAGTTGGTCACTGGGAAACTTGTGTACATGCTGGTTCAGATTCAACAGATCTGAGCAGAGCCGTGCAGCCTGCATTTCCAGCCATGTCCCAGGGTGTGGGTGCAGGTTAGAGAGGGCCCCTCCGAGTGGGGTGTGCGTGACCCAGCCACACGAGCCGTCTGCCTTCACTGCCCCCTTCTCTTCCAACCCCGTGCTGGACCACAGTGCCGCTAGTCTCCCCACTCACTCCGCCGCCCTTCTTCTACCCCTGCCCACGTCACTCATCTGTCGCTTGCCGCCCTAAGAATACATTTGAATATTTAATTCAGACTTTAAAAATATTTGATAACCCCAGCCTGGTTGAATTCATCAGAGTCCCTCCAGGAGAAGAGAAAGCAACAACTATTTTTAGTGGAAATAATGTAGGCTGCACAGGTAACGGAGATACTGATGGTCAATTACCCAGAGATTAGCAAGAGCTGGGGCCCCAAGTTAAGAGGGTCAAACGGAGGGGGGTAGTGTCCCTGGAGTGTGGGACCTACCCGGGCCCTCAGCAGACCCTGGAACCCTGGGAGGCCTGCCTGGCAGCAGCTGGCAGAGCCCACGGGGATGCTGCTTGAGGCAGGTGGTAAGGGCGAGAAGTGCCCGGCTCCTCTTTCACTTAGTAATCTCCACCAGACCCTCCCTGAGACAACCACCTCGAGGCCAGCTGCATGGGAGACAGAAAACTGCAGCCCGGAGCGGTCAGAGTCCTCTCCCACATGAACCAGGAAAGGACTGAGATAAAACTGGAGATGGGGGCAGAGAAACCAGCTGATACGCCCTCCCGGGGGAACATCCTCACTGTGGTCAAGTGGAAGGAAGACACTAGGTTTTTAAAGAGCCAGGATATTTTTTGATACTTTCTTAAAAATGAAGACAAAAAAAAATCTTATCAACACCTACAAAGTAGATAAATGGGTGTAGAATATTCCTGAAACGTTGGGAGGAGTCTTTGCTCAGGCAGGCAGTGATCTGTGCTCTGGCCCTAAGGTTGTCATCTGATTATTAGGCCACCTTAGAAAATTGAGGTGACGGACGTGGGTTCCATATTCTTCTTTGTTACGTGGTAGTGACAACCGCTTCTCCACCTGCTTTATGGGACCTCTGTAAGCAGAAAAATAATGTTAAAAATATTTAACTTAATTATTTTCGATGAGAAAAATATTTAACTTATTTCTTTTTGATGAGAATTAATAAATGCCAAGCAGCTTGGTCTCTAAAGGTCAGGGGTCTCCCCAGACCCTCATCCTTTATTAGGCTTCATCTTAAAGGTCCAACATGTACTTCCAAAGTACTCAGGGGGCAATAAGGAGGCAGGAACCACACCAGTAATTGAAAAAAAAGAGAGAAACCAATAATCGAACAGGGACACCTTAATATAAAGAATTAGTAACTTCAGGCCAGGGATTAACTACCAAGAGTCACTTATAAATTGGGGGTTTCTTTATAGCAGTTATGACATCTCCAATGTATCATTTTAAACTTATAAATCTAGGTCTCTCTGATATTTGCCACTCAGTGACTGCTAAATTATTGTTGAATAAATGAATAAATGGGAACTTACAATCTAAGGGGACAGTGAGCATCGCGGTAGGTAGGCAGACACGGTCTCATGCAGTTCGGGGTGAAGAAGACTCCTGAGAACAAGCTGGAGAGGCGAGCAGGGCAGACTCTGGAAATCCTGGTTACCCAGCTTTGCTAAGCCCTGAGTTTGGAGAGAGAAAGTCACGGAATGTGGAGTTGCAGAAAGAAATCAGAAAATACACCATGAAAACCAGTTTAAAGCATATCTGTTACGGAACTGAGTTTAAAGCTCATCTATCATGGAACAGTAGAGGGGCTCTGCTAAAGAGTTAGGGCAGGGGACGGAGCAGGATCAGAGATGTGGGGGGTAGGTCACCCTGCACTTGGCCCCGCATGCTTTGGTTGACTGGAGCACGCTGTGCTTTTCAGAAGTAAAATTGTTGCATTTCATGTATAAGAACACAAGTAATACAATCAAAGAAAATCAATTTATAAAGAAAATGGAGAGAGGATGTTTAAGGGTTTGCAGTCGGGAAGCCTACACACTTAATCCAAATATGACAAACAGTCCTGGCAAGGTTTCCGTATTTCTTAAAAGCGAGGTAGCCAAAATAAATACTGCTCTGCATTAAACACTGAAAATCACACTTTTGAACTCTTCTCAAAGGACCTGCCACCAAGTAATAGTGCCTGGGACTGAAATGGACCAAAAGAAAGTATTTCAAGTGTGTTATCTCAGTGGGGTTTTTATGAATAGCTTCGGAAAAAAGCTCAAGTTCACGGCATGCAAATTCCAACACAGTCACGTAAAAATGGAACTCTCCTTCCCTCTTTTTAACCCCTTCCCCATAAATTCACTCACAACACATCAAAAGTGACAGAACCAAGACTGTATTGAATAAAGCTCATTTACACCCTCAGATCTGGCATGTTGGCAATTTACCTAACCCCAGTGAATCTTAGTTTTCTTATCTCTACAGGGGACGCAATTACTATTACCTATTACATTATGTAATATTTCTGTTAAAATTTATTTTTTAAAACCAAATATAATTTTTTATGAAAAAATGTTTCTAAAAAGCACTATATTTCGGCCTCCTACATATTTTTAATTCATCTCAGTGAATCATAATTTAATGAAATTGTAGGGTAGTATTCCCAGTTATAGAGCAGAAATGAATCAAGAAATATAAATGATTTATATATAAAGATCTTTCCAATTGCCAGTTGGCATACTTAAATTAAAAAAAAAAAA
>NW_003852593.1:2564048-2564673 GCF_000181295.1 Otolemur garnettii | reverse complement strand
CCAACACCTCTGGTATACGGCAGCACCCTACTCCTTGAGCCACAGGCACCACCCTGGTTTAGGACTTTTTACTGATTTCAACCAGAGGTTGTGGCATTCCAACAGTTGCAAAGGCTAATTAGAGAGTCAAAACACGAAGAAAGAAGACTCTTCTTTACCTTGAGATGGTTAAAAAAGATTCCACTAGCTCTGTCTCCAACATCCTGCACAATAGTTGGCTCTCCTCCCTGTCTGAATCCACCTGCGATGACTTAGCACCTCATTTTAAGGACGAGAGATCTATATGTGCTTCCGACTTGGATAAACCAGTTCTGCCTCCTCTGATTTAATTTCTGATAATATTGGAACACACTTATTTTCACATCTCAGATTCCCATACCACTTTATTATATCAAGTTATATTTTACCCACTGGTACAATTAGAGTATCCTAAGTCATGTCCTAACGTAGTACCAGCCTAAACATTAAATTTCCCACTGAGGAATCCAGAAACTCCCTAATACCTTAGGGTCCATGTGTTTAGTGAAGAAAAATAAAATAAATCCAAGCCCTTGAGGTTCGGTCTGAAAAAATATATTGTATTATTTGTATCCTCATTTTATTTGGAGATAAACCTAGTTTAAAA
>NW_003852593.1:2507620-2563063 GCF_000181295.1 Otolemur garnettii | reverse complement strand
CTGTCCTAAGTGCTTCCCGCTAAACTAAAATACTATTAAAATCCAATAATTCTTCCCCCATCAAAAATTTATGAAAAGTTACCCTAAACAAAGAAAGTTGCTCAGATTTGATCTGTTTCCAATTGTCGTTTTTAAAACTTCAGGCTCACGAGGAAGGGGCATCTTTGTGGTGAAGGGTCAGTGTCCGAGGGCTGATGGCAGCGCCAAGCCACGTGTTAGGAAATTTCGTAGAACTCTACACCAAAAATTAACATAAAGCTTGTGAAACCTTAATAAAATCTGTGCTTGAGCTAGTGTCCCAGCATCGACGCCAATTTCCCGGTTTAGAGCACTGTCTTAGTCACTTTGAGCTTCTGTGACAAACACCCGAAAGTCTTAGAATGGGTAATTCATAAACAACAAAAATTCACCGTTCACAGCTCTGGAGGCTGGGAAGTTCAAGGTCAAGGTGCCAGCAGAGTCGGTGTCTGGAGAGGGCCTGCTCCTCACAGATGGTGCCTTCTGTGTCTTCACATGGAGGAAGGGGCCAGGTGGTTCCCTTCAGCCTGTTTTGAAGGCTACTGATCCCACTTACGATGGTGGGGCCCTCCAAACTTCATCGCTTCTCACAAGTCCCCATCTCCTAATGCTACAACACTGAGCATTAGGTCTTGACATATAAATTTCTGTAAGCGGTGGGGACACCAAAACCTAAGCTGTAGCAACAGTGTACTATAACTTTTTAGGATAATGACATTTGAAAGAAGCTGAATAAAAAGTGCATTTTGTCACTTCTTATGAGAAACTATTTCAAAATTTAAAAATAATAATAACTAATACCTAAATAAGAAAGCAATTAACTTCAGTAAAGTCGCTGATCCTGGGGGAGGGGGAAGCAGGGCTTTGGCTTACTTATTGTACGTAAAAGAGCAACCACTAGCTGTGATTACCAGGATTAGCCCTTGTAAGGGTTCAGAGACTACATTGATGGTCCTACAAAGGCTTATTCTTGTACTGACACAGACCAGTTTATAGAGGAGAGTCTACCGTACTCTGTGGAGGAAAGTACAGAAGTGTAGGCCGGGGGGCAAGGTGGCTCACACCCGTAATCCCAGCACTCTGGAACAAGCAGTGGGATCCCGTGAGCTCAGGAGTTTGAGACCAGCCTGAGCAAGACTGAGACCCTGTCTCTACTAAAAATAGAAAAATTTGCGGGGCATGTTGGCAGGCACCTGTAGTCCCAGCTACTCAGGAGGCTAAGGCAAGAGCTTGCTTGAGCCCAGGAGTTTGAGGTTGCTGTGAGCTATGATGATACCACAGCATGCAACAGAACGAGATTCTATCTCAACAAAAAATACAGAGGAAACCACCCATACAGAGGCACAGGCACTTGCTGTATGGGTGGTTTTGAACACACTAGCAAACCACAGATGAAGCCAAGGTTTATCCAGACCCTTACCTACTTGGATGCTTCAGCAGTTACAATTTTCCAAACCTGGACTGGTGGATAAATAAATGTCTGTCCCAGGCGGCGCCTGTGGCTCAAAAGAGTAAGGTGCTGGCCCCATATGCCGGAGGTGGCAGGTTCAAACCCAGCCCCGGCCAACAACAGCAAATAAAATAAAATAAATGTCTGTACCTTCTCAAGGATGTGAGGGCTTGGTCTTCATCTGCAGAATCTTTATAAGTATCTGTAGGAAGTTTCTTTGGTTTCTTAATAAGGTTTGAAAACCTCCCTGGGCAGGTTATGAAGGAGCCGATAAGAAGTCTTGCCATCCTTTTGTAAGCCTCATCTCCCTCCATCTCCCTTGTCCCCATTTGGCAAACAGAAGGATTTTTCCATGATTCAGGGGCCATGAAGGGGAAACTGTCATTTGGATCCATCTGTGGGGTACTACCATTATCTCTTAAAGCGGTTCATGGGCAGGGTACTGTCACAGTTTAACAAAAACAGGGATCAGGTGTAAGACTCCTTACTAACTCAAAGATTCCAAATAGTCTGGGGATCAAAATGGAACGCACACAAAGAAACATATACTTTTGAAAGAAGGGGTCTTCAGGTCATACCGAAAGCCAGATAGTGAGACTCAGCCTACGCCTTCCACAGAAAAGAGCCAAAGGTGTATTGAACTGTGAATCACTCGGAGACAGAGCTTTGCTGGGGAGCCCCTGGGTGGCAAAGGAGGGGTAAGAGGAATGAGGAACACGGAGACATCAGAGAGGCCACCCCGTGTGGCTCCATCCTGACTCTGGAGCCCATCTCCATCATTCTTGGAATTCAGGAATACACGCATTTGTGTGTGTGAAAATAAGGCTACAACACAGACATGTTAAGCTGTGGCTTTATCGCTTACTAAACTTCCTGCATGTGGAAGGAAACACACCTGCCAGAAGCCAGGGGTGACTTTGCTTTGGTTCCTAACACCCCACTTTCTTCAGTTGTGTCTCACTCATGGGCACCACTCAGATTCGGCATCTCCCCTACCACCAGCCAAACAAGCACATCCACTCCAGAGACCCGGAGCTCACAAGACACCCACTTCAAAAGTCTGGTGATGAATTCACGAAAAATTCTCCAGACAATAAATTTTGAAAACAGGGTAAGAGCAGTGAGCCATGCAAGGTATGTCTAGGAAAACAGATTCAAATACACCTCTCGAAAACTGAAGGCATCACAGGAACCAAGACAAGGTCCCATCTGAATGCGATGCTGGCACATATTTGAAAAGGAGATTGTGGAAATCCAGGAGGCGTGGCAGTGCAGAGGGAGATGTAAGAAATGGTTTCTGCTACTCGGGTTTTTAAATTTGGAGTCTGCGGGTACAGGATTCTGTCTGGAGTGTGGGCCCCGTGGCTGGTTGGCTGTTCTTTGTGGTGCTATTGCTCTCCTTATCAAAGAACAAAGTAGTAGACATGACTGGATATCCAGCTTTATTATAAAGATACAGTAATGAGAAAGAGCGTGTGGCACAGACAGCCACACAGATGGGAGCATTCGGTTTCTGAGGAAGGCAGAGTTGTAGAACAGAACAGGGAGAACTTCTTCACAAATGATTACACGGGGACAACTAAATATCCACATAAAAGAAAACGAAACTCCATCCTCATTTATATTACACAAAAAAAAATTCCAGGTAAAAAAATCTTTTGGGAAATCGCATGAAATAATATTCCCATGACCTTGGAGTAGAAAGAAGGTTTTACACATATACAAAAAGCGTCAACCAGAAGGGAAAGAAAAGTTGGTCAGCTGGACTACATGGAAACTAGAAACTTCTGTTCAGTAATAAACACCATAAAAAGAACATAAATGCAAATCGGAAAGTAGAAAATATTTGAAATACATATAACCAGAAAGAGACTCCTATTCAGAACATGTGCAAGCGTTTGTTTATATTAGTATAAGTATACATAAACAGAGACAATGCACCATCTATATATATTTAAAATCTAATAATCAGCAAGAAAAAGAAAGAGGACTCAATTTTACATTGAGCAATAGTGACAAATAGGCACTTTACAAGTGAGGACATCCAAATAACCAGTAAACATATGAAAAGACGTTCACCATCTTTTCTACGAGATGCACATTTAAACCAAAGTGAGAGATCACTATGTGTGCACCAGAAAGGGTAAAATTTTAAAAGACTGACAACACTAAGTGTGATGAAGACAGAGAGACAAATGCTCGTAAGCGTCTGGCAGGCATCTACACTGATGCCCCCTTGGAGAACCCCTTCCAGGCGTGCGCACTAAAACCAAGTTCTGTGGCCCCCATGACTCTGCAACTGCTCCCCTCAGAAACGAGAGCTATGGGCAATACTGTTTGCAGCAACATCACTCAATGTCTCTAAGGCAAAACAACTCAGGAATCCAAAACCAGCAAACTGAGCAGGTGAACAGGAGTATACTCACACACTGGTCCGATGCCATCGTGGGACCTGGCAGGCTATTGCTTGTGCACTGCCTGGTTGGGTTTCATAAACATCGTGATGAGAATACAGACAGACGCAAACGAGTGCTGTCTGTATAACTCTATTTGTAGAGTTCAAAAGCAAGCAAAATTGATCTGTGGTCATGGCTCCCTCTGGAGGGGCTGGAGGGGGCCTCCGGCTGTAGGTGTCGGGGCAGTCAGTATAAGGGCTGGGGTCCTTTTCCCCATTTCTGTGCACCTGTCTCCAGCCCCAACCACCTGCACCTCTGCCTCAAAAGGGTGTCCAGTGCCTAGTCCCTGTGGCGTCTTCATGGACAAACTCTCATCTTTGAGGTTTTGTCCAAAGACACAGAAAAGCCAAAAGTGTCGGGAGATTTTGTCTTTTTGACCCGGGGCCTTACCCCTGACTGTCATTGGGCACCATGGAGTGAGCAGGACAGCTCTGAGGGGGTGAAACCCACATAATTACAGCGGATTTTTTTTTTGATGTGCAATTGCATTCAGTTTGCATTTTGTTAAGGAATTTTTGCATCTATGTTCATAAGGGATATTGGTCTAGAGCAGCAGTTCTCAACCTAGGTCATGATCCCTTTGGACTGTATTAAAGGTTCGCAGTATTAGGAAGGTTGAGAACCCCTGGTCTGTAGCTTTGTGTTTCATTGTTTCTTTCCCTGGCTTTGCGTTCAACGTGATGCTGGCTTCATAGAATGCACTAGGGAGGATTCCGCCCTTCTCGATGGTATGGAACAGTTTCTGTGGGATTGGTACCAGTTCTGTACAGCAAGAAAATAATGAACAGAGTGAGTAGAAAGCCTATGGAAGGGGAGAACATATCCATGAACTGGACATCTGACACGGGACTGATATTCAGAATCTATAAAAAAAAAAAAATCAGCAAAGAAAACCCCAAACAATCTCATCAGAAAGTGGGCAAGAAACATGAGAAGATAGACAAATGGCAAAAAACATGAAAAAAAAATGCACAACATCACTCATCATCAAGAAAATGTTAATTAAAACCACAAGGAGATACCACCTTGACCCTATCAGAATGGCCATTCTTAAAAAGTCAAAAAACAGCAGAGGCTGGCATAGATGCAGAGAAAAAGGAACACTTAGACACTGTTGGTGGGACTGCAATTAGTACAACCTTTCTGGAAAACAGTATGGAGATTCCTCAAATAAATAAATAAATAAATAAATGTAGCCCAGCCATTCAATGCAGAAATTCCACTGCTGGGTATCTACCCAAAAGGAATGAAATCATTTTATCAAAAAAACACCTGCACCCTCTGCTCCAGACCAGCTTTCTCCAGTGTAACTTCCCACAATGATGGATGTTTCTGCGCCTGTGCTGCCCAGAGAGGGAGCGGCCAGCTGTATGATGCTACTGAGCACTCGGGTCAGTGTGATTCAGACATCTATTTTTTGTTTTATTTAATTATAAGTAATGAATTCAAATTTAAATATCCACATGTGACTACCATATTAATGCTGGTCTAAATTTTTCTGTCCACCATCCTCTACCACTGGTTGAAACTTTCTTGTGATGACTTTGAGAAAATAGATGCAAAGCTTCCCCCTGTGAAAGTTCCATTCTGCCCTTCTTGCCAGATTGTACTTGTCCCAGGCCAGCGCCTCTGTCAAATTCCCCGATCCTTCTATGCCTAGACCAGGAGTCCTCAAACTTTTTAAACAGGGGGCCAGTTCACTGTCCCTCAGACTGTTGGAGGGCCAGACAGTGGGCCCTGGGACAAGTCGGCTGCTAAGCAGGACAGGCAGTGGCAGCAAAAATACCGGGAGGGCCAGATAAATGTCCTAGGAGGGCTGCATGTGGCCCGCGGGTCATAGTTTGAGGATGCCTGAAGACCTCCTCACTCTTCCTTTCATCCACTGTCTGGCAAACATTCATCGTGTGAAACAGCTGATAAGCATTTTGCTGAGTTTCCAATTTTTATCAGATTACAGGGGTCTGTAGAGATCATTGCTGAAGCTCAAATCATGATAGTTAAAATGGCCAGGGGAGGGGTGTGGCCAGCTGCGCAGATCTGATCCACTGCTGCTGACTCTTTACCTGGGGAAGCCAGGAACTCAGAGGTGGCTTGTCCAGCTCTGGGGGCTCCACAGGGAAGGCAGCAAAGCAAAGCATTGAGAAAGGCAGGGAGAAGCCCGGGAAGGAGACGGGCCCAACCCACCTTGCCCCTCCCCTCCCCACCCTCTCCCCTTTCCCCATATTCTTGGGCTATAATTGGGTTATAGCTTTCATAAGAAAGCTATAAATTGATTTCATAGTAGGGCTGAGTACATTGGATACTTTTTCTTCCATTCTTGAGGTACTTTGCTAAGAATATGTTCCAGCTCCATCCATGTAAACATGAAGGAGGTAAAGTCTCCATCTTTCTTTAAGGCTGCATAATATTCCATGGTGTACATGTACCACAATTTATTGATCCATTCATGAGTCAATGGGCACTTGGGCTTCTTCCATGACTTAGCAATTATGAACTGGGCTGCAATAAACATTCTGGTACAAATATCTTTGTTATAGTGTGATTTTTGGTCTTTTGGATATATACCTAGTAGAGGAATTGTAGGATCAAATGGCAGGTCTATTTTTAGTTCTCTAAGTGTTCTCCAAAGATCTTTCCAAAAGGAACGTATCAGTTTGCATTCCCACCAGCAGTGTAGAAGTATTCCCTTTTCTCCACGTCCACCCCACATCTCTGGTTTTGGGATTTTGTGATATGGGCTAATCTTACTGGAGTTAGATGATATCTCAGAGTGGTTTTGAAAATCTTAAATTTTTCATTTCTTTTATTTCTTCAACTCATCTCAACCTTCTGGCTCTCGTTTCCAAGCACAGTTTAGTCCTAATAGCTCCTCAGTTAGCTGTTTCTCATCACCCACATCTTCTGAACATTCTTTCCCCTCCTCGGAGTTACCTCTCCTCCCTCCACCTCCCTGCACCTCCCTGCACCTGCTCACCCCTCCTCCTGGTCTCATTATGACCCCTGACCCGGAAAGTAGACAAGCTTTCCCTTTTTGCACACATCTCCAGTCCAGATGCTTGTTTGTTTTATGACTGTGAGCTCAGTGGACACGTGTTAAGGCCTCTGCTTAATGCCAACTGCAGTGAGAAAAAAAACATTAATGAATGGACTTAGTCTCAGAATCCTCACGCACAGTAAGAGAAAGGATCCCTGCCCTGCCTACTCTCAACATCGAGGTATCAAATGAGATGCACGGACCATGATAAATGGGCGTTACCAGTCAAAGAGCCTTTGTCTGTGTTTTTTATTTAAGAACATCCTTGGCAATTTCTACCACCTTTGCCAGACTTCTATGCTCTAGAGATAAGGTGCAAGGTAGTCAGTGATGAAGGATGAGAATATTTAGAGGTTAATTTAAAATAAATTTGATCTATAGGAAAAAGCAGACATCTTAGGCAAAATTGGGGGGGAAAAGTTAAAATAATAAATACAAACATGAGGTTGGCATATATTCACAAGGGAAACTGTCGGCTGACGTGGTAAATATTTATTTCCTTCTGACCCATTCCCTGTGTTCTTTGGGGGTAATGACAGAGGGGCTTGGTAATGAGCTGTTTATTACGATCCTCTAAAACAAGCCAGTGCACATGCAGAATGCAGCCGCCTGATTAAGGAGGGATAGATGATTTCCCTTGTCAAAGCCTCCCACCCACCTGAACCCCGATTCCATGTCAGGCCTTGCCAAAGACACTTGAAAGTTATCAATTTACTGCGCATGCCGTATGGTGCTCACAGAGAAGACAGATCCACTGACTTGTCAGAGTGCACTAATTATTCCACAATTTCGAAAGTGAGAACATATGGGAGCTGTTTTCCTTGTGAGCGTTTCCGCTTCAAAAACAAAGCACACGAAGCTGAACGAGTATTTTCCCTAATCGACATCGTTCACAAGTGGTATTCAAAGTTCACCACGTTTGCTAAAATTAAAAATGCCTTCTTCCCCTCTGGTTAAAGGCTGTCTGATACCCGATTCCTCCTTTAGTTTCATTTTATTTCTGCCGTCCTGCCTCCCCCTGAGCTGGGACTTCTACCGAGAAAAGCACAGTGACATCGAAAGTGATACGTTCTGACCATTCAGTTAGTTGTTGGGTCAACAAATTATAAGCAGCTGGTGTGATTTGTTTTGTTTGTTTGTTTGTTTGTTTTTGTTTTCCCTAATGAGCAGATGCCTTGGCCTGTCTGCAGTGGACAGAGCAGTGGGGGGTCTCAGACCAGAAAGGAAAGTCCCTGAAGGGTGAGGACAGGCGGGTTCAGAGGACCTTGCATCTTTGATCCTACAGCGGACCCTGTCTCTGGCTTTCAGATGGAAACAGCGGAGCAGCTCAGGCCCAGAGTCAGCTGTGAGAGGTTAACTCATCCTTCACAGCAACACCCAAATCCTGAACTCACACTGGGTTTCTCGAAAACTCCCAGGTTTCATCCAAGTGTAGAGCTGAGATGATTCGATAGTAATCTGGTAATGTTTATCTAAATCAGGCATCTCAAACTGTGGCCCGCCAAGGACATTTATCTGGCCTGCCAGGTGTTTTTGCTGCAGCTGCCTGTCCTGCTTAGCAACCAATTCGTCCTGGGGCCCGCAGTCCAGCCCTCCAATGGTCTGAGGGACAGTGAACTGCCCCCCAGTTTAAAAAGTTTGAGGACCCCTAATCTAGATGTTAAGCATTACATTTGAACGGGGTTGCATTCTTCTGTGTTCATGGACTTTGTCTCTGCTGGCTGGCATTGTCTAGGGGCAAGCATGAGAACATGTCCCAGACAGAATGAAGAGGAGCAAGTGGGTGTACAGCTTTTGACCTGCAAAAACAGGACTGGCCTTGACCAAGTTCCCGCAGGGCAGCCTGAGGTCTTGAGAGCAACGTTTCACATCCTCATCTCACATCCTCCGGCCTGTGAAGAGCCAACTCCGAGGGATGCCTTGTCATAGTCTCCAGAAACCAGGAAGAGATCTCCTTCCACCTGCAACAGCAAGACAGGATGTGACGTGACTGGTTGAGTGTTGAACTGTCCTCACGTAAAACCCACGTGTGTCCCCTCGAGTGTCCCAGCACATGTGTCACTGCCTAATACCCAGTAGACACTCGCAGTGGGTTGAATGAGTGACTGAGTGAAGCTTGTACTCTGAGCGTTTCGTATAAGTAAATTATTTTCCTTCCTCATGTTTGAAGAGAAAAATAAATCTTAGCATACAGTAAAATCACTTTCTATTCATTCATAGCTTTTTCAGAGGAACAACTATGTAAACTATAAAGAAGAAAGGTATTAAAATAAAGCATATGCAATCGGAGGGGGCTTGTATTAGATTTCACAAAACTTGGGTATGCAATGAAGATGTTTATTTTCTCAATCAAAAATGACATTTTACTTTTATATAAAATCGAATCATGATTCACACAATCTTTACATCAGGTAAGTAACCACTAGCTCAGAAAAAAATAGCATGCATTCATATTGTTTTCAATTTTTGTACTAAATTGATAATCTACATTTTTTTCTTCTCCCTTCCCCCCCCCAACACTAACAAGGTCAACACCTATTCACCTATTTTGTTTGTTTGTTTGCTTGGGGTTTTTTTATTATTTTTATTTTTTTTATTAAAGATAGCTGTGTATGTTAATGCAATCATGGGGTACAGTGTGGTGTTCTCATATACAATTTGAAATATTTTCGTCAAACTGGTTAATGCTTGTTTTTTAAGAAGGATGAATTTCAAAAAATTTTACCATTGGTGTAATCAATTGAGCCTATTAAAAAACAAAACAAAACACTGAGGACTTGGAAGATGTCACCATAGCTTGGAAATATAAGACACACTGGACGTGGCCCTTGACTGTGAGCAGCTTATTTTTATCTGGTAGCTGGAAAAGGTTTGTGTGCAAAACATTTTTAACAATTGAGGACATGTGTGGTTTGTCATACCAATAGACAGAATGCTTACTTCAAAATCTGAATAAAAGCATTCGAAGATATGTCATTTATTAAGGTGATTCATTTTATTATTTTTAAAATCTTTAACTCAATAATTTCATTTTTTCTATGCTAAAAGTGCTTATGTGAAAACAATAAAAATTTTTGTAACATATTCTTCCATCACCAGGTCTCAAGATTACTTCCAACAGTAAACAAGACCAGTGACTTGCTGTGAAATTCACCGCTGTCAATGTTCATTTCCTATCAATTTTTTTCTTATGAATGGCAATTACTTTTTTCCCTGAAGTTTGGTATCCTGAATGTTTAATGGGAGGTTATTGTTACATTGACTATAATTGCCCTAAAAGATCCTGCAGAATTCGTCGCAAGTGATTTGAACATATCAGAAACATTTCATTCTTATGTAAAGATCTGCTTTTAAAACTATATTAAATAGATTTTCCTCTATATAGGGGGGCTGGCGACTAACCAAATATTTACTGACATTGTCATAATGACATTTTAATGCAAAAGGTCACATTACACTCAACCCTAGAAGCAGTTACTGCATTTACCTGAAAGAAAGAAAGATGATGATTTTTTTTTTGAAGTAATTTCACTCAAAAACCTGGGGGGGGCTGATGCTCACCGGGGGGAAAGGACTTACCTGTCATGTACCAGCATCATGTCAAGAATGGTCAAGACTGATCACATACTTTTATTATTAATACTTAGAATAAGAATCACTGGGTATATTTCAAGGGTCCAATTATTGAAATGAGCGTAGAGGTAATTTTGGCGCCTGAAGTCATACGATTGATGAATTTATGGAATTAACGTCAAACAGGCAGGCACAGCAAATTTGAAATATCTTAAAAGGGACGTGGTCCGGGAAAGGACAGGTGTAGGTCAGAGTGGAGTCCAGGCCCAGCACTTGTCGGGCTCCGGAAGCCTGCGCTGTGTGTGCACAGGGCTCATTATTTCCGTATTTCTCACTGTGGGGACCCCACAGGAGATCATCTAGAGGAGAATATTAGTGAAATAAATATCTGGGCCAGAAAGCAGTGGGGGCGTTGCAGGAAAGAAGCCGCAAAGATCCAGCGAGCAGGGCCAGATCTTTGCATCAGGGGTGGAGGTGACCTAGCAAAGAACAGTCAGAAGGGGTCAGGAGACCCCACGGTGCCCTCCCCAGGGAGTGCTGGCACGGAAAAGAGAAATGGAGCAAATAGAAATGCTATTTTAGGCAGGGAACGTTTAAAAGCAGAGGAAAAACCTGTTTCTTGAGGAGCACGGGGTGGAGATATTGCAGCTCTTGGGGCTCCTAGCAACTCAGGCCTCATAACATCCATAGCTTTGCTTCAGGAATTCGCAGACGGGAAGTCAGGTCTCCAGCTGGAGAAATCAGGCCCAGCATAGCCCCTTTTCCCGAGGCGGACGCCACAGGTGGTGGACACAGACAGAGCTGAGGCAACAGGTTCACGTCAGCTCCCGAGAACAGGGTGACACTGGGAGCAGCTCCAGGGTCTCAGAAACAACCTCCAAGGGCAAATGAGAAGCAAGAAGCTTTCGATGAGCAGAAAGGCAGGCATTTCACTAAGCCTGGTGATAGGCGCTGACTCCAAGCACGTTTCCAACTTCGCAGAGTCATTGGTAGCATTTATCCAGGGCTTACTCTGGAGACAGCACCATTGTGTTTCACAAGCACTGGGTGAATTTCCATGACACTCTGGTAAGGCCAGAGCCACTTTTTTATTTTTTAATTTCAGATTATTATGAGGGTACAAATGTGTAGGTTACGTTGTTTTTGTTTCTAAGGCAAAGTTCAAGTTGTAGTGGAGTCCTTCGCCCAGGGGGTGTGCTGTAGACCCTCCCGTTGTGCATATTAGGTGAGAACTTGACACCTTTTCATTATTTTTTATAGATAAAGAAATCCAGACACCGAACGTGAGTCCCTTGCCCAAAGTCACATAACTAATAAGAGGAGCTAGGACTCCAACCCCCGAAGTAAGGCTCCAAAGACAGCGCTCACTCTTAATTACCGTTCTGTAAAATAAAGCTCCGCTGAGTCTGCAAGGCAGGAGCTGAATGGCCTGCACTGCTATGGGAAACACGTGGTCCCAGTTAAACTCCATCAAGAGAAATCTCTCCGCTAAGATAAATTGTGTACCGCAGGAAACTGCCACAGGCCGACATCTTGGAAAACTGAAGGGATGGTCTCCTCCTGGTACGGCAGATGCTGCCTGACCCGCCCCACGTCTATCCCCTCATCCTCTCTCCAGCCTCAGAGGTTCCAGACCCTGAGATTCAAGCAGAAAGGGTTTTCGTTGTTGTTGTTTTGGTTGGGTTGGGTTTGTTGTTTTATTTTGAAATAATTGATAAATAGAATTGTATTCATTCAAGGTCTACAATGTGACATTTGATGTACATATACGTTGTATACCGAAGGAAAGGGGTGATGTTGGACAAAGGGTATAAGCAGAAAAACTCCAGTTGCAACTTCAAACTTGGACTTGTCTGACGGAAAGAGCAGCTCAGCCAGGTGCCCTTCCATGCATGTGTCTTTTCTTCTTCCACCCTGGAATACAGGTGTGATGTCCAGAGGGGCAGCAGCCTTTCAGAGTCCTGAGGACAGCTGCCAGGTGGGGATGGCACCACAGAAGCCCAGAGGACCCTGAGGCCTTGACGTGCCATCTGGCATATTCACTAGGCCTGGACTAGTCACCTCTGAACTTCTTGTTTAGACAATAAATAAATGATTATCATTTTAGTTTAAAAACAAACATAAATTCAGGTAATTTGGAGGCTACTTTATATAGATCTTCCTCATCTTTACCTCTCAAGTTTATCTAAATTTTTAATGACAACCTCCTCCAAGAAGCTAATTCCTCAATTCTGAGCTGCTTTTCAATAGCTTCTTGACTCTGGATTTCTGGTTCCCTCTGGACAAGTCACCCACGAAGCTCCCTGAGGGTCTGACGTCTCCTCCCCTCCCAAGCCCCGACTCTGGATTTCTGGTTCCCTCTGGACAAGTCACCCACGAAGCTCCCTGAGGGTCTGACGTCACCTCCCCTGACAGACAGCTTGGTCTGCAGACCCTTGTCCGGTCTACTCACGTCGGATCATCGCTGCCTTTTCTAACGCCCGGCTGAGGCACCAGCATAGTGCCCTCCTCCCCCTTCACGGTTCTCCAGCTTTAACTTTATCAAGAAAGCATGAGATCAGAAAAGAAAAAACCAAAACCTACGTTACATGAAGAGTTAGGAAACACTGCTTTTTTAAACTTCCCAGATGAATAGGTGATTTGATGTGGGTTTTTTTTTTTAATTTTCCTTTATTGAATTGTTCTAAGCAAAACCGTTCTCTGAGAATAATTTTTTGACACATAAAATCGAGAATAGAATAGAAAAGTCACTAAAATAAAGGCATACATTTTTAAGATTATAACAATATCATGAAGCATTGATTCTCACAGGAGGGTCAGACCAGCAGTATCTGTGTCCCCAGAGAAGTGTCAGAAATATACACACGCAGGCCCCGCCCCAGATCAGCTGCCCGTCCAGGTGACCCCAATGCCCATTCAAGTCTGAGAACCATTGCTCCAGGGTCCGGGTTGTCAACCATCCTCCCTTCACTCAGTCTGAACACTTTTATGTACTGAGAACAGGTCCCAAGTCTCACACGTCTCCATCTCCCAGTAACATGCTCCACACAAGAAACCCAGTAACACAGGAAGCACAGAACGGTCGTGGTGATATTTATTTTTTAAGGCAAGCACAAATAAAGGTAGCTAATTAATTTTTAAAGAGAGAATAAAGACAATTCATAAGTTTGAATTAGAAATTCCACCTAGGAAATTCCAGGCATTATTCTTCTTGAACTCCATTATGATAGCGGCGTCCATGGCCATTTTTTCTTTTCCACTGTGAGTCACGTTGTATATGCCAAAAAGTATACCAAATATGGACACAGAGGATAAAATTTAAAATGAAGGAAACACGTATGAAACTAGCATGAAGAAATATAATCTCATAAGTAATCCAAGGGTCCTCTCTGCCTCACCCCCTCAGGATAATCACTGCAGAAAACGTCATAGCAATCGTTCCCTACTTTGACATTTATCGTTCATGTGTAAATCCCTCAACAAATGTCACTTTGTTTTGTCTGCTTTGAATAACAATGGATGGATTCCAAGTGGCTTGTTTCTTGCTCTCCAGTTGAGAACACGTCATTTTGATACGATGAACTGGTTTGCTCTCACTGCTACGCAGCTACCTTGTGTGACATGCCACACATTTCCTGTCTATTCTACTATTTAAGGGCATTTGAGCTATTTTCATTTTTTGCCATTATGAACATTGCCTGCTTACCACAATCACCAGCTCAGGGCTGCACTTGGGTCGAGTACACTCTCCACTGGCCCTAATGGGCTCTGTTAGAGTGAGTGACAGACTTGTATCACCTCACCTGTATGGCATAACGTTTATTTTGATGAATACAATTCTTAATTTTAATGTGATGATTTTGACCAATCTTAGTTGGGAGGGAGCTCTTTCAGACTATTTTTAAGAAAAAAAAAAAGTTTCCTATACCAAGTTCATAAAGATTATTTCTACCTTGTGTTTTAAATCTTTATGTTTTTACCTTTCACATATAGGTCTTAATTCACCTGGAATTTGGTTTCTATATAGGAGGATTTAATTGCATTTTTTGTTCAATACAGACACTAAGTCTCTCTGTGACATTCATGGAAAAACCCACCAGTTCACCACTGGTCTGCAATCCTGTACCTGCCGGACTAAAAGCTCAGTGGCTCTGCAGGCCAGTGTCCAGGCTTTCTGCAATGGTCTATTTGTTAATGTCTCAGGCCTTGCACTAATAACTCAGGGCCCGCAGCCCTTCAGCTTTATAATGTTGTCCTTCTGAAGAGCCACAGCTGTGCTTAGCCTTTGCAGTGCCCTCTAAAGCCTGGAATCGAGTCATCACATTCCAGCATTCATGATTCGGGTCAGCGGAACACAGCAAGTCAATTCTGGGAGAGTCCACATCTGCACGGTATCACTTGATGGATTCATGGGCATGATATACATCTCCTATCTGTTCACTTTTTGGTCTCCTTCAGTATATTTGACACAGAGTTCTGTGATTGTCTCTTTGAGACTCCTATGATTTTCTTGCATTTATGCTTAGGTAATTTGTACTTTTGTTATTGCAAAGTTTTAAATCCGACTTCTGTATGTCATCAGTATATAGAAATACAATTGATTTTGTATCCAGCAGCTGTGCTAAATTATAATTAATTCTAATACTGTATTTATAGTTTTTTTAATATTTGTAGTACTCTAAATGATGCATCAGAAATTATTCACCCAACCCCGTGGCTTAAAGCAATAATAATCATTTGTTATCTCTTTTGGTTTCTGTGGGTCAGGAATTCAGGTAGGGAAGAGAGAACCGGTTGTATTTGTTCAGTGATGGACAATGCCCTCAGCTGGAAGGCTGGCGGACCATCTGGAGGCTCCCTGCCAGCAGCTGATGTTCCCCTGTTCCCTGAAACTTTAGCTGAGGCTGTGGCGGGAACACCCCACAAGGCGAGGCCTCTCATGTCGTCTGGGATTCCTTCCAACATGGTGGCTGGGCTCCAACAGTGAGTGGAGAGAGAGACGTGGTGTGGCTTCTGCTGAAATCCGCCACTTGGGCGGTCGCTCATCTCCTTCCAGATTCAAGGAGAGGCCTCGGTTGGGAGGGAGAGATCTCAGAGACACAGCAGGCAGCAGATGAGACGGTACCACAAGGCCACATTGGAACCTGCGGTTTGCCACAACCCTGCATACAGAGAAAAACCACCTGCAGATAATGACAATTCTGTCTATTCTTTTTACCAACCTTATTTCTTTTCTTTGCCACATTACACTTTAATGCCAGGCCAAAAAGAAGGGGTAAAAAGGCGTGAGCCACCTCACCCAGCCCAATCTGGATTTTAAAACTAGCTCTATTGAAGTCAGGCTCCTCCTGTCCCCCAGATATGAGAAGATGGGGGCCCTGTCTTCACATGTTCTCCAGAACAGAGAGTAAATTCTTTTGGCAGCCTTGAATTTCCTCAGCGGAGCTGGCGTCATCCCAGGGGTGGGCTGAGCTCGGAGCAGCTGCACTGGTGTTTGTGTGAGTCTTTAGAGTTGAAGGCCCAGGTCGGCTGGCTGCTAGGGTTCAGTCAAGGAGAAAGTCTTTATCAGCTCTGAGGATCAACTACCTGGCCCAAAGTCACCCAGGAAACTAAGTAAAGAGACCGGACCAGACCTTCATTCCCTGACTGCCACTGGTGGATAACATCTTATTGGCTGGAAGTTTCCACCTAAGAAGATTGTTTACTCACCTACACAAACAGCCACCAAGAATAGAAAGTCAGCGATTCTGCCTAAAATAGAATAATAGTACGTGTCCTCTTTCAGCAGCTCCGCTGACAGTAACACCCAGAGAAGCCACAATCCGTAACTCAAGCAGAAGCCCTGCCTCCCCCTTAGCTAAATCGTATTCACAGCAGAAAGCGGCTTCTGGTAGCAATGTCGATCAGCAGAGAGCAAGATGGACAAAATTAACAAACTTGAAAAACTCCAGTCTTTGGGATGTAACTCACCATCTGGAACGACGGATCAGGAGAGGACCAAGGAGCCCTGTCCGAGTGTCCCCTCTCATTTGCACACACAGTTAATCTGAGCCATGTTAATTAACAATCTAACCCTTGTTAATCTGAGCCATGCCTACGGTCACAGAGCTTATGGTAATCCAGAAGTGATGATTATGATGCAGGCTGAGGAGAAGGTTCCACGCCAAACGTTGCACTTGGGACTGTGAAGTTTCTGATCTAGGCAGGTGTGTTTTCCCGCAGGTCTCTGTCCCTACAAGCAACCATGTGCTGTCCTCACAGCATTACACTGAGTGCAAAACCGATGCATTTAATTCCCTATGTCACATTCCCACCCGTCCACTGCTTCAGTTATTTAACACCCCTTTCCTCAATCTAAATTAATACCACTTTATATAATAGAACAATTTTCTTTTTATTGTGTGGCGGTTGATCTGTAGAAGCTTTCTTAAGCCTAAGTAACAGTGATATTTTAACATAAACGTCAAGGTAAAAATGCAGTTAAATAGGGGTCTTGATGACAGACCCCTGCTCTGAGAAATTTGCAGAAATTACTTCATAAAACAATTGTTAGTAAAGATCCACATCACCGTTCCTTTTGTGTGTTCTAATCACTAAACAATTAGCTCTCTGCCAGTAAATTAAAATAAAATTACATCCTCCTAAATTCATTCTCCCAGTAATTTTTTAATAATTTCCTGTTTACTTGCAGTTTCAGAACTGTTTTTATTTCACTTTTTTTTTTTTCCTTGCTTGTTTAATCAATTCAGGCTCTCCGATGAAGCTAAAATGTGCTGGATAAAGACTCAAATTGTTTCTTCAGAATATGAATTGACCCAAATAATTGAGCAAGAACTTGAAGTTAATGGGAGAGGGAATCTATTATGAGGCCGGAACAACGTAGGAGGTAAATAGCACGTAATTATTCATTTCTTCCATCATTCACACTTCCGTGTTTATGATAAATTTCCAATCTGTTGTGAAGTGATTTCAAATTAGGGCTAATTATCAACTATATATCAATGGTTTAATTGCAGCAAATGTATAATAAACGTCTCTATGTCAGAGTGCTCTGTTGAATGAAACCCAAAGAGAAGTAAGATCCAAACTCCTGCCGTCTTTGAGACCTGAGTTCTTGTTAGAGGAGAAATGGACCTGGGAATAGCAGGTGGCAGGGTGGGGCATTTGTGCCACAAACTCAGAGGCTTAAAACAACACAAGTTTATTTTCTCACAGTCCTGGACCACACCACGGCAGGGCTGTGGTACCCCCAGGGTCTCTGTAGAGGACACGTCCTCACCTCACTGGCCTTCTGGTGGTTCTGGCCATCCTTGGGGAGCACTGGCTTGTGGATCTCACTCCAGTCTCTGCCTACGTCCCCCTCACCATGTTCTCTGGGTATCAACACTTTTTGTGTGTTCTTATAAGGATATTAGTCATGACATTTAGTGCCCACCCTAACCGAATGTGACCTCGTTTTAACATAATTTTGTCTGTTGAGACCCTATTTCCAAATGAAGTCATATTCTGGCATTCTGCAGGGACACAGATTTTCACATTATTTACGTGAACAAACAGGAAAAGTCAGTTTCAGAGCTCTTAATAACTGCCTTAAGGTTAAAAAGGAACAAAATTAAATGACATGAGATTTTCAACTTGGTCCGGTGTTTTTCTCCTCTTGGTCACAGTTCACACATTGTTTTCTTTTTAACTGAAGATATTTCCCGTTGTTCCCCCAGGATGATGACACCTCACCAGGTGAACTTTTGTTCCTTGTCTGAGTTTAAGCTTCTCTTTGTTGTTCATGTTTAATTTAAACCCTCTGCTCCCACCTACTAAAAGAAAAAGAGGGTGAAATAATGAAGAGCTGTGGAATCAATGAAAAGAGATGTCATATCACAAGAAATCTCGATTACTCCACACAAAGTGTGGAAGATGTGCGGGTGCTTTGGAGGCAAGTAGTAAAAAAACTTAGCCAAGGTTAAATAATCAGTGCGAATGTTACCCAAGCTGAGCAGATTACAACAGTCTCAGAGAAATTTCACAGAGGATGGAGGAAAATGTTATAAAATTAAAATTAAGGAGAGTAAGTTTGGCATTCGTGTGTTAGTCTACATGAACACGGATATGAAGAAAATGGCACATCCTCTGGGACAGGCAGGTGCAAGGGAGGGGCCCATACAGACAGGTCCCTCCTATGCGTCTGGAGGAAGTTACTCTGCCTCAATGTCCTCAGGTGTAAACTCACACTCGTCTGAGGTCAAGTTCAAGTCTTTTACACTCTCTCTGTTGTTTCATCCTCTCAGAGCCAGGATTTTTATTTGCCCGACAAAGGGCTTTGTTGTTGTGTGCCCAGAACCAGTCTTGAATTTAAGAAGAAAACACATAACCAGGATGTTTTTGTTTTGTTTTTTTTTTCTTTTTGAGACAGAGCCTCACTCTCTCGCTCTGGGTAGAGCCCGTGGCATCATCGTAGCTCACAGCAACCTCAAACTCCGGGACTCAAGCAATCCTCTTGCTTCAGCTTCCCAAGTAGCTAGGACTATAGGCACCTGCCACAACACTCAGCTAATTTTTATGTTTTTAATAGAGACAGGATCTTGCTCTTTCTCAGGCAGGTCTCAAACTCCTGAGCTCAAGCAATCCTCCCACCTTGGCTTCCCAGAGTGTTAGGATTACAGGTGTGAGCCACTGCTCGGGCCAGGGTGACATACAGGGTGTCCATAAATTTCCTGTTCAATTTTAAATTGCACACAAACTTTATGTACACTCTCTTATTTTAAAAGGCACAGATGGAAACCCAAACGGACTTGCCTTTGGGCTCTGTTTTGGGCCAGCTGTGCAATGCCAAGCCTTTTTTTTTTTTTTTGAGACAGAGCCTCAAGCTGTTGCCCTGGGTAGAGTGCCATGGCATCACAGCTCACAGCAACCTCCAACTCCTGGGCTCAAGCTAGTCTCCTGCCTCAGCCTCCCAAGTAGCTGGGACCACAGGTGCCCACCACAACACCTCGTTATTTTTTGGTTGCAGCCATCATTATTGTTTGGCAGGCCTGGGCTGGATTCAAACCCGCCACCTTAGGTGTATGTGGCTGGCGCCTTAGCCGCTTGAGCCACAGGCACAGAGCCAATGCCGAGCCTCTTGTGGTATTTTTACACTGTAGTAGTTTCCTTGCCTCTGCAGTGTGACAAGAAGCCTCTATCACACTCCTGGCAGAAGGGTCTGATGCTGTTCAGTTGTGCTGGAACAAGGCCGAACTCACTCACACACACTGTGCTCCTCAGCTGAGGTCTCAGTTCCAGTAAAGGATGACTCTGGATGCTTTAACAGACAAAAGGTTTTGGAAAAGGATGGATATACACTTCGGTAATAAAACAAGAAAATAACATACCTTAAAGGACATCGGGCAGCTCCCTTAATGTGAGGAATGAGAGGTGGATAAGAGAAAAAAACAGGGCAATACTTGGTTTCATTCCCCGTATTCTCTTTGCAAATAATACCAGCAAAAGATTTATGAAACTATTTATCCCCTAAATAAGAACCGGCTGCCCCCAAGGGTAAAAAGAAAGAGGTAAAAAATTAAAGAAGAAAATTAATTCTTGGAAATTAAAATTATTATTGCCCACATTTTTAAAAATTATAGAATAGTTGAAGATTATAATTCAGCATTATAAACTGGAATAGTTATAGCATATAAAGCATAAAATGCAACTTGAAATTATTGGTTAAAATTGTAATGTACTCCAAACCTTTGGTCCCACGATTGTCCTAGAAAGCATCTCACTGAGCCCCGTCCCGGAGCGGCCTTGGAATCTCATTAAGCATCTCTGGCAACTCCTGTACCGGTTACTAAGCGTAGAATATTAAGTATGTTCCTCTAACTGAAGACTACTGTTCAGACTATTTTTTATTTTGTTATTTGTCTTTTGGGAGGGTACAAATAGGCGTGTTAATGTGAAAACATATTCATTATATACAGGTGGCTATATCCCTATTTTAAAAAGCCTGGGAATGAAAGCACATCTATCCCTTGGTATCAGGGGAAGACTGGTGCACAGTCAGGAGAACGACTGCCTTCCAGACGAGGTGGAGCTCGTGGTGCTTCTCAGAACTCCAAACACAGGCTCACAGACTGCAGTTCTGAAAAGTGACCTGTCAGTGGGAAGAAGAGAGCTGGGGAGAAGTGCGCTGGTAGTGACAGAGGTTCTCCAAGTCCATGGCCGGGAACACAAGGCGCCCAGCACTGAGAGTCGCCCAGCCCTGAGGCCCCTCCCAGCACAAAGGCCCCACCCAGCACCACGCTCCGCCCAGCCCCAAGGCCCCGCCCAGCACCGACGCCCCGCCCAGCCCAAGGCCCAGCCCAGCCCAAGGCCCCGCCCAGCACGACGCTCCACCCTGCCCACACCAACACGCCTGGAAGTGCCAAAAGGAAAACAGAGTGGGGGAGAATAAAAGGGACAGCACGGAACTGTGACTTAACAGGCCTTTCAATCAAGGAGAGGCTGGAGACAAAAGCTGCCTCTTGAGAAAGGTGGAAAAGGGAAACTGGCAGAGATGACAAGCAGAGGACCCACCGTGGAGCGGCCTCCCTGCGGGTCTCCCTCGCTCGAGAATGGGCAATGACCCAGCAAGAAATTACAAGCCAAGTTATCAGCAGTCTTTTCATTTACAAATAAATAAATGCGTGAGCCTCAACCGTGGAGTCAGGAGAAAAGTCTTTATTTGGACCCTATCTCTGTCACTTACTAGTGTCCAGACGTTGGGAGGAATCCCTGACCCCTTGCTGCCTCCACATTCTCCTGTATAAAATAAAATCCGCACAGCTGTGTCCCAAAACCACTGTGGTCATCGCCTAAGATGCTTTAGATAAAGTCCCTGGAACATAGTCACTAGTAACAAAGAGGCCAATAATAAAAATCAACGCAGTTTCATAGATTGAACGTATTTGGCAGCACAGAAGTGACTATCTCAGACAATAAGCGAGGGCGTGCTTTAAAATAACTTCAGAGTGGAGCTGGAATGTTCCCAGCACAGAGAAATGCTGAGGGCCTGAGGGGATGGATACCCCAGTTACCTGATTAGATTAATTCGTGCTGTAAGCCTCTGTCAAATGTTACATGTGCCCTGTAAAGATATGTGACCATTACATACCCACAGTAATTAAAGAGTAAACATTTTTTTTAAACTCAACATAAAAGTAATAAGGTTCACTGTTCAGAGATTATTTTTGCTTTAAAATATTAAAAAGGAAGTTGGGCAGATGGGTGCTGGGCCTGGATGCCAGTGTGTGAACACAGGAATCAGCAGGGACAGTGTTTAAAAAACTAGATGCCCGGGGTCCCCGTCCCAGTCCTGCTGTTTCTTGTGGCTGTTGGGCAGGTTTCCTAACCACCCTGTGCCTCAGTTTCTCCATTTTTGCTCGGGGACAGGGTAGTGATGTAGGTGTTAGTTCAACGTGTCAGTATGAAGGACAGTGCCGGAACATACTACAGCAGCCATTGCCTGAGTGTTCACTATTTCTTTTGTAATTACACACTATATTTCAACCTTTTTTATCTCCTGGCACACTTGAACCTAAGGTTAAACTTCCATGGCACACTTAAATTATGTTGATTTAAAAAAGAGTAAAAATATATATATATTTATTGTGCTTGGATCTTCTCTCAAAAATAATTGAATGGATGATCTTTACAAACTTTCCCAGGACATCTAAGATCCTCTCCTGGCACCCTGGTTGAAAGCCACTGCTCTGATGATTCAATCCTAAGCCATGCTGGACTCCAGTGGTCTCTACAGAGACGGGCGGTATGATCAGTCTTCAGAGTCTGTGTCCATAAATGAGTTGGCCGAGAGTATCAGCAGTTTTATTTCTCTGATGTAGTGTTTCTTATGCACTGATTTGGGGGAATATCAGTGTCTTCCTTCATTTCCTTAGAGGATTGTTTCTTGATTTTGGAAAATGAAGGTAAAATTCATACGGCATTAAAGTGTTTAGTCATTGGCATGACTTAAATTGTGTTCTGTAAGTTGTACTAAACACATTCTCCCTGGGTGAGTGCCAAGCCAGGGCAGGAGTGTGGGGACACAACACCAGCTGTGTGACTCCCCAGAGGACTCACATCTGGAAACCCACCCACTCAGGGACATTTCACTTACTCTCAAAATATTGCACCAACCTATGGAAGTCTCAACCATTACAAAGCTCAGGCTTGAGGGGAACATACTTTTAATTAAGGAAACAAAAAGTACTTTTTCAAAGTTCGTTCCAGTTCAGCATCCTGCCACTCCATTTTTGAGGCTTAATTAGCTTTGTCCAGTGTCCTGACCCCTCTCTCTCAAGATCACTTATGCTTCAGCTTCGTTCCAGTTATGCCCCAACATCAGGGGATTGTCTCCCTCTACGTCCCCAAGTAAGATTTTGAACTTGGAGGGAAAAGTCTGACACATTTCTTGAACCACATCACACGTATGGCATCTAGTTTTATGATGAAATAACCCAGTTTTATAATTGTGTCAAGAGAACAGGTTAAGATTTCTTAAGAGTAGGTGATTCATTATTCAAATAAATCCAATTCATGGGACGTTTTGATGCTCCTTTTGAGGGTATTTTTAAAGCTTCTCTTTTTTGTAAGCATCTCACATTCATGGGAGACTAAATGGCATATTTGAAACCCAAGACATAATCAAATAAGGGCCCAAGAGGAATATAGAACAGAGTTGACATCCTAGTCCTTTAAATGAATCAAATTGCAGCCATCAGGGAGATTAAATTCTTCCCGCGTTTGGAGGGTTACTCTGAGACCTGACTCACTGTGGCATTTCTTGGGGAGGACAACGGCATGGGGCCCCTGAAGGCAGCCCTCCGTCTGTAACTTCAGGGAAACTCAATCAACCTCCCTGAGCAACTCATTCTTTGCATTTCTGAACCAAGAAAAGTAATATCTCTAAAGAACATGAGTTGGGCCCTTCAAAGGTCAACACCAATCCTCCCCCAAACAAAACAGCCCACAACAAAATACTTTTCATTCTGCACCTGGCATTTAAGCCTAAAACTATTATTTCTCCCAGCTCTGGCCCCCGTGTTGGTGACACTGAGTACACAGCAAATGTGCTTTGGCAAGATGGGATGTTTTTTCAGCTGAAATGGTGGTGCTGGTTCAATTAGCTTCGCAGTTTGCAGAGAAGACTCGTTCAAAACACTGAACAGCAAACATTGGCAAAATGAGAAGTTATTTCCCAGCTTGCTTTGGAGGTATTTTAAACACTGGAGATCAACAGAAAAAGAGCTGTAAGACTCTTCCTGGTCCAACAGAGATAGGAGCAGCCGCAGAACGGATGACCATGTGGAAGTGAGGGCCACTCTCCGGGAACTGCGTGTTGTGGGTTCTTGTTTACCAGGACTCGGGGTTCTGTGTGTTGAGGTCCCCCTTATGGTTCCTCCTTCTATGGATTGTTTATCTAATCTTCCTTGATTTATATTAAACAGTTTCTAGCTCTTTCTTTCTGTACACAGTTGAAAGCGGAAATATCTTACTCAGATCCCAAGATAGGGAAGTCACAGGAGATGGGGAAGCAAGAATTCCAAGAGAGAGTCCAGGGGGAGTCCAGGGCTGACCCACAAACTCTGCGGCGTGGCTGGGCCAGAGCTGCAGAAACCTGGGGTCTATCCCTGATTTTAAGACATGGAAAAGTCAGTGGAGATCTCTATAAAATGAGATCCGTGTCTCCAAGCTCAGAAGCTATTTTCAGAATGGAAATCAGATGAGCGTGTTAAGAGCTGGTGGTTTGTTTCTTGAGAGTCTTCCTTCCTCTCTGATAATCAGACGGTGACATCAAGACATCAACATCAAGGGAAGTCAAGGACAAAGAGAGAAAAATGAAAGAGATCTCCACTACACTGTGATCACCACCACTGTGTCCCGGCCCTTTGTACACATTTCTATAATTTTCAGTCCCAATCTGCTGGCCTTTCCCATCTTTGACCCTGCTGACCTTTCTTTCCTTGAAATATCTTCTCCCTGTTGGTCCCCCTAGCCTCAGTTCTCCCCCCCTAAACCTGCTCTCCCAGCCACAACCGGACCAGAGGTGAGGGGCAGCAGCCTGGGCACGTGCAGTGGATGGACGGTGGCTACAGAAACCCAAGGTCTCACCTCCTCCAACATCCTGCCCTGAGTGCCTTCCTGCCCACCTGGCACTGCCTCTTGGCTCTTGTATCTGCTTCCTAGAGCTGCCCTAGTAAATGCCCACAAACAGGGGGCTACAAGGACAGAACTTTATTCCCCCACAGTGCTGGAGACCGGAAGTCCAAGATCAAGGTGCCGTAGGGCCTCACTCCACAGATCCAGGGAGGACTCCATGTCCTGCTCCCAGTGCTTCTCCTTGGGTGTGGCTACATCACTTCAGCCTTCACCCCTTCCCAGGCCTTCTCTGTATCTGCTGGCTTCTCTTCTGCCTCTGTGAGCACAGCTGCCGCTGGATTTACAGCTCACCTGAATAACCCAGAGCATCTTATCCTTAAATCCCTGAGATGCTTAATTATATCCACAAAGATTCTCTTCCCCAGTGAGGTCACATGCTCAGGTCCTGGGGACGAGGACATGTCCATACCTTTTAGGGGGATTAGTTCAACTCATCACAGTTCCCTCTCCCTCCAGTCTCCTGTTCATCTCCTTTTCTGGGTCATTTTCTCTCCCTTTTCCTTGTTTGGTAAAAGCAGAAACAGAGAACCCAGTTCAGATCCATGACACTGACCTTCTGGCCAACGGGACATTCCTGGAACCTCCCAATTCTCACGTCTCATCCCAGCACCCACTGAGTCATAATTAGTTAATTTTGAGACTATGAGCTCAGTGAGGACAGGAGCTAGGGCCTCTTCTGAGCATCAGCTTTAGGACTGTGGCTTGTCGGTGCTCAGGAAGTGCTCCTCAAATGCATGGATGGGGGCAGGTTGGGAAGGGACGTGCCCCAGTCACAGGGCTTCTCAGGGCCAGGTCTGGATCCATGCACACATGCCTGAGGCCGGCGGACAAGAGCAGCTAGAATGAGAACTAGACTAGAAATCAGAAGAGCTGGATTCAAATCCTGTTCCCAAGTCCTAGTTTTTGTACCTGAGAAATGAGGAGCTAATCCCTGTCCTGGCATCCCCAAAGTCCATCATCACTACTGGTAAGTGCGTTCCAACATCCCCTGGTCCATCATCACTCCTGGTAAGTGCGTTCCAAGCCATTGATTCCTGCTGGAGCCAGGCTGTGAGCAAGGAGACGAACTTAGGGAAGGCACAAATATTCCTGTTTAATGAACTGAGCCAAACTGCTCTGCACGACATCTGACACTGGAATCCTCCTTCCTGGGAAGTTTCCTGGCAGGCACTGGGTAAAGCCAGTGGGCAGCTGATATGCATGCAGCCAGACTCCAAGAGCCAAAGCCACTCTTCTCTGCCGCCAGCCTCTCCCCTGCCTTGCTTTCCGGCAGGGTGTGTAACATTAGCACACCGTGCGATGCAGTTAAAGCACGTATCATGGAGTGTGAGTATCTTTACACTGTGTACATAATTGCAGGTTAATAGAATGGACCCAGAGAGATTGCCTAATTAATCTTAGAAGGAGATGTGTAGGTTCAACGATACTTCAATAAGAGAGCTATGCTCCCTCCA
Organism: Otolemur garnettii; assembly: GCF_000181295.1. NCBI lineage: Eukaryota > Metazoa > Chordata > Mammalia > Primates > Galagidae > Otolemur > Otolemur garnettii. Next base: position 2,536,903 of record NW_003852593.1, on the reverse strand, counting down.
GCGGGATTGGAGTGAAAGAAGGGTAAACTCAGGTAGAGTGTTCGTTCCTGAATGAAAACGCACCACCCCACGTTACTGACAGAAGGCAGAGCCCACCATGTCCAGATTCAACTTCAGCTGAGAAGTGCTGGTGCTCTGAAAGTTCCTGCCTCTCTGATGTCAAACACATATTTTAGAACAATAATATTCAAATAAAACACACATTTTAATACACAAATAAACACTTTTATCATTCGTTCCTTCATTAATCATATAAGGAGATTCAACTTGAAATGATGACCCAGAACCAATTATTTGCTATGAGACAGAGTCTCCTGTCTCCTTGGTGTCACTCCTGGACTATTACACAGTCACTTCCTAAATGACTTCTTTGAACTACTCCCCATTTTACCTACACACTGTGATGTGAGGCACCGACTTTCATAGCATCCTCCTGATTTAATGGCACCAGAGGTGCCACTGAGTGGAGAATGGACCCAGACTGCTGCCTGAGACTCTTCACAATCCAGTCCCCAGTGGGCGGCCACTGAGCTCCCAGCTCCTCTTCTCAATGAACTCCCTCCTCCCCCATGTCCACTCACACACCTCCTCTTCACTTCTTTGGGGGAGACTTTCCATTCACTTTCTTTTTGTGCTTACCATGAGTTCTTGTTTCTTTGAGGGCCATCATTCCTTTCTCTCCACCCTCATCCATAGTATCCAGTTGTTTTGGCGAAGACCCACCACTTCTTCCGTTTGCCACAGAGGAGAAATGATGTATCTGTCTGAGCGTGTTCAGCAGCGCTCCTGTTTCTGACCTCAAATAGAATATTAACGTTCCTTCCAATGAGGATGATGATAAAATAAATGTGGGGTGTAACTAGAGAGATCTGGGTCTGAAACTCGAATCAACCACCTTTGGGAAAACCAGATGTTCAAGCCTCAGTTTTCTCACAAAAACTGAATTAACTTTGCCACTTATGATGTGTTCATTTCACTCACGGTCATAACATTTTCCCTTTCAGGCCCTTGGCTCACTGTTCTGACCACCTTCCCTGAAAAGCAAAGTCTATTCCCCTGACCCCAGGCATCCAGACCAGGCAAGTGCTATGTTTTGGCCAATAAAATAGGAAAAAATGTAATGCAGATGAAGGCTTGAGAGAGCACTTCCACTGATCTGCTGTGCTTGGGCACCTGTGCTATCACCGTGGGGACATGCGGGGACTCAGAGGATGACAGGCCCCTGGAACAGACCCACTCTGGCCACAGGCTGCCGGGCTCGGCCCCCAGACTCAAGTAAGCCCAGTCAGTCCAGCGCTGTCTGGTTCCCCAGAATCTGACCCCAGATGTGTGAGCAATAATTCGCTCTTCTCATGAATTTCGTAGCTTGCTTTGCACCACGACGCTGGTCGTAGATGAGATGCATAAAACCATCAGTTGGTTGTGAGGATATTTAGCTCCGCAGTTGGTATTCTCAGAAACCTCCATAAATGGTGACATCACAGCAAGCACGGCCGTAGCCCCAGGTCACCTCCCGTAGCTCAGCTCATTTCCATCTTCTTGGTTCCCTCCTTCCTCTTGGCCCAGGGCAGGAAGTAGACCCTCAAATTCATGTGTGGTGAAGGTGGCAGGGGACGACATTTACACTCCCCACTTGAACCTCCAGGGAACAGCTGAAATCAGTAAGTTCCAGAGATTAGCTACTGTTCTTGGTGAAGGAATCCACCATTAATTCAACAAGGGTTTGTTGAGCGAGTGTTCCATTTTAGCATGCTGGGAGCGTGGAGCAGACCCCGCCCTCTGGGAGCTAGCATTGCTCTCCAATACTGGTGACCCCAGTGGTCATTCATGCATTTCTGAATTTATTTGTTAATCCAGCAAATTTTATCTATCACCAATTAGGACTGAGACTGTAGTAGGGAGCCTTCCCAATTTGGGGAAAAGAACCTAAAACAAATGCAGATTTTTGTGTAAAACTTCCAGATTTTGATGTTGGCGGTAGATGGACAAAAGCTTTGTGTGGGTCAAACAAAAAAAATCAAGGGCCACCATTGGAGATGCGGCTCTGGGGCTCTCATTGAAATTATCTGTTTGAATTTCATCTCCTCTGTTAGATTATGAATTCATTGGAGATGAGATCAGTGGATTCATCTTGGTTCTCCCGGGTATTCTGTGATGTGCTTTTAAGTAGAAAGTGTCTATAAATCTTTATGAAACGATTGGTCAGACACAGTCTCTGTGTTCAAGGAAATTACAAAGTGATAATAGAGATAAGACGCGTTCACAAATAACTATTCCATATTGAAAACAATGGCAAGGGCAACAATAGTAACTCTGCCGGCCACACACGCACCCCTGCTCTGTGCTGGGCATCTGCTGAGTCTGAAGGTAGCTGCCTAACTCAAGAGAACCCACCCTCAGCCGCGTGGGAAGAAGCTCCACACGGTGGGGACCCCAGGTTCTGTTCCAGTGTTGCTCTCACGTCCTTCTTTTGCTGGATCTGGCTCACGCGCTCTCTTTGCTCATCTCCCACAGTTGATTTAGTCTTTTATGACTCAGATATCACGACAGCCCTGTGCCTTTGGTTCTGCAACACAACTGTGAAATCAGAGTTTTCAGAGTTTCCCAAAGATTCGGGATTCACAAATAAGGATGTCACTAAACTCACCATAAAATGCATTTTCTAAAAAAATATATATATATATTTAGACATACTTTTCTTAAAGCCCCTCCCTTGCATAATGTTGGAGAAATCTCAGTGGCTACCTCTTCTCATTCCAACTATCTTTCCTCAAAGTTGCTAGGGGCCCCTTCTCTCAAGATCACCCCTATTATCTTGAGCTCTGCCACCTCTCCTGTGTCATTTGCACTGATACCTCCAGTGTCTCCAGGTGCTCCAGAGAACTTCTAATGTATGTTCATGTATTGGAAGAATTAATATGATTAGAATGTTCATATTACCCAATAACGTCTACAGGTTCGATGCAATCCCTATCAAAATTCCAGTGCCATATCTCACAGAAATAGAAGAAAAAATCCTAAACAAAAGACCTTGATAGTCAGAGCAAACTTGATCAAAGTTCAAAGATAGCTGGAACCATCACACTACCTGACTTCAGAGTGTACTGTGAAGCTGTAGTAATCAAAACAGCAACACACACTGTCATAAAAATAGATACATAGGCCAACGGGCAGAACAGAAGATCTAGAAATTAGTCCACACATTCAATATAAATCTATTTTTGACAAAGTTTTTATGAACACACAAGAAGGAAAGGGCAGTCCCTTCAACAGATGAACAGTGTTGGGATTCCAGATACCTCACTCAGAAGGAGGAAATGGGACCCTTCTCTCCCACCATTTATAAAAATCAACTCTGAATGGATTGAAGACTTAAATGTAAGACCTGAAACTGCAGAACTACTAGAGGACCACACAGAAGAAATGCTTCACAACACTGGTGTGGCTGATACTTTTTGGACGTGACTCCCAAAAACACGGACAACAAAAGGAATGATAACAGACAAATGGGGTGACGTCAAATTAAAAAGTTTCTGCAAAGCAAAGAAATCAATCAACAAAGTGAAGGGACAGACTAAGAAATTGGGGAGAATATTTGCAGATCCTGTTAAGCTCTTAGAACCACATCTTGTGATTATTTTTGTGTGTCTACTTGGCAAGGCCATGGTTCCTAGATTTTTGGCCAAGCACAAGTCTAAATGTTATTGCCAAAGTATGTTTTAGGCGTGATTAACATTCTGACTAGCAGACTGGGAGAGAAGCAGAGGGCCTCCCAGAGTGGAGAACCACACCCTGGAGACCTTTCGAGAGAAGACTGAGGCCGTTGATGGGAAGGAAACCTGCTGCCTCTGGCTGGCTTTGGCCTCAGGACTTGAACATCAGCTCTTGCTAGAAAGCCCAGACTGCAGTCCTAAAGATTTCTGGCTTTCTGGCTCCAGCAATTGAGTGAACCAGCTCCTTAAAATACATCTCTCCATGTGTTTGTGTGTAAGCATGCAGGTGTATACATGAGTGTATGTAACCCACGATTCCTGCTTCCCTGGAGGACCTTGACCAGTGCACTTCTGAGCTGTTTCTCTGCTCTCTGGCGCTGTTATCATCTTTCATATACAGCTGGGTCTCATGAATGTGTTGGCAAACACAGACAACTCACCCTAAGACCTTTTTTTTTTTGGTCTTTAGGAAGGTAAGACAAGATAGGCAGAAGGGGGTTTAAGAGGTTTCCTCCTGAACAGATTTTAATTTTGCTTCGGTTTGCTCATTCACAGAGAGAAGAAAATGAAAATCCAAGGATTATTTCTCCGTAAGGTGTCACGTGGACACAGCCTGAACGCACGAACGTCAGGGTTCGTGACCCTCCATCGTGCCTCACTGTCCCAATAACGCCAAAGGAGTGGAGACAGAAGCAGATTCTGTGCCTCGGCTCAGTCAGGGAATGTCTTCCTGGGCGGCGCTAACACGGGGACCCTGAGAGATGAATTGTCCATTCCAGGCATGGTGGGTGGGATTGTGGCAGGAGGTGGAGGAAATAGACGATTTATTTGCAGAAATGGAAAATAAAGGGTAATAAATAATGGCTGGAACACAACATTTACTCAATTGGAGTAGGCTGCCAGGCTGGAATGGGCCCGGGAGGACTGGCTGGGCCTGGGTGGGCTCAGACACCAGGATGATACCACAGTGAAAACCTAACGGCCATTGCCTTCAGGTCCAGCCTCACAGGCCCCTCACTCGGGGCCCACCCGGAAGAAATGGACTGAAGAGCCTTAACCATGCGGGAATCAAGATGATAACAGAGACATAACTCATAATCTGCAGCCCCTCTCGCATGTGAGGCACCCCACAAAGCACATCAATCTGAAGGTCATTTCTGGAATATGAAAGGCACTTGGCTGAGTTCAATTATTTTTCTATTATGTTTCCAAAAACTTCAGCACAGATGTGCTCCTGTCTGGAGTCACGCAGAAGACGCTCTGATGGGGAGCTGCCCAGCACGGGCGAGAACTTGCTGGGCTCTGTGGGCCTGTCGCTCCCTCCTAAGGACACGTGTCCTCCCTCAGTGCGCTGCTCCGTCCTGACACACGCCTTCTCGCTGTCCCTGAGCAGGGCCGTGCTGCCTGGGTCCTCCTCTCGGAGCTGCTCACACGGTGCTCTCCAGTCCCTCCTTCCTCTTCCTGAGCTTTGCAGAGCTGCTCCCCGGCCTGAGAGGCTCAGCCCAGCTCTCTCCCCCTACATCTCCCACTCAGCATCCAGGTGACTCAGAAGGTCACTTCCCCAGGAAAACCCTCATGGAAGCTGGACCTGGGCAGCCCCGATGGACAGCCTTCTTGAGGCAGCTTGTGTGTGCAGTTTCCCATCTCTGGCATCCGGGACCCTACCCTGGCTCCTTACCTTTGCCTCAGTTCATCTGCAGGCTCACCTGTTACCTGCTGCCTCCCACCTCCACCTGAGCCCCACGCTAATGACTCTTGTTCCTTCCTTTACTTTGAATCACTCATAGCCTACACTGTGGTGGGCAGAATAATGACACCCCCAAATGCCCTCACCCCAGTCCCCAAAACCCTGGAATCTGGTGCCTTAGATGGCAAAAAGGACTTTGCAGATGAGATTGACTAAAAGATCTTGAGATAGAGGATCCTGGATTATCTCGGCAAATTCAAAGTAAACACCCTCTATGTTGAAGAAAGGAAATCGGTGGGGCACAGTGGCTCACACCTGTAATCTCAGCACTCTGGGAGGCTGAGGTGGGCAGATCTCCTGAACTCACGAGTTCAAGACTAGCCTGAGCCAGAGCAAGACCCTGCCTCTAAAAATACCCAGGTGTTATGGCGGCACCTATAGTCTCCCAGCTACTCGGGAGGCTGAGGCAAGAGAATTGCTTAAGCCCAGGAGTCTGAGGTTACTGTGAGCTGTGATGCCACGGCATTCTACCAGGGGTGACAAAGTGAGGCTCTGCCTCAAAAAAAAAGGGAAAAAAAGGAGATCTAAGAAGGCAGTGGCACATTCTGGAACAGGTGATGAGATTGCAGGAGCAGAAGTCGGAGTGATATGCTTTGACGATGGACAGAGGGACCGTGAGGCTGTAATAAACAAGGGGACGGTCTCTTCCCAAGAGCCTCCAGGAGGAGGGCTGCCTTGCTAGCAATTTGACTTTAGTCTGAGGATACTAAGTGCATTTCTGAGCTCTGGAACTATGTTCTAAGCCTCTGAGTTTCTGGTCATTCCTTACAACAGCAATAGGAAACGTCCTGCACCCCCTCGCACGTTATCGTAATGTAACTTCTGTTTCCATCACAAGGCCAGGTTTTCTCAAAGAGGAGGAGCTGGTCTTGTTCACCTTGGTATTCTCAGTTTGTGTCCTGAAGTAAATACAAAGTTAACTTTCCGCCTTTTTATGAAAAATAAGTAAATGGATAAAGGAATGAATTACTCAATCTACCAAATTTACTCGAATGGACTTTTTTTGCTTAGATTGTTTGACTATTTTATGAAATATAACAAGCATTGAAAATAATGTCCATGTCATCCATGAATTCTCACAGAGCAAACACCCAGCGCAGAACAGGATGTTATCAGGCCGTTAGAAGCCTTGTCCCCTACCCCATCCACCAGCTGCCCATATTGCTACACTAGCAGTTTCTAGATGTGCTTCTGTTTAAAATAATGCATTCACTTGAAGAAGAACTCAAGTGTTCAAAAAACTATGTGCAGTGAAAAGTGTGTTGTTCTGACCTTGTTCACCGATGATTGTCCCCAGAGGCAACTGCTGTCAACAACCCAGTGTAAACCCCTTCTGAGACACCTGCTGAGTATGCCAGCATATACCTTCTGGCTTTTAAATCATTTTCTGCAGAAGGGTTGTTGGGGGATTAATAGTTACCTTTAATTTCTTCTCTAAGCTACCAAGCTAAAGCTAAGCATTTTGGGAGCAAACAAGCACAGTGGAATTCTCAAGAAAGACAACCTCAGCCTCTCAGCTGGGGTACCACTGCCCAGGGCTCCTCTCCATCTGCACCTCACTCGCCCTCCATCTGATTCACACGCTCTCAGATAAAGGAAAGGGATTTTATCATGGCTGAAAAGAAAGCCGCTCCCAAAGAGAGCATATGAGTAACAGCTCCTTGGAGGGGGAGCTGGCGCCCAGCTGCTGAAATCCGTCTTCTGTTTACAGCTCAGAAGACACAGGAGTGTGATTCGCTGATGGTGGAAGTGTGTGTGCTGAGCGTGGGATCCCAACTGCACAGCGGAGCTGCCTACCAGCTGGAGAAGGCCAGACGTGAGTGAGAGCCTCTTTGGGACTACAGTTGTGCAAACGCCACAGCACGGTTTCAGCTCATTCCGGAAAATCAGAGACAATGTAATTCTGCAGCCCCCACTACCTGGGAAAAGTGAACATCTCTCACCCTTTCCACTCATACCTGCCAAATCTCCTCCCCACATAACTCCCTCTGGTACCTAACAAAACTGTGGAGGGCGGTAGACAAGAAATGTGCATTCAAATCACTCTATATCATTTAAAAGCCTGGTGACCTTAACAAGGTCACTTAGTCTGAGAATCTCACCTTGGGGACAGAGAAAGGGGAGGGATGACTTCCCTTCGGCCAGTGCTGGGAGGAAGAGTGGTCACAAATGCAGACTCACCTGCCACAGAAATGAATGGCAGCTGTTAGAGCCCAGGGGTTCCCAGTGGAAAATCAAAAACCAAAGTTCACCTATTTCTACGGAAACCAAGCTTCCCTTTTTTCTGAGTACTTTGTCATTGTTGCCCCGAGTATTCAGGAAGCAAACACAGAACTTGAGGTCATTTCCAATCCCGTCTCCCCCTTGACCCCTTAGGCCAATGAACTCATCATCAATTTCCCCAGGCCACCCTGTAACAACTCCCAATAAGAGTTCCTGTGTCCCTCCTGTCCAGTCCAGGGGGTCTTGGCCCTGGTCACTTTCGCCCTCCACCCCCACCCCATGCATATGTGGCAAAGACAGAGTGGATGTCACAGTGTAAAGCTCCCGCCGTGGAGTGGAGATGGCCACACAACCCACAGTGAAGACAGCAGCCCCCGCCAGAACATTTTATGGTTTGTTGTACTTATTACGGGATAAAAGAGGCTCAGGGACACTCACTCCGTCTTTTTCTCCTCTAATCTCCTCCTCCTGGTCTCTGCCAGGCCACTCTTTCTGGAACATTCTCTCATGATCTAGAACTAACTCACAGTGACTATTTCCTGGATAATCAAGCCCCAAAATAAAAGCTTATCTTGTTTATCTGTAGAAAAGCAAGATTAATGATAACGATTAATTAACCTTTTTGAGCAATAAATATGTACCAGGAACGTGTATGGAACATGTCCTAACTCGGTTTATCCTCGAAAGAGCCCTGAGAAGTAAACCCAGGTGCTCATTAAGTTCTGATATTATAAACTGATTTTCTTTATCCAGCTTTGACATAGCAGGCACCGATGACAGTGACCACGTCACAGGGACGCATCACCATGTAGCAGGTGCTGCAACTTCTCTCTCATTCTCTCACCAAAATGAAACATTCCCAGTAACACTGACACAAGGCAAGGGCTGAACTTAGTCATGGCCAGATTCTCCTAAGGTTGAACAAGGGCCGTAGGAAGACAGACACTAAAATACAATGCTACGTTTTTAAATCCTTCAGCTACTTTTGATTAGTATATGTCCATGTACAGTGGGAAAATTTAGTTAGAGATTAAGCACATGCCAGCTTCTTTTTCCCACGTTGTAGCAAGATAGAAACAGCTGAGGACCAGTGGCCTTGGCTCTCCAGATGGCGTGTGCCAGTAAAGTGGCCACATCCCACCCACTCAGGTGAGGATGATGTCATCAGCATGTGGACCAGTACCATGTTCTGCACAATATCCAGCCAGTCTTGGGCTCTTCAGATCAGCAACTACGTTTCTAGACAGAGGGTGGGAGGACTACTCCTATGACAGAGATGGAAAAGACTGAGTCTGCTAAATTCATGGTCATGCGTCATGTACCTAGAAATTGCTAACCTGCTCTAGTAAGAGTCTACAGGCGGCCCAGCAGCTGTAACTGGGCTGCTACTTATAGGAGTCAGCAGTCGCCGGTCATCACCCAGCAGGATCTGTGTTGGTTCTACTGGATCTAGTCTATGCCGTCAGATCGTGTGATAATGGTGCCCTTTGGTCTTTGAGGGGGTTCTAATTTCTGCTGAAGTTGACTGTGTTGGCCCAGGGGCATCTGGTTTTAGACAATCCCACTCGGCTTTCCTGTCACAAGAACTCTGCCCTTGCGAGCCAAGGACCCACTGTGACAGCTGTAACAATACTAAGGAGGCGGCATTCCCCAGGGCTCCCAAACAAAGTACCACAGAGGGGCATCTTTGGCGACAGAAGTTTGTTTTCTCACAATGCTAGAGGCTCCAGTCCAAAATCCAGGTGCTGGGGAGGTCGGCTGCCCTCTCCCTGGCTGGTGGTGCCACTTTCTCTGTGGGTGCTTGTGTGGTGTCCTCCAGGTGGTCTGTGTCCTGCGTCCCTCTCTCTAGAAGGATCCCAATCAGACTGGTTCAAGGCCATCCCCATGACCTCACTTTACCTTAATTCCCCTTTCAACACCCCTGTCTCCAAGTAAGGTCCCACTCTGAGGTGCTGTGCCGTCAGGACTTCAGCATATAAATCTGAGGGGACACAATCCAGCCTGTGACAAATGTCTATTCAAATGACAGTTGGAGACCAGAAAGAATGACTGTGTGGCACGTCAGTGGAACAATCATCAGATCAGAGCATTTGAGGGAAGCGGAGCATGGAACTTGAAGAATAAAGCTCCTTGGAGCTGAGACATTCTGGCCAGGGCCTGGAACCCAAGGGCTACACATGATCAACCTTCCTCCCCATCTTTCCGCGGGAAATCATCTCTCCCATGAGGACATCACAGCGTCCACCTCACAGTACCCAGTTGCCCTGCTGGGATTCAGATTGATTCTTCACGGGATTGGTTGACAAATCACTCCAATGTCTTATAAACTTTGGCTCTGGTTATTTAAGAAGGGTACACGTACCACTCTCCCCCAGGGCTTGATTGTAGCCATCTCTCTAAGCCTGTGTGGTGTTGGAGGTCCCCTTTCCAGCAATAAGAGTAATTAGGCAGGTAAAATAAAACAAGAAATTGATTCTCAAAACTTTCTGGGTTCTTATTCCTCCATCCTGGAAGATTCTTCCTACATCTTGGCTGCTCAGAGTGACACCAGGAGCAGCAGGGACTAAGTCCCCTTCAAGCTTGCAGAAACACAGGACTTCAGGGCCCAGCCCAGACCTGCTGAGTCAAAATCTGCCTTGCTCCGAGGTCCCTCAGGTGATTCTTATTTTCATCAAAGTTTGAGAAGCACGGCTGTGTGTGATCTTGTGCAATTCATTAACCTCTCTGAACCCGATAATTTTTTTAACCTGGAGAATAAGGTAATTACAATAGGAAGCCCCCTTAGATCCCTTTAAGTTCCAAATGCCATGACAAATCTGAGTAGAGTTTGATCTTTAAAGGTAATACTGTGCCTTTCATAGAAACGCATTGAACTTTGATTCCCCCTTCTGCGTGGACGTTCTGCTTCCCGCAGACTTGGCTTCCATCTGTAATGGGCAATTAGAGTCATGGTTGGAGGGAGGCTCTGACAGCTGGAATGTGAAAGTCGCTCTCGTTAACGGGCCAGCTCTGCACCTCCAGGCTAAAGCACCCTAGGGGTGTCCCGGGGGTCAGGTGCGAATGTGCCAGACCAACGCTTATCAGTGTCGGAGCAGTGATTTAGGCGAGACCAGCAAGGACCGTTATCAATTTTACTATCTAGTGGCTTGACCCTCAACAGAGGGCTGAGGATTCCTGGCTAGACATTTTAATTTAGGGCGATGGCTCATGCTGATGCAGCCATCAGCAAGGTAGTGATGGGAGAGGATGAGATTGGGGGTGAAGGAAAGAGAGAAGGTTGAATAGGAAATTATCGCCCGTTCTCTCTGTACGGATCATTTGAAGCCCCAGGCCCACTTCTAAACTGAAAATTCCCAAATGATTAAAAACCCAAAGTACTTGAAGGCTGATGTGCAGATAGAGCCTGGCATAAAAAGTGCAGACCAAAGCTTACCAGCGAAAGATGTTCACTTTCCTCAAAGATCGTAAGAATAAAGTTGCAAGGCTAGAGAATATACAGGAATTAGTATTTGAAAAATGCCAATGTTGTTATTTAATACCAATAATACCAGTAAAAATAATTTCAACTCACCTACACTGAGCACTTTCTCAATGCCAGAAACTTTTTCCACATACTTTATTAATTCTTATAACAAAGAATTAAACATTGCTATTGTTATTCCTAGTAAACAGATGAGGAAACCAAAACTTAGAGTAAGAGGTCTTCCCAGCGAGGTCTGGCTGGGGAAAAACACTCAGATCATGTGACCCAAACCTCTGTTCCATTTAGTCCTGCATCTCTTAATCACCTCACTTTTGCCATCTGTCATATACTGTGTGTGTATTTGCCTCACAAGTATTCATAATAAAAAAGCATTACAGGAGTTATAATCTCTATTTTATACATGAAGAAAGGTCAGTCACCTGCCAAGGCTCCCCAAGTTCACAGCCAGGCAGAAGAGAGGGGGTCCACCTGACTGAGAAGCTCTGCCTCTGTGCACGGCGTCCACAGCACCAGCCGGATCCTCCTCTGTTTGTCACGATGACACATTAGGAAACAAAGTGACACTGCCTCGTGACCCCCCACCCCCGTCAGGTCTCAGCTCCAGGTGACTTGACAGGGCTTTACTTAACTTATAATAAAAGCAGTGTTACAACTTCAGTTTAACATAAAAAAGAAATGCATTCTCCAGCTTCCAAGGAAATAAAACGGTTTGGAACACTATAATTCAATTAAGATTTATCAGCGGACTAGTGTAATGTCAAGCAGAAGCATCCCAGCAGGAGCCACGTCAGTGTATAGATGACAAGCCTTGGTGGACAGAGGCGCGGTGATGCAGCAGGCCTTATCAGTGCCATGCATCACCCCCTTGGCACTTGACACCCATTAGCTCTGCTCCATTTCCAGTGTCCAGAATCCAAACTCTCTCCCTGACGGCTGGTCTCTGAGTGCCGGGCAGGCCAGCAGTGCCGGGGAGTAGTCACAACCACCCAGCAGTCCTCATCCCATGCTTGGGGGGAGCTGATTGGTAATTCCTCAACTCCCTTGTCCCTTGGCAACATGCCTGTGAGATTTTTGCTGCAGTTGCAGAATTCCTTAGTGGGGCAGCTGTTGTCCACAGTGCCACTGTGCCCGTAAGCAAAGACTCTTGATAAGACGCCCCTAATTATCTCCTCATTTCCTCTCTCTGGCTTCCCACTCCTCTGATTTTCCCAGGGTCACCTTCCAAATAAACTCTCTGCATTTGAAGACAGAACTTGGGTTTCTCCCAAGGCAACATCGGAGATAAAATAAATTATGTTCTCAAGTTTACACTCATAATATAAGCTTCATGCTTGGTGCCCAGGGGTAGACTGAGTCTTAGGGCTATGATGATGGAGACACATGATTCAGTTCCCCCACAGAGCCGACAGTCTAGCAGGATTTTGAGACACTGAGAAATTATCTGCAGTTTTTTAAAAGGGGGTCATCACAGTGGCCTAAAAGGGGCCAGTCTAGAAGGGACATGAGAATGGTGCTTCTCCTGTGCTGCCATGTAAAGAGGAGGTCGCGGTGGGGACGGTGCCGCACGCAGAAGGCAGAGCACAGCAACAGGTGAACAGGGACGGAGAAGGCAGAGGCAGCAAGATGAGCAAGGTGGCAGGGCGTCGGCAGGGCCAGGTCTAGAAGGGACTTGAGAATCTGTTCTACTGTTTGAAACAAGGGAGGGGGAAGACCCAGCTGGCAAAAATGTGGAGACTTGATGAAAGTCAGGGCAAGAATTCCAGCAGAAGACCAGTGGAGAGACTTTTGCGATATTTTGTTTCCTTTTGATGAAAGTGTCACTGAGAGATGAGTTTAGCAGCACAGAACAGAAAATTCATAAAATGGCAGCAAAACAAGCTAGGAGTTTATTTTTTCATTCTCTCAATGTAACATAAAGTCCCAGCGTAGGTGTTTTGTTGGCTGTGTTTATTAGCCCGAAGACTGGGACGCAGTCTGTGTGTCCATGCTGACATCGTCCCACGTTCTCCACACGGTCACGAGGAACCCCAAGCCCCGCAATTCCATCGTGTCTGCATTCTGAAAAGCAAATGTGGACGGAAGAAAACTGAAAGACACAGTCCGCCCCGTCTACCTTTTAAGACTCTTTTTTAGGAGTTTGCCAAATGGTTTCTGCTTAAACGAAGTTTTTTTTAAATGTGTCAGTTGGCCACCCGCAACTGAAAGGGGAAGTGGGAAGTGGGGTTGTTGGCTGAGCAAACACGTGGCGTTCCGTTAACATGGAAGAAAGGGAAATGGATATTAGGGTGGCCCTCAGCGGCTCCCCCAAATCTATGCCCCACAAAACGGTAAACCAAGAAACAGCAAGGGAGGAGCTCCAAGCAGGGACCACAGTCCCCACACTGCCTCTGTGTGCGGGGCACTAGGTCTTCTCGGAGTGCACATTCAAGTTCAATGCCATTCTTTAATATATTTCATAAAATAGTGGAGCATAAAGATTTTGATGTTCCTCTAAGCAAAAATCACCTAAGAAAAGTTGGAAACGTGATATATAGGAATAGCCAAGGAAATCATCTATCAGCGCACCTGAAATTGTGTCCCGACCACAAATCCCTGTTCCCGGCTTTGGCTTTCATTGGTAATTGGTTACGCTTCCAGGAGAAAGCGTGTTCTGTGGTCATTTAAAGAAAGCAGGAGAAGGCACAGGAGTGCAGTAGGAAAAAAGACCTGGGTTCAAATCCAGCCGGTTTATTCACCACTCGTGAGGAGCAAGCAGACTCATTCTGTAGGCCTCAGTTTCCCCTTTTGTAAAACCTGGTGAAGGGCACATGCCTTAGAGGTTCCAGAGGGTCTCAGGGCAACTCCTGGTACACATGTACACTCTTGTACATGCACTCTCTCTGTATACGTACACATATATATAAAGTTCAAATTGCACACGACTTTATGGCCACCTTTTATGCACACACACACACCCCCACACACAGACACACACCCGTCCCCCAAACACACCCTGCACGAGCACGTGTGCAGACAGACACACACAAATGGCAGCATCTAGCACACTTTGCCTTAGTGTGATGCTACTGTTGATTAAAGGCACTGGGCAGAATATTCATGTAATGAATTTGCAGAGCAGCCAGGACTGAATTTTGACCCAGCATGGAGGGAAAAGGAGGTTAGATAGACTGAAACCAGAAGGAGGCAGGCTTTGGGTGCGAGGGGAGGTTTTGCACCACACACATCCCCCACTGTGGGGAGCTGCAGGTGCAGAGAGGGTCTCTTTGCTGAGCTGGGCGTGGGGATGGGAAAGAGAGCCTCAGGGGAAAGGCCTCCAATCCTTGCTTTTCCTTAGGATGGTGTATTTGAAGTGTGACCAAAGTCTTCCTCACCTAAAATAAAGAGCTTGCGGAAATGTGGTTGCCACAGTGACGGCAGATTCTGAGGAGAAAATCCCCAGGGCTGCGGGGTGGTGCTAGGGGACAGCCCCTCCACAGGCCTTTCTGCTTCATGCTGTGAGCCTCCACAACTGTGGCCTCCCATCCCCTATCACATGCCTGCAGATTGTGGAACAAAATTAACTGGTCCTGGTGTCTTGCTGAGCTCAGTTAAACTGCTCCCGGCTGCCAGGAGGGGACGAAAGGGCCACTTACACGGCTCTAGGCATGGTTGACATCCGGCCTGTGCAGGTGGCCAAATCCAATCACCACTCACCAAACCGGAGCGTCACACCAGGCACAGAGTAATGAAGCCCAGGTTCCCAGGCCGATGGGGCAGGTGCTGGTGCCGGAGAGAAGGGCCCAGAGGGTCGCGGGGCTCCTGGTGGACCCATTTCTGTTATCCTGTTTTGTTGGGTTTTCTTTTTTAAGTGGAGCAAGAAATAGACACCTGAAATGTTAGGTGGGAGGGAGTACGTCCCACGGCACAGAGGGGGGCACCAGCCGGAGGCCGGAAGCAGCAAGGCTGGGAGCCTGCTTTCTAAATGGTGTGGTTGGTCCCACCACGAGTGTGAGCTAAAGCCTGTGCCAGTTCACCCTACAGTCAGTGAGGAGTTCATGGAGGACTTGGAACAGGGGGCAGATGTGTTCAGGGATATTTTTGTATTTCTTTGTTTGTTTGTTTTTTTTTTGCAGTTTTTGGCCGGGGCTGGGTTTGAACCCACCACCTCCGCATATGGGGCCAGCATCCTACTCCTTTGAGCCACAAGCACCAGCCTGTTCAGGGATATTTTAAAGCTGACAGCTCAACAAGGTAGAGGAGGCCTAGTGTGGAACTGTGGAGGATGAGGTGGGCAAGTGTCCCAGGGAAAGAAACCACAGCCCCTCCCGGGCAGCAGTGAAAGGGCAGAGCCCGGTACAGTGAGCACCCTTGGACACCACGTCGAGTTACATTGGTGACAAGTCCAGCTCTACTCTATAGATGGGAAGAGGACATGTGGACTGATCCAGCTGGCAAGATCAAGACCTTGTGAATGTGATTCCAGCTCTTCCGGGGCATCTGTGGGCTCAGGCTTTGCAAATGAGGTGTTCCTTAATGGTGAAAATTATAAGTTCTCTCCAGAATTTCTGGCAGGTCAATGAATATCTTAAATGCTTTTAGAAAGAGATCATCCCCACATATGAAGAGAAATTTCAAGGCTAGAGCTGGGGTCACGCATTTTTAATCTGCATTCATTTTTGAGAGCCTTAAAGAGAGATTTTGAAATAAAGTCCCCAGAATTTAAGTATCTTTGCTCAGTCCCCTTCCAAGTCACTGCGAGAGTGACTCCCTGTCAACTACAGGCTGACGCAGACGTGTTTGGAAAATATTAGTGATATTTGCTGGAAAGTATAACTGTTTCTTAACGTTTGTATTCATTTCTCGGAGCTGTTGGCTTATTTCTGGATATTAATTTAAATCCCCTTCTAATTTTAATTAGAGGTAAGACTTGATAGTGTTGAGTCTTTTTACTTTTTTTTTTTCTTCTTCTAAGATAGAATGTTAACTTCAGCAATGCTGGATTTAAAGTCTCTGTATTTATTCTGGGACTTAACAACAAGGAGTGGGGATTAATATTTGGATAGGGAATACATAAGTGCATCCGCTGAGCCTTTGGAAATTAATTAAAAATGTTTTAAGATTTTTTAAATGGGTCATTTAGTTAAATCACCCTGAAGTAATGAACTTGTGTAAACCGTGTTTTAATACAAGTCTTAGGCATTTGCGTGTTTGATGGCTCCTGGTTTATCCTGCCTCAATATTCATGAGCTCATCTCCCCCTCTCTTTTCTCTTGCTTTGCAGCCCTGCGACCCACCTGCCTTCTGGCTGTAGTCCTGCAGCGCTGCCCAGGCTCCCCTCTCTCTCCTCAGCCTTCATGCTGGTTCATGCCTGGTTTTTATTAACTTACATTTTATTTTTAATTGACAAATAACTGACTATATTCATGGGGGTACAGTTTATGTTTTCACTGTATACATGTGGGGAAGCACGATTCAGTCGGGCGCATTAACAAATCTGTGCTCATGTGTTTTTGCACCTCCCTCTGTCTGAACTCCCTCCCCAGACCTGCCCGGCGCTGGGAAATCCTTACACACTCTGCAGGACATCGCAGGGACATCCTTTTTCTTTAGCAAGACCGTCAACAAATTTTCTAGACAAAATTTATATATCCTTCTTCTTATCATTTCAACCCTTCAAACGACACATTTTTATTCCTAACAAGATCATTTTCTTGTATTTAAATACCTGCCTCCCTTTTCCTCCCATCACAGGAATCCCTGTAGTTTCAAAAACAGCAGTGATTCCAAAACCTGCACTCAGTGCTCTGTTCCACCTCTTTCCAGGAGAAATGATGTAACTAAACAACAAAAACTGGCCTGTTTTTTGTTTAACCTGCCATGTAGATTATACTTTCAATCTGTCCACAGTGTGTGCTGAGTTCAGTCCTATGCTGGAGATTTGCTTAGTGTGGCCATTAAATGCCAACTGAAAGGAAAGGCAGGAAGTGCCATTGATTTCATAGGTTAGATTTACAGTTTTCTATTTTAAGGACCACAACTGTGATATCAAGAATTGAAATGAAATAAGAATGACATGGTCTGATTAAACCCTGTGAACAATACGGTAGAATTTTCTCTGCCTTAGGAGTTTTTGTACTTTCTTCTGTGAAGGAATCAAATAGGAAAACTTTGGAGAGGGGAAGAGGTGCCAGGGCCGGGCTGAGCTGTGCAGCCAGGAGGGAGTGTCTTAGAGAGACAGTAATGCAAACTGGACTCAGAAATTGTCTAAATGAACTTTCATTATCTTAAGCCCAGAGATTGAACAAACATAAACTAAAGTTTAGTTTACCAGCAAAATTCCCCAGAGAGTCTTCACAATATTTTGGAAACCTAGGATTTTATAAAACATACTGTCAAAAATGATTCTCCAGAAACATGTTACTTTCTAAACTATTCTTCATAGTTATTACTTTCTTTACAGCATCTTGGGCCAAATGCACAGAGTGTGGACCCCCGTCTGTGGCCTGAATCCCAGCTCTGAGAGGCTGGTGGTCCTTGGCCTGCAGCCCACCACCCTCAGCTCCAATCTCCTCCCAGGGGTACAACTGGACTGTATGGCAGCCCAGCTCACCTGATTCAGGGCAGGGGCACCATCCCCTCTCTCCCCTCCTTCCCCTCCCTGGAGAGGGAATAGCAGTAAACTCATGCTTAAGCTGCCCATTCTAAAGAATTCCATGTTCTGACTTATCCTTTAATCTCTTATGAATTGAGAAACTGGATAAACACGTTTATTTCAATTATATAAGTAAAAAGAATTAAAGGAATTAATGAAAACGAAGAAAGAAAATTCCAGAAATAGATTTAAAAGCCTATGCTCAGGACAAGAGCAGGGTCAGTACAGGAGAGATGAGGCCACATTTAACAGCCGTCATCTTACGTAGATCCTAGTCCTTTCCGGAAATGTGATGGCTTTGCCTCCCCACTCCTGGCCACGGCAGCAGTGAGCCGGGATAGAGACGTCCTCTCTTCAGCACAAGCACTAATGTAACAATTTAGTGCGTTGGGGGCACCTGGTTTTGAAATCCTGGGCCTTCCCAGTGCCGCAGTGCAGCAGACGGCCAGGTGGAACAAGGAGGAACACAAGGGCCGGGGTTCTGGGTCTCTCCCCTGGTTTAAAGGAAAGTGAACCACAGTCAGGGCGGTGGCTCTGCTGGGGACCGGCTTTGGGAGACAGAGTGGTGGTGACGTGAAGGCTTCAGGTTCGAGGTTACAGAGGAGCGTGATGCACCACCAGACTTGTGCTTTCCCTGGGGCCTCCATGAAACTGCCCTTCTCGTTTTCATAGGATATTCCACGTACAGACAGCTGCATCGCTGTCGTGCAATGAGTTCTCCTCATCTAGAAACATCGTGAGCTGGAGAAAGTAGGGAAACACTGCTGTTCTTTGAGACTAACCCCATCAGCTCCGACAGCAGGAGGGCTGGGGAGGAGGACCCTTGGGGGGGCGAGGCCGGGAGGAGTCACAGGGCGGCAGGAACGGAAAAGTGTGGGAAACCGAAATTAGAAAACCCTGTTTCTAGCTTCATAGTAGGAAAAGGATCGAATCTATTTTCCCCGATTTCCAGGGGTTTACATAGAATTTTCTGAGAATAATTCCTTTACTTAGACTGGTTGGTTTGCTTGAAAAACACCGCTGCCCGGTGACTACGGCGCCGAGCCCTGGATCAACGTGCGTGACGCCTCCTTTCGGCTCACGTCATGACGTCACGTGAGGTGCGCGCTTACGCCCCCTGAGGCCCCGAGGCGCAGAGCTGGTTCTCAGTCCTCGCTCCTTCGCGCTGCTGTTGTTTGGTCCAGCGCGCTGTAAACGGCTGCACCCCGGGTGGTGCCTGGTGACACGCGACAGCCGCCTGCACCCCGCTGAGGCCCCAAGGCCAGTGGGAAGCGCAGCAGGGTCCTACTATCTAGGGGCATCT
Organism: Otolemur garnettii; assembly: GCF_000181295.1. Lineage (NCBI taxonomy): Eukaryota > Metazoa > Chordata > Mammalia > Primates > Galagidae > Otolemur > Otolemur garnettii. The sequence goes on along the minus strand of NW_003852593.1, from coordinate 2,517,802 downwards.
TCAAACTACCAGGAACCCCGCCGTGCTGACTGGGAGCAGTGAGGTCCTCAGGGAAGGACTCCACACGCTGACAAGTCACAGCTGCCGCTCGCCTGTGGAAACTCTGTTCTCACCGCCGCTCGCCTGTGGAAATTCTGTTCTCACAAAAACTGATCAGTGGAGAAAAGGGAAGCATAGCAGTTATTTTAAGGCATCAGACAGTAAGATCTAATTAATTATGTAGTGCTGCTCCATTTTCCTTACTAGAAACCCGAGCTTTCTAGAATTCAGCTAATAACGCGGAAAAGGCAAACGAAGGCCCCAGAGGCTCCAGAGTGCCACTTACAAAGTCCCTGTCCTGAAGCGCAGGCCACTCATGCTCAGGACCTGCGACCTCCCTGTCCCCTTCCAGGCCTCATCTCCGGACTTAGAACTTCCTTGCTGTCAAAATGACTAACCTGCCAGGTAAGGAACCGGCCCGCTCAGGGGGAGCAGCACGTTGAGAGGTTTCAGAGAAGCAGATTCCAGGAGAGAAAAAAGCAAAGAGGAGGGGGCGGAAATAACCCGAACAGTTGAGCCAATTCCATGTGAGGGCCGCAGCCCCCCAGACGCCAAACATCCTTGCAGGAATGACCCCAGGGGCACCCACAAACCCAGCCGAGAGCCCGTAGCCGCGGTTCGTGAAGCTTCTGACTTGCCCTGAACACACTGTTCACCTGTTGTCACTCACTCTCATGCTTCCACACCGAAGTCACCAAAGTCATTGGGAAAGAGACTCCAAGGCCCACGAAGCCTACAACACTGACATTAGGGCTCTTTATAGAAAACCAAACACTTTTCTGGAATAATCCATGTTACAAGGATCTTCCCCCAGTCATCAGATGAGAACGACTGGAGAGCTGCCATAACCAAGGTGCCACACAGTGTCCAGAGAGTCAGCCACTAGGCAGTGATACCCTCAAACAGGGTTATGTCTTTTAAAACACATTACTAATTTTAAAAAAATTTACAGTAAAATTTGTTTCAGAGATCCCGCAGGCTCCTTGTGCCTGAGTGCTCTCCGGTGCCCGCACGGACACACTGTCATCTCTCAAGGCTCTCTACTCAGATGCCACTGTCTCAGAAAACCTTCCCTGGGCCCAGGACCTGGCCATGCTCTCTGCCCCCTGCACCTTCCTCTGCTGGTTTCTCAAAGCGCTTAGCACCAGCGCCCCATGTGGTAGAAACATGTACACTGCTAGTTCCCTCTGACCAGCAGCACTGTCACAGGGTCATCGACTTCGCTGACAAGCTCACTGCCATGTCCCTGTGGTCATCCCGGTTTCTTCAGTAAACTCTTGTTGAGGGTGAATCAATGGAGTCAAGTGCTGAACACACAGGCTGCTGCCTCCTGTTCATGGACAGGACAGGAGCTCTAGAAAGAAAAAAAGTAGAAACTTTCTAACAAAAACAAACTGTTTCTTTTAATCTTCAGTGTCCCAAGCAGTGTAAAGGAATTGTGTGAGACCAGGTTTGTTTTGCTTATTCCAGTTCTGTGGTGAGACTATGAGATGTGGTGGCAAATGCATGGAGTGACACGGGCCTGGATTCAAAGTCCACATATGTTACTTAAATTTTTTTTTTAGAAACAGAGTCTCACTTTGTTGCCCTCAGTAGAGTGCTGTGGCATCACAGCTCACAGCAACCTCCAGATCTTGGGCTTAGGCAATTCTCTTGCCTCAGCCTCCTGAGTAGCTGGGACTATAGGCGCCCACCACAAGGCCTGGCTATTTTTTTGTTGCAGTTTGGCTGGGGCTGGGTTTGAACCTGCCACCCATGGTATATGGGCCTGGTGCCCTCCTCACTGAGCCACAGGTACTGCCCTAAAATTTGACTTTTTGTGTGTAAAAAATTCATATAGATGATACATACAATATATGTGAAACATTTATATACTGGCTAGTATTAGTCACCACTAAGGGTCTCTGTGAGCACTACAGGAGGTGACGCCCACCTGGCCTGCAGGTGCCTGGTCTTAGGCCTGCTCCTGCTTCTGGCAGACACCTGTGGAGAAGGGGGATGCTGACGCTCACACTTGTCTCCATGGTCCTCTGTGAAGCTCTTAGTTCCTCACTTTTCATTTTGAAAGTAAATACGAGAACAAAAAGTCATCTCTTAGATGGAAGCTCCTCAGGTCACAGCCTGCCTGTTCAGGTGGGGAGGTTGACCCCACCTCCCAACGAGTTCTGGGAAATGTCTGAGAAAGGGCTGCCACATGTCCCCTGCTTCCTGCGGTCCTGGTGGCAGCCTTAGCCTGACTTCAGGTGGCCCGAGAACCAGCTGCCTCATTAAAATAAAGCTCACTTTATGCCTTCAGTGGCCAGAGGCCTGGCATGTGACAAGGGCTGTGGCTAGTCCTCGACTGTGGCCAGTGTATGCAGCCAAAGGTTTGGGCTTCCAAATCAGGAGTGGGTGGACACAATGTCCAGACCCAGCCTGCTGCCAAATAGCTGCAATGCCTCTACAAGTTTTTGGAAAAAAAAAATATCTTTCGGCATAAAAGGCAAGTTTTATGCTTTAATCAAAATAACTGCCAAGACTTTTTTTTTTTAATGACACAGTTAAAAAGCATTTCATGAAAAGGGCACTCTGGGAGAAGGAGTGAGAAGCGAAAGAATGTTCTCACTCAGACACTACCTCACTGTGGTAAGAAAAACAGAATAAAATAAAATGAAATGAAAGATTTGCTTTGCCCTTTCGAGAGAAAGCAGCCAGCCCAGCAAACAAAGAGGCCTTCTGAACACTAAGGACTTCTGGTTACGACAAATAAAGTTGGCCTCAGAGTAAGTTCCATCCCCAAGATTTACAACCTCCAGCTGCCTAGAGAAGGTTAGCGCTTCAGTAGGCTCCTTCTGGCAAATGTGTTCCATTCTTGTTTGTCTACAGTGTTAAAGAAATGGAGAATTTTAAGTCTAGTAGTTAATTCCAGTTAGTCATGGTAACAAAAACCAGACATGGTTTCCAACCCATGTTACTTAATGGCTATGAAATCTTGAACAAGATCTTAACCTCTCTGAGCTCAGTTTTATCTATCTTTAAAATGTGCAGAATGCTGCCTACTTTCCAAGGCACCTGGAGCAGCACAGCTGGGAGTAATCCACCTATTCCTTGACCTCTGAACCCCACGCTTGAAGACATGCATAAAAGAGGGCTCAGGGCCATAGCCTGAAAACCCACGTTTGCAGTGAGGAGAACTGAGGTGCTTAATGTGAAGAAGGTAAGACATAAGAGGATGTGAAAACATCTCCGAGTAACTGAAGAGCTGTTAGGCACAAGTGGACTGAGGCTTCTATAGTGACAGGAGGGTTGGGGACAAAGGTTCAGCAATTGCACAGAGATATTTTAGGTTTTGAGTTTTTCCGTATGAATTTAAGAAGTACAGCTGCAATTTTTGTTATGTGGGTACATTGTGCAGCAGTAAAGTCTGCATTTTTAGTATATCCATCACCCAAATAATGTACATAGTACCCATAGAGTAATTTATCTTCATCCACCCCATCCCTCCATCTTTCTGAGGCTCCAGCATCTGTCAATCCCCTCCATGTCCATGGAACATTATCCAGCTCCCACTTGTGAGAATGTGTGATATTTGCCTTTCTGTGTCTGAGTTGTTTCACTTAATAGCCTCCAGTTTCACTCATTCTGCTGCAAATGACACGATCTCATCCTTTTTATGGCTAAATAGTAATCCATTGTGCATGTTCATGTGTGTGTGTTTACATACACACGCACACACACGCCATATTTTTATTGTCATCTGTTGAGGAACCCTCAGGTTGATTCCATTGCTTTGGTATGGAATAGTGCTGTGGTAAACTTCACTCCCAAGAGCAGTGTCCTCTGGATATAATGATTTCTTTGCCTTTGGGCCAATGCCCAGTAACGGGATTGCTGAAGAGAATGGTAGTTCTGTTTTCAGTTCTTTGAGAAATTTCCATATCATTTTCTGTAGAGGTTGTAGTAATTTACATTTCCTCCAGCAGTGTACAAGCATTCTCTTTCTTCACATCCTCACCAGTATCTGCTGTTCATTGTCTTTTTAATGGTAGTCACTTTGACTAGAACAAGACAATATCTCCCCATGGTTTTAATTTGCATTTCTCTGATGATTAGTGATACTGGGAATTTCTTGGCCATTTGTCTTCATTTGAAAAGTGTCTATTCATGTTCTTTGTGCATTTTTTTACATGGGATTATTTGGGTGTTTTGTTGTTGAGTTGTTGGAGTTCCTTGTAAATTCTGGGTATTAGGCTCCTGTTTGATGCATGGTCTCCCATTCTTCAGGTCATCTGTAAACTCTGTTGATTATTTCTTTTTCTGTGCAGAAGCTTTTTAGTTTAAGTCCCATCTGTTTATTTTTGGTTTTGTTGCTTGTGTTTTTGAGGTCTTGGTAATGAATTCTTTGCCTAGACCAATGTCCAGAAAAGTTTTCTGTGAAGTTTTCTTCTAGTATCTTTATAGTTTCAGGTCTTATCTTTTAAGTCTTTTAATCCATCCGGAGCTGATTTTTTTATATAATGAGAAATAAGGGTCTGGTTTCATTCTAGTGCATGTGGCAATCCAATTTTCCCATGACCATTTTGTTTTAGAATGAGGCTGATACGGAATACTGATTGCAGGTGGGTTATAAGTCAGACAGATCTCACCTCTTTTATGAGCTATGTCACTTTGGGAAGTATTCCTTACTTGCTGGTCTCACTTTTGTTTCTAAAAAATGGAGCCAATTATAATCCTCAAAACCTATTTATGACCCAGATTATAAATGCTTAGTGACACATAGCATTCTGTGCCCGGCTCATAACAAACATGACAAAACAGTACACAACATTAAAACTGTGTGTAACAGCAGCAGTATCAGCAGCTGGCGCCATTTTCTAACATCAGAGAGAGTCCTCCAAGAGGGGAATAGTAACCATCCCAGGGCTCTGGTGTGAGCCTAGCAAAGATGTCAACATTCTCCAAGAAAAGACTCAAGCAAACTAAAGATCATTGTCCTAGAAGACTTTCAAGATACATTCAGATTTCAGAAGGTTAGGATGTTTCCTTCATTCTAAACATGTTTTTGTTCTTTTGTTTTCAAAGTCATTACTGCAGATTTTTAAAATAGCAAGAGATATAATTATTGAGATATAATACACGTATTATAAAAGCCATCTTGTCAAAGTGTATAATTCAGTGGATTTTAGTGTAGAGTTGTGCAACAATCACCATTATTTTAGAACATTAATTTCATCATCCCTTTAAACCCCCCATGCCAGTTAGTAGTCACTCCCCGCATCCCTAACCATCTCCAATCTACTCTCTGATTCTAGAGATTTGCTCACCTGGATATTTCATAGAAATGGAATCACACAATATGTGATTTTGTGACGGGCTTCTTTCACTCAGCCTGTCTTTAAGGTCCATTCAAGTTACAGAATGTTCTCGCTATTTCATTTCTTTTTATGATTGGATAATATTCCATTGGATGGGTATTTCACATTTTACCCATTCATTAACTGATGAACATCTGGGTTGTTTTCAATTTTTGGCCACCATGAACTACCCTAATGTGTTCACATGAATGTCTATCCATGTACAAGCTTGTGTGGGGAAACATAATTTCATTTCTCTTGAGTATATAAATAGAAGTGGGATTTCTAGACTGTAGGATAACTTGGTTTCATATTTTTTTGCAACCTCGATTATGCTTGTCTTTTTTATTTTAGCCATCCTAGTATGTGTGGAGTGTTAGCCCAGTGTAACTTTGATAATACTTCCCTCATGAGCAAAGATATCAAGTATTATTTTCATGTGTTTAGTGGCCAGCAGTATTTTTTTTTGAGAAATACTATTTCTTTGGGAAATAATCAGCTTCTCTGCCCATTTTTTAATTGTTCAGTTATTAGATGTTTTATGTATTATAGATACAAATACCTCATCAGAGATACAAATAGATACAAATACCTCAAATTACATGATTTGTAAATATTTTCTCCCATTTTGTGGTTTTTCTCTTTACATTTTTGTCTTTTGAAGAAAATAACTTAATTTTGCTGATAAATGTGAGGATTTATTGTTGCGCCCTTGACTCTATTCCACTGCTCTACGTTTCCATTCCATTCTAGTACCGCACTGTCTCAACTACTGTAAGTTAACAGCAAGCTTTAAAATCAAAACGTGGGTCATCTTTTTTTTTTTTTTTTTTTGTAGAGACAGAGTCTCACTTTATCACCCTTGGTAAAGTGCTGTGGCATCACACAGCTCACAGCAGCCTCCAACTCCTGGGCTTAGACAATTCTCTTGCCTCAGCCTCCCAAGTAGCTGGGACTACAGGCGCCTGCCACAACACACGGCTATTTTTTTTGTTGCAGTTTGGCCAGGGCTGGGTTTGAACCCGCCACCCTCGGTATATGGAGCTGGTGCCCTACCCACTGAGCCACAGGCGCCATCCCGTCCAACTTTTTTTTCACAATTGTTTTGTTGAATATGTGCTCTTTGCTTTTTATGGTCAGCTTGTCTATTTCTTAAAAAAATCAGCTGGGATTTTGATAGGGATTTTATTGACTCTGTAATCAATTGGGGGGATATTGCTACCTTAGCAACATTGCCTTCTGATATAGGATAGCTCCCGTTATTAAAAGTTTGTTTTTAATATTCCTAAAGATTCTTCTTCATTTTCTTTCAAAAATGTTTTATAGTTTCAGCGTACAAGTCTTAACCTTCTTTTGTTAAATGTACATGTTACCATTTTATTGTTTGTAATTCTACAGTAAGTGGAATTGTTTTCTTGGTTTTATTTTCAGATAGTTCATTCCTAGTCTGACAGTGCAGTGATTCTTGTGTGGGGGTCTTGTGTCAGTTTAAGCTGACAGTGGGAACACCAGTGCACAAAAATTAACTGAAAACTAGAATTTACTCATGGACAGGTAAACTTTCACAAGTGGAAGATGGCTACTTTTCTTTTAATCTCCTAAAAGTGTTATATCTTAACCTTTCCTTTTTTTTTGAATTTATTAATAGTTTATTTATCACTCATATTCATAGCTCAGGAACACAGGTCAGTGACAAATGTCTATGTAAATCAGCCCAAAGAAATTCTTTATATTTCAAAATTATTTTACGCTCTGAAAGACACCAGCCTTCCTCATCTCCTCAAAATCTTTCATAGAATCATAATTTCTGTAGAAATCTGCGTATGCCTTCTTTCTTCGTTAAGTCACAGCAAACTTATAGAAAACTGCAACCCCCAGGAATACAACAAATGCTCCAACAATATGAATCCTCAGGCACCTGGCCAAGAGGCCACACATCTGAGGTTTGGCCAAAGCACTGGAAGCCATGGTAGTTACTGTCCTTGGTGGATTGCCAACCTCAACGCATCCTTCCTCTCTTAACCTTTCCTTAATTTTATTTCTTTGAAAGACATTGCCAAGGGGCGGCACCTGTTGCTCGGTGGGTAGGGCACCGGCCCCATATACCAAGGGTGGTGGGTTCAAACCTGGCCCCGGCCAAACTGCATCAAAAAAATAGCCGAGTGTTGTGGCAGGCGCCCATAGCCCTAGCTACTTGTGAGGCTGAGGCAAGAGAATCACCTAAGCCCAATAGCTGGAGGTTGCTATGAGCTGTGATGCCACAGCCCTCTACCAAGGGCAACAAAGTAAGACTCTGTCTCTAAAAATAAAAAGAAAGAAAGACATTGCCAGCAAACACAGACATCTACCTGGTACCAGGAGTGGACAGGGGAGAGCCAGTGGCGTGACCAAGAGCTTGAGCGTGGGAAGGTGCCTTGTCCTGCCTAGCCCTGCCACCGCTCGGCAGGTCTATGCCACCTTCACATTCTTGCAATTGAAGGCATTAAGGATTGAGACACTTCCATCAATTAACAATATGCAAGAACAAGAAGGGAGCAGATCTTACGTAGTTTTCAACGTGTTGTCCTTAGGAATATATTTTTTAAGGTTATAGTGAAACCTAACGAAATTGATGATTTCTGTTCAATCTGCATTTCTTGTTTTACACAGCTTGGGTATATTCTCCCCAAACCACTTCTGCTCTTGTTCCCTGGGGACCTTGTTTCATTTTCAATTTTAACACCATTCTCATTTTCAAAATCACTCATGTAGCACACAGAAATAGAAGCACAGGCTACCCGAGTCAGCCTGAAAGAGTAACTGTTCAGGACATCCCCTGTCCAGAGATGACCACAGTGACACTTGCCACACCCTTCCTTTCTGCCCTTCTGAGTTCATGCATCTGTCCCCACAATAAGGCCTTATGAAAAAGAGCCACGTTGTCTGTGTTTGCATCTCTAGAGCCCTGAGCGCAATGGCCAGCATAGCACGTGCTCACAAAGCCTTCTCCAAATGAGCCTGCAGGGGAATTTCTTTGGAGACTCTCCTTTACTCTTTCTAAGTCCCAAAGCAGCTTTACAAACATAACGGCTTCGGCATAATTTTTCTAAGCATTTCTTCTGACATTTCTTATGGGGAATAATTTTACCCAAAGTCAGCAGAGCTCTGGAGCACCTGCCGTGGGGACGCCCCTGCCAGATGTTTCGGGGCATATAAAAGAACAGAGCTTTGGCTCTAACTGGGGACACTATTTATTTAGGAGGTAAAAATAAGCACAAATGTTGACTGAGAAGTCACATGTGCCGGGCTTGGTGCTTCAATGAACGTAACTTCTTTAACTTGTGCAGGAGATTCATGCAATGGACACTGGGACCATCCTGTTCAGCAGGTGGGAAAATGACACCAGTGGGCCAAGTAATCTGCACAAGGTCACTCAGCTTCTAAAAGGCAGAACTGGCCATTTACCTGTTGGTGCCTCTATCCACCTTCCTGCCTGTATCCATCATTTATCACCTGTACTCATTTTAGCCATGTGAGCATCAGCCCATCTATTGCTCTGTACTTATTTTTAAGCTGTCTGTGTCTGACAGGTGTACAATGGCATTTACTGCATCATTCGGTGCCTCTACTTGTAGGGACATCATCGTCCACAAAGGAAAGCCCTGGCTTCACACAGCTGGGGACAGGCCAGCAAGTGACTGTGATGGAGATTCAGTGAGAGGAGCCTTGTGAATGAGGTCAGGGCATGGTGCTCTGGGGACACAGAGGAGTGATGCTTGCAGGAGTCTGGGTGGATGCCCAAGGATTAAACAGTCATGGAAGGGAGGAGGAACAGAAGGCAGAGAGCAGAGTCTGTCAAGACACAGGAATGTGAAAAGGAAGTCAAAATTGGTCAAGCTGGAAAGGTGTGTGGGACCAGGTGAGATCTTTGCCTGGTCCCACTTCAAGTTTGTTTCACAACAAGAGTCACACACGTAACTGGAACTGGCCCCGAGCACCTGCAGCCCACATGTAAACACTGCGACAGGCTTGATTCCTGTTCCGAGAAGTAGGTGGATATTACCCTGCAGGACGTTCAGAACATCAACACAGATCTGCGTGTGCATCATCAGTTTAGGTTGTAAACACACTGCCAGGTCATCTGACAGTATGAAAACAAGTTCCTATTACAAGAGAAAATGGTGAAAAGGAGGAGGAAGAAAAAGAGAAATAACAGATACCAGGAAACAAAGCCAGAAAGTCAGCCCAGCTCTCAGTGTATGAAGTCCTATCACCACCTGGGGAGTTTGTTTTTCCATTTCATATGCTGCTCCCCCGGGTGAAGACAGCGGAGAATTTCAGTTATTACCCAGGTGGAATCAGGAGTCTGCCTCCCGCCCCAATGTGCTGATCTAACACACTTCCCTCTTTGGATTCAGTCCTCTAAACACAGTCTATTAAAGTTGCTTTAATTGGCATTTTGTTAGAAGGTTAATGAAAACTTACCAAAAATAGCTTGTGAAGGGAGCAGATAATAACGCAAAGGAAAAACACATTCTAATTGCAAATTCTCTTCTTTCAGTCTTCCTCTCAAAGGCCGCGTGAGAAGCGGGTCAATAATGTGGCCTGTGGCATCTTGTCTCTCTGGTGGTCTCCGTTATTCCTGGAAGGGCCCTTTCGCCGTGCCCTGTTCCTCTGCTCCTAGCTCAGTGTTAGCTGGAGGGCTTTCTTACTCACCCAAGCTACACGAGGGTCCACTGAGTGTCTCCCTAACTACACACAATCCTGGTTTGTTGATTCTTTTCTGCTTACTTCTTTTTCCACAAAACTACACTCTCAAGTGTGTCCTCTG
>NW_003852593.1:2505845-2507508 GCF_000181295.1 Otolemur garnettii | reverse complement strand
CTGGTTGCCCATCTTGTTCTGGGAGACAAAGGTAAAATATACATGAGAAACAAAATTACAATGAAATCTGGTGTGTAAATGTTAAAGACACAGAGACAGAGAGAAAGACAAGGTGACGCACCCCCCAGGGCGGGTAACAGGGAACTCTCAGTTCACCCTTCTCAAAACAGGCAAGATTTTGTGTCCTGAGAAGGAATGATCCCGTGAGGTAACTCAGTTCCCCAATGCTGCTCCCACTGTCTATATCCGCTTGCTCACCCTCTGTCTCTGCCCGGTAATCACATGCTCACCTTTCTCCAGAAGCCACAGAAAACTTAAAATTAGAATCCACTCAATTTGGTTTCTGCCTCTTTCTCTGGCCTGGTTTCCCAACCTTGCTCACCCCCATACGCGGGCCATGCTCCCACACATGCCCTTCTCTCTCCAGAGGTGGAGCTGGTCAGGAGTCTACAGAAGTCTGACTTCTGGAGAACAAGAGGTGGACAGCGTCATAATCACCACCATTGTCACCATAGCAACCATCACACTGAGCACTTAGCAGAGATGTGTCTTGCGTAGTGCCAGTGAAGAAGGCTTCATGTCAGCCCTGTGATGGTGGATGATTCTCTTTGCTCTGTGGATAAAAAACCAGATGCTCAGACAGTCCCTGACACTTGATCCAGGCCACCCAGCTGGGACACACCTGGACTGTTTCTAATGAAAGCCGAGGCACAGGCTGGGCACGGGGGACAGGTGCTGCATAGTCAAAACTAGAGCACAGCGTCCGGCCCTTCTGAGGTCCCACCACCATCCAGGAGTCTGGTTCTGGAGCTTCGTAAATCCCCCCAATACACCCTGGCTGCAGATGGGATGAGAGGCCAGGGCAAAGAGCATCCAGAGCTGTGAGGGCAGCCCCCCAATCCAGCAGGAAGACCACTCAGCCCTTGTTGCTCACTGGTCTCTGGGCTAAGCCTGTGTGACATGCAGGGATATTTAACCTCTCATGGTAGAGCCAGTTTTGCTCAAAATCCTGTAGATGTGAAGCGCCCAGGGAGGGTCAGGCCCAGGCCCAGGAAGCAATCAGTCTGAGCTCCTCACTCTGCTGAGGTTGCAGGCAGCACCCTGGCTCCAAGCTCCAAGTGTCAGAGGCTCCCTTGTCATCCACAAGGCAGATGCCCTCCCTGTGATCCAGCCAGGGCCCAGTCCAGGGCCCCAGTCTCTGTCCTCCCCTCCATCTCCCCACCATGCTCAGAGATTGGTAATTGGGCTGCAGCCCCAACCCTTGAGCCTGAGGCTCTTTTAAAACCCATTGTTCCCATGATCCCCAACCTTTCAGAGACTGAGGCCCACCCGTCTTTCCCAGCTACCCTTCAATTGTCCAAATGAAGCTTCCATTGAAGCCAAACACGTGGCCTGAGCCTAGCTCCTCTGTGATGGAGCCGTCTCTGTCTCCTCAGTACCTAATAATTTCCGAGCCTTTCCTACCTCCCATTGCTGTGAGCATTTCCCGTGTGACAGTCCTTGTCCCATTATCTTATGCATTTAACCTTGATGCTAATAAACAGGGCCCAAGCCTGGCACCTGTTAACCACAGAATGAAGTCTCAACTTTCTAACACAGAGAGGGAGCTCTCACTGCAACGTGGACCACAGCAGCCTCTGCAGCTCTCACTGCAACGTGGACC
>NW_003852593.1:2504310-2504953 GCF_000181295.1 Otolemur garnettii | reverse complement strand
TGTGATGGTTCACAGAAACCTCCAACTTGGGCTCAAGTGATCCTCTTCCCTCAGTTTTTCTATTTTCCTTTCTTTTTTATTTTTTTAGTAGAGACAGGGGGTCTCGCTTTTGCCTGGGCTGATCTTGAAATCCTGAACTCAAGCAGTCCACCCACCTTGGTTTCCCAGTGTGCTAGGATTACAGGAGTGAGCCACCATGCCCAGCCCCGCCTGTCTCCCTGAGAAATGATGAGTGACTTCCACCATCTGCTGACAGCCGGCATGATCCCTACTCCTTTCCTGATCATCTGCCTTGGTGTCTGCCTGTCCAGAGAGTTCTGTCCGGCGGGTGCATTGGCAGGAACAGGAGCTGAAATCCACTCCACTTGTTAGCTGGTTTACTCCAGGGCTACCACATGCAGTCCTGGGGGCCTCCACACTTGTCAGACATCTCTAATCGATCACATCACTCTTCCCTACAGAGACAGCCCGTGATCTCAGAACTCTTTGTAAAGCGATGCTCCAGGCAAAGACCGGCAATCAATACAAAATGAGATATGAACTTCTGCTCATCAAAAGATACCACAAGAGCAGTGAGAAGGAGCCCCATCCTGGGAAAAGATTTTTGCACCATACATAACAGAGGCTCGGCATCCTGGGCTTA
>NW_003852593.1:2486825-2504085 GCF_000181295.1 Otolemur garnettii | reverse complement strand
CAGGCTCCTGCAGCAACTTCACATCCCCATGAGTAGCAGGCAGGGGGTGAATTCTTCAAATAGACCGAGAGCCTTAGAGTTCTAGATCCTTACAAGGGAGCCAGAAAAGAACAAGCTTTCTGAGCAAGCACTGATGTAAACACCAGGCCTTTCAGCAGCAAAGAAAGTGCTCGGCGTGGCACTGGGATCCGGCCATAATCTGGAGGACGCACTGTGAACACGGCTGCGCCTTCTTACTGAATTGCTGTCTGCGATGGTGAGTCTGTTCAACTTTTCTTTTGTTATGTTTCCCTCAACTACAGAAAGAACTAGGTTGCCAGCAGACTGGTCCCCCATGAAAGGGACCTGAGGTGGAAAGACTGGGCGGGGTGGTGTTCACACTCTCTCACTTGACAGCACCACCTTTCTGGCTTTGCTGTCATGTGGAGAGAGTGATCAGTGTTGGCTGCAAATCAGAATGGGCACCTGGAAGGTCACCAGCAGACTCCTAGTGATGTGACAGGATGTCCCGGTTTGGGCCTCAGGCAGCCGGGTTCAGGTTTTGCAAATCCTCAGACTGGGAGCCCATCCTTTATTTTCTCTGCCTGTTGGCAGGGCGATTACAACCCATGGGTGAAGGAAGCCTCTTCCTGTGGCTGTGTTGAGAGGGAAGCGAGGCGATGCCTGAAGCACGGGCACATCACAGATGCCGCTGAGGGTCCATCTCCTCCCCTACTCCCACTACCAAACAAAAGAAGGAAACAGGTGCTCTTATCCCACAGGCTCGCGAGCCACAGACTAACTTTCAAAATGCACTTGTAGGAAGTAAACTTTGGCGACACACATTCGGAATGGACTATTTGGGAGAGTGGCCCCCACGTGCGGACGGCGCATAGGGGGACACACTCTCCAGGGGCAGAGACGTCTCAACATATTCTCTGTAGATCTCCAGCACCAAGGTCAGCAGCAGCACAGAGCTAATAGGCTGTGCACAGTGATAAGAGCATCTCTAGACAAACCGTAATAGGTGCTGAGCGAATAGTCCTGTCGACCACAGACAGCACCGGGCGGTGGGCTGCGTGGGGCCGCCGCAGGGCAGGGGCTCCAGGTGAAAGAAAGAGCAGGACTTTGAAAATACACAGATGTGCAGACCAGGCGTCGCATAAAAATAATAATCTCAGGAAGGCACGTTATCATTCCTTGACTGTGCTGGGTATTTTAAACCATTTGTTTCTCCAACACCTACCACAGAAAAAAGTGAGCATCCTAACTCCCACTTTATACATCAAAAAACTGAGGCCCAAGTCCCTTCACTTACCAAGTGTAACAGAGTAAATGTGATCAAATGAAATTTGACTATCTTCAGAGTTATTTTTCTTAAGGCTAACCCTACCCAGGACTGGTGAGGACAAAGTGGGAATGTGCAGTAAGGGGAGCAGGTGGCTGTTGTCAGGGCTACCCAGCACAGTGGTGGCCTGAAGAGTTTGGTGACTGACAGGTGGGCTTGGCACAGGGTTCCCAGGCAGACATAAGGGCTGTGGTGGCACCAAGGCTTGTGCTATGAGGGAAGGCAGAGTGCATGCTGGCAGGGCCAGACAGCCAGGAGTCGGAAACTATATATTAAACCTGGGATTAAAAGGAGGCCCAGACGTCAGCACCGCTGTGGCAGCCATAAATAAAGTGGGGTTTGGGACAGCAGGTGGATTACTTTCCCTTCTGTTTGGCGCTGCCTTTAGTCTCTCTAATCTTGGGTTGTGCTCTCCGAAATCTCCTGCGCAGTGAGTTTCCTAAGGTGAAGCATGGCGGCATTTACTGTCCTAGTCACTCCTGCCAAAAGGGAGGGGCACAAAGAGTTGGCATTCTCCTCTTCAGGATCATGTTGGCAAAATTATATTAGCAGATATAATTGTCTGGCGCTTTGAGGAAGTGATGTTTCAAAAATAGGAACCCATGAGGAAAGAGAGAAAAGAAGGGAAACCACGTGGCTCGCTGTTTCCTGTGGCTGTTCACTGTGAAGATGAGGCTTTTTCTGTCCTCAAGTTGCTGGTATATTTATGTATCTGCTTATAATGTGCAAGACGCCTTCTGGGTCCTTAATTCATCAGTCCTCCTCTCTTCTAAATGTCAGTCCTCCTTGGCTCTCCTGGAACTTCAGAATGGGAAGGACTGTAAAGGGCATCTGTCCCCATTCTGAGCACGAATCCTTCTTTCCCATGCTTTCTTTCCACCGGCCTCCCACAAGACTTTCCCAAGTATGATCTGATGGTTTCAACTGCACTCACAAACCTGTATATTCTTTACTTGTCATTAAGATGAAGAGCAGAAAGCTGTAGCAGCCTGGCCAATCTCCCCTCACCACGGGGCCTTTGCACGTGCTGCTCCCTCTTTGTGCCCCCACACTCTATTAAGTCCACTCAGCCTTCAGTGCTGTGGTGGAAACAGCTTGAGTGGGCTTATAAGGCTGACTGCGAAATACTCAGGACTGTTACAGTTGAAATATAAGTCATACCCTGCATGGCAGGGATGGCGTTCCTCAAAATTCATAGGTTGATGTCCTAACCTCCAGCATCTCAGAATGGGACCTTACCTGGAAAACCGGCCATTGCAGATGTGGGTAGTGAAGGTGAGGGCACGCACAGGAGGCTGGGCCTCTGATCCAGTATGACTGGTACTCTCATGAGGAAAGGGATATATAAGTGGAAATTTAGGCATGGATATACCCATGCAGGGACAAGGTCATATGAAGGTGAAGGCAGAGATCAGGAGTGTCACAGAGCAGAAACCAAGGAATTCCAAAGATTCCCAGACCCCACCAGAGCAGGAGCCAGCCCTGCTCGCACCTGATCTCAGCCTCTGGCAGGAGACAACATACGTCTCTTGGTCAGCCACTCAGTTTGTGGTATTCTGGCAGGACAGTTCTGGCACCACAATGTCGTCACAGCACCCCACATGCAGGCCCCTCCTGTTTCATTTCAGTTCCTGAATGTTCCACGGTCTTTTCAGCTGGGGAGGGGAAGTGAGGGTGAACTGAGATTCGCCTGGGGATAGTTGGTTCTTGTCAGCAAAGAGGCAGCACAGGTGCGTCTCTGCAGATGCCGTCCAGTCAGAGAGACAGGGGAGGGTCCTTCTTCTTCATGTCCCAGACAGGGTCTTGCCCACTGTCTTCACCTTGAGCCCACACTGCACCCGAAGGAAGGCTGGGCCCATGCAGTCAGCTATGCTGCCCACATGGTGACAGGAAGGTGTGACCTGTGGCACGGCACAAAGCTGGGGGAGAGGGCATCCTGCCAAAGGGGAGAAGCTATGCCCGTAAGGGCGTCACAACTGGATGCCCCCAAAGCTGTAGGGTGTCACCCTGTCAGTCAGGATGCTGTTCCCACGGTGTTACAGGACCCCTGGTCTAGTTCCCTGACTGCTTCTCCACAAGGAGCAGGCTGAGCTCATGGTTAGTGGGTAGAGACACACCCTTGTGCCCCTCAGGCCCCACTGAGGGCTGCTCCCCTTAACCCTTCTCTGCAGGTGTCTGACTCCAGCAATCTAGTGATTTAGTCCTGAGATCTAGTGATTTCCTCAGGCAAGCTTGTTTGAAGGGGTGGTCTCTTCCCCCATCGCTAAGGTCCTCTGAGGTCTGCTGGATCACCAGGAGATGGGGAGACCTCCTTCCCGCACCTGGGCTGGGGAGTTAGGAAGAAAGATTGGGTCAACCAGAGCCCGGGGCTGTGTCTGCTCCTGCTCTGAGGAGGGTCTCCAAGAAAATCCTCTTCATCCCAGAGCCACATCTAGTTTATTTTATTCACCTAGTTTGGGGCACATACACGGTCCCAGGCACTGATCTGCACACTTGACATACAGCAGTGGACAAAAGATAAAAAGCTCCTGCTCTGGTGGGGCTCGTGCTCTAACCGGGGAGACAGAACACAAGGGGCACAGTCATTACGGGATGCCCGCAGGGCTCCAGATGGAAGCTCTAAGGACCAGAGAAGGCGGAGACCACAGGGGAGGATGAGCGTCCTGATGACTGGGAAGGCAGGTTGTAGAAATAAACAGGGTGGCAGGACAAGAGTCTTCAAGAGGGCGACAGTTGGCTGAAGACTTGAAGGACGACGTAAGGCAGTTATCTCTGCGGGTGTCAGGCCAGAGAGCATTCTGGGCAGAGGCAAGTGTGGGTACCAAGGTCAAAGACGGGACCATGACATGTGTATTTTATATGTACACATATAAATTATATGTATATATGTGCATACTGC
This sequence comes from Otolemur garnettii, assembly GCF_000181295.1. Classification (NCBI taxonomy): domain Eukaryota; kingdom Metazoa; phylum Chordata; class Mammalia; order Primates; family Galagidae; genus Otolemur; species Otolemur garnettii. The sequence continues at coordinate 2,499,859 of NW_003852593.1, read as the reverse complement.
TATCATTATGTATGTACATAGCATATATCATTTTTTTTTTTTAGAGGCAGAGTCTTACTCTGTTGCCCTCGGTAGAGTGCTGTGGTGTCATAGCTCACAGCAACTCCAGCTCTTGGGCTTAGGTGATTCTCTTGCCTCAGCCTCCTGAGTAGCTGGGACTATAGGCACCCATCACAAAGCCTGGCTATTTTTTGTTGCCGTTTGGCCGGGGCCAGGTTCGAACCCATCACCCTTGGTATCTGGGGCCGGCGCCCTATGCACTGAGCCACAGGCATTTATATCATTTTAAATGTATATAATGCATAAGCCTTTATACAGTTTCTTTCTAATAATAAGGAATTATGCTGAAATCATTCCCTCAGTGGCATGGACCCCTGTTCTGAAATACCTCACAGAGCCTCCTACTCCATCTTGACAAGGAAGAGTGCCAAGCTCAAATACTGCTGATCAATCCCTGGGCAAACTGTTATATCCCAGCCACATATGAAAATAACCAAAGCTATGCTGCCCCACCTCCTCTTCCCCCACGACACCCTCGGACCTTTCCAGAGAGCACTAGAATTTCAATGAACATAGATTAATGTGATCTAACTGGAAGAGAAACAAGAAGTCCTGCAATCTAGTGATTTCCAAACAAGATGCTTCATCAAACATTTATTATCTACTATGTGCCAGGAAGTAATATGTTGCATGCCAGGCATAATTATCATTAGTAATGTTGTTAGTACGGCACGAGGGTCTCATGAAGCAAGAAACAGTCCCTGACTCGAGTGACAGAGGAAGTGGATGAAAATGAAAACAGCATTTCCCAAATGCCGTGAGAGCCAGCATCTCCTCAGCCTGCCTTGTGTTCCAGGCAGTTCTTTGAGCATTTCCTGTGTGCTATTTTTCTTAATCCACACATCAGTTCTGAGATATGAGCCTACTCTCACCCATACAACCACAAGGAGAGAGAGATTCAGAGAGGTTCACAAGCTTCCCTGAGTTAGTACAATGAGCATGTGGAAAAGGCAGAATTCAGTCTCTGTCCACTGGATTCTTGGCCTTGTACGACCTCCTGTCATGTGATTAGAATTTAACAAAACACACACATATGTGCAGCAGGATCAGAGAGGAGCAGGTGTGTTACTCTATAACACAAAGTCATGAAAGCTCATAAGAATGAGCCATCGGGGTTACAAGTGGGGAAAGGACATTCCTGTGGCCGCAACACATGGAACCCCTGGCCTACAGGGCATGGAGCAGAGAGGGGAGGTGGGAGCTGTGGTGGTGAGAGCCTTGTGCATCACACCTGGGAGCAGCAGAGCTTGGATTCTGTTCTGGGGGGAATCAAACTTCAGTCGCACCAAGCTCTGACTTGACATGTCCCTCTGCTCAGAACTGATGAATTAACTGCCTCCTTCCCTATTCCATATCTGCCTTATCTTATTTCCTGGGTTGTTAAACTGCTGAATGATTTGGTGAACAACACTAAAAACACTTTTCCTTATAGGGTCATTAAGCTGTTACAAAATTAGGGGCCACACTTACTCACACTGTCTATGCCCAGTAGTAGGGCAGGTGTGGGGATAACAGTAGGACTCTATCAACGTTAGTAGGTAGATGGGTTGGTTGGTTGGTTGGTTGGTTGCCTGGCTGGTTGGTTGGGTTTGTTGGTTGGTTGGCTGGCTGGTTGGCTGGCTAATTGGTTAGCTGGTTGGCTGGTTGGCTGGTTGGTTGGTTGGCTGGTTGGCTGGATAGATGGATGGATGAATGGCTGGCTGGATAGATAGATGGACGAATGGCTGGCTTGTTGGCTGGTTGGTTGGGTGGGTGGTTAGTTGATTGGTTCACTGGCTGGTTGATTGGCTGGCTGGTTGGATGGATGGATGGAGGCTGGTTTGCTGGCTGGTTGGCTGGCTGGATTGATGGATGAATGACTGACTGGTTGGTGGGCTGGCTGGTTGGTTGGTTGGCTGGCTGATTGGTTGGCTGGCTGGTTGGTTGGCTGGTTTGCTGGCTGGTTGGCTGCCTGGCTGGATTGATGGATTAAATGGCTGGTTGGCTGGATGGATGGATGGATAAATGGCTGGCTGGCTGGTTGCTTGGTTGGTTGGTTGGTTGGCTGTTTGGCTGACTGTCTGGCTGGCTGGTTGGTTGGATGACTGGATGGATGGATGGATGAATGACTGGCTGGCTGGTTGGTTGGTCGGTTGGTTGGTTGGCTGTTTGGCTGACTGGCTGGCTGGTTGGTTGGATGGCTGGATGGATGAATGGATGGTTGGTTGGTTGGCTGGCTGGCTGGTTGGTTGGATGGCTGGCTGGTTGGTTGGTTGGTTGATTGGTTGGCTGTTTGGCTGACTGACTGGCTGCTGGTTGGTTGGATGGTTGGTTAATTGGCTGGCTGGTTGGCTGGCTGGCTGGATTTATGGATGAATGGATGGCTGGTTGGTTGGTTGGTTGGTTGGCTGGTTTGCTGACTGGCTGGTGTGCTGGCTGGTTGGTTGGATGGATGGACGGCTGGTTGGTTGGATGGATGGCTGGTTGGTTGGTTGGTTGATTGGTTGGCTGTTTGGCTGACTGACTGGCTGCTGGTTGGTTGGATGGCTGGATGGATGGATGAATGAATGGCTGGCTGGCTGGCTGGTTGGTTGGTTGGTTGGCTGGCTGGCTGGTTGGCTGGCTGGCTGGATTTATGGATGAATGGATGGCTGGTTGGCTGACTGGCTGGTTGGTTTGCTGGCTGGTTGGTTTGCTGGCTGGTTGGCTGCCTGGCTGGCTGGCTGGCTGGTTGGTTGGTTGGCTGCCTGGTTGGTTGGCTGGTTTGCTGGCTGGCTGGTTGGCTGGCTGGCTGGATGGATGGTTGTTTGATTGGCTGGCTGGTTGGTTGGGTTGGCAAAGTACCTGGTTGACAAAATGTATAAATAAGTAGCTGTAAGCTCTTTAAACTCAGAGGTCATGTCTTGCTCCTTCTTCCTTTTCCCCAGAGATTAACACAATACCTAATACACAATCCGGAAATCACTGTTTGAATGAGAGATAAAGCGAACGAGTGAGCATGTTTATCAATGATTGAATGTATGAGCATGCAAATGAGTGGAAGAATTGGTTGCATTAACAAAGGAATAAAAGAATAAATGTGTCCACATCACACCCTTTCTGTGTCTGTACCTACTAGGAGCACAGATTCTACCTGTGTGTGCCTGTTCTCTCCAAACTTCTTCCCACCATAACACAACTCAGAAGTAGCCCATATTCCTGGGGAGAGGGATATGCCAATGTGTCCTTTTCAATTCAATTTTTAAAATTTGAGATGCTTCTAGAGTGTCACACAGTTGTAGTAAAGAAAAGAGAGCTCTAGTGAGCCCTTTATTTATGCCCAGTTCCCCCAAAAGTAATACTAGCAAAGCTACTAAACAGGACACAGTCAGGACGTGAATGTTGATACAGTGATGATCAAGAACATTCTTTCACCTCAAGGACAGTCTGGTGGCCTTTTGTAGAGCCAGTCCCCTCTCCCAACTCAATCTCTGACACCCATTTGCCTATTCTCCATTTCTATAATTTTCTCATTTCCAGATTGTTACACTGATGGCATCATTCAGTAAGCTTTTTCTATTGGCTTTTTTCACTCAATATGATACTCTGGAGCTCCAGATATGGTGCATACCAATAACTCAGTCCTCTTGGTCATTGGGTAGTATGTAATGATACAAACATACCATGGTTTGTTTAATCATTCACCAACTGAAGGTCATTTGTGTGTTTCTGGTTTGGGGCTATTATGGATAATTTGTACCGGTTTCTGTGTAAAGATCAGTTTTCATTTCTCTGGGATAAATGCCCAAGGGTGCAATTATTACTTATTAGTGTTTTAAGAAACTGCCAAACATTTTCCAGACTACCTGGACTGTTTTACATTTCCACCCGCAATGTGTGCGTGAGCCTCGTCAGCGCTTGACACGGTCACTATATTTTTCATATTTATTTTTGTGCAGTTTTTTATTTTCATCTCTCCCACGGTTCTCCTGTACCTAATTACATTTTCATGGTATGGCAGATAGTAAATTTTTCAGGGATTTTTAGCATTTTAGGTATTTTAATATGTATGTGGGGACATCTCATTGTGGTTTTAACTTGCATTGCCCTAACGGCTAATGATGTTGGATATTTTTCTGTGAGCTCATTTGCCCTCTGTGTATGCTCTTCTGAGAAATATTTGCTCATATCTTTAGCCTATTTTTTAACTGTTTTTTTTCCCATTGAGTTTTATAGTAGTTCTCTGTCAGGTGTGTGGTTTGCAGATATTTTCCCGCAGTTTGTAGCTTTCAGCCTTTCAGCCTTTTAACTGGGTCTTTTGCAGAGAAAAAGTTCTGAATTTTGATGAAGTCCAATTTTTTTTCTCTTCATGTTTTTGCTGGCTCAGTCCTAGATCCTGAAATTTTCATTCAATTCATTCAATTTTGTGCAAGAAGTTTTACAGTTTTAAGTATTACATTTAACTGCATAATATATTTGTTTATTAAAGTGTGAGGCTTGGTTGAGATTTTTTTGTTTGTTCTTATCTCAGTCATCCAGTTATAGCACCATCTATAGAAACCAGTGTCTCTCCCCTGTTGTTTCACTTCCGTGCTTTTTTTAAAAGTCAGTGAAAGGGCGTATTTGGGTGGGTCTATTTCTGGCTTCTGTGTTTGCTTTCATTATTCTGTGTCTACTTGCTAGACTTATGTGTTAGTTCTAGACATTTTTTGGTAGATTTTTAGGGTTTTCTATACAGGTAATTGTGTCATCTGGTCATAGGAACAGTTTTATTTCTGCCTCTCTCGTCTGTATGACTTTTATTTCTTTTTCTTGTCCTATTGAACTGGCTACAATCTCCAGCACTGTGTTGAATAAGAGTGGTGATTTTTTTTTTTTCAGATAAGTTTCATTAAGTTGTGGTGCTTCACCTCTGCTTCTATTTTTTTTTTAATCATAAATGGATGTTGAATTTTGTCAAATGCTCTTTCTAGGTCAATTGATACAATTATGCAATTTTGTTTCTTTAGATTATTAATATGGGTGATTACATAGACTGATTTTTAAATATTAAATCAACCTTGCACCCCTGAAATAAATCCTAGTAGGTTGTGGCATATAACTCTTTTTATATACAGCTGAATTTTATTTGCTAATATTTTGCTGAGGAGTTTTACATCCACATTCACCAGGGATATTCTTCTATTGTTTTCATATTTTGTACCATCTTTGTCTGATTTTGACATCAGGATAATACAGGACAGCACTTGCCTCATAAAATGAACTGTAAGGTTTCCTCCTCTTCCATTTTCTGGATGAGATTGTATAGAATTCCCATAAATTCTTCTTTCATGTATGATGGGATAGAACTCTATCCAGTGGACCCGTCTGGGGCTAGAGATTTCTCTTATGAGAGTTTTTTAATTACAGAACTAAAATTTTAATTTTCTGAATACTTACCTGGCTGTTCCAGTGATGTGTTTCATATTGAGTGAGCAGTGGTATTTGCACTTTTTGGAGAAGTGGTTCATTTTATCAGGTTACCAGGTCTGTGTGTGTGCAGTTGTTCACAAAATCCCCCCTCCACCCCACCCCCACCCTGTAATCGTTTGGATGTCATCAAAGTTGTTAGTGATTATTTTCCCTCTTTCAGTCCTAACAATGGTGATTTGTTCTTTTTGTCCTTGTTAGTCTTTGTAAAGAAATTTGTAAGTTTTATTGATCTCTTAAAACAAACAGCTCTTTCTCATTGATTTTTCTCTGTTTTGTTTTGATTTCTTTGGCATCTGTTTCTTTCTTTCTTTTTCTTTGGTTTTATTCTACTCTTCTTTTTCTAGATGTTGGGGTGGGATATTAAGTTATTGGTTTGTGACTTTATTTTTTAACATATGCAGTTAGTACGATAGAGCTCCCCACAGTGCCGTTCAGTCACGTCCTGCAAAACTTCATGTGTCATATCTCCATTTTCATTCAGTTTAGTATTTTTTTTTAACTTCCCTTTGAACTACCTCCTTGATCCACAGGTTATTTAGACGTGTGTAGGTTACTTTTCAAATGCTTGCATATTTTTCTGTTATTTTTGTCACTGATTTCCAGTTTGACTCCACACTGGATGATTTCAGGGATGTTCAGTTTGTTGAGGTTGGTTTTCCACCCATGCTGTGCTCTATCTTGACATATGCATTGTCTGGGCTTTGCCACTTGGGAAGGTGTGTTCTGCAAACAGTGATGATACCCCATTGTTGATGCTGTTCAATCTTCCATTTCCTGAATGATTCTCTGCCTAACTTGTCAATGGCTGAGAGAAGAATATTGGAGACAAATTGTGGACTTGTCCATTTCTTCTTTTAATTCTATTCAATTTGGGGGCACTTATTTTTATAGCTCTGGGTTTTTCTGTGTGTACACATTTGTGTCTTCTTAGTGGTTCATTTTGTTTTCTCTGAAGTCTATTTTATCTGATACTAACAAAACCATTCTTTCTTTTCATTAATATTTGCAAATTAATTAAAAGATTAATCTATTTTTCCCATTCTTCTACCTACAACCTGACTATATCATTATACTTGATTGAGTCAGCAGAGATGATGTTTTCTAATCCACTTTGTCATTCCTATCCTTTAATTCTTGTATTTAGACCATTTACATTTAACATAATTATTCTCAACTTAGAGCTTACACCTGCCATTTTGTTTTTTGTTTATTATTTTTTATGTTTTCACTTCTGTTTTCTTTTACTGCCTTCCTATGAGTTATTTGAACACATTTTAGAACTACATTTTGATTTATATATATTTCATGTATATATTTTATATACGTTATACACACACATTATTGATACAAAACTCACACGGCCAACATAGTTTGCCATCGTCACTTCAAAAGTCAAAGTAAAATACAGGGAAATTACCTCGCTTTCCACCACTCCTTTTCACCCCATTCGTGATATAATTATCTTTAAAAGTTCTTCTACCTACATGTAGAACCACATCGGAAAATGTTATAGTTTTGTTTCAACTGTCAAACGTAAGTTAGAAGACTGGAGAAGGAAAGGGGAATCTGTTTATAAGTTATCTCACGCTGATCTTTCCTCCTTGCTTCTCTTACCATTTATTTCTGTTTACAGACCTTCCTTCAGTTATTTGTTAAGACAGGTGTACTAGTGACAAGTTCTCCATTTTTCTTTTTTTAATTTGAGAATGTTCTCTTTCCCTTTATTCCTGAAGGATATTTTTACTGGATGACAGGGTTCTGGCTTCACAGGGTTTTTTCCTTTCCTTTTCTTTTCTCTTTTCTTTTCTTTTCTCTTTTTCCCCCAGCGTTTAAAAAGTGGTGTGCCATTTTTTTCCCGGTCTCCATGGTTTATGAGGAGAAATTCACTGCCATTCAAATTATGTTTTCTTTATATGTTATTTCTGTCTTGCTGGTTTCGAGATTTTTTTCCCTTGCCTTTCAGAAGTTTGACTGTGATGTGTCTTGATGTGCTTTCTTCAGCTTTATTTTGTTTCGGGCTCACTCAGCTCTTGGATGCTAAGATTTGTGTCTTGTACAAAACTGGGAAGTTGTCAATATCAGTTTCTCTACGTGCTTTCCCAACCCTGCCCTCTTTTCCCTCTTTCTTGGACTCCAGTGACATGAGCGTGGTCAGACTCTTTGCCGCAGGCCCACGGGCTCTGAAGCTGTCTTGCTACTGTTGTTTTACTTCCTCTTCAGTGATTCTTCCTCTGACCATTTCATTCCACCTCTGCGCCCAGCTGCTGTGGTTTTCTTTTTGTTTGTTCTTTTAATTTTGGTTACTTTTTTGTTACTTCTAAAATTACCAATTGGTTCTCCTTTATGTATTTTATTTATTTGCTGAAATGCTGCATTTCCTTGCTAAGACTCATATTTTTTCATTTGTTTTCCCCGTGTTCTTAATTGCTCTTTGAAGCATTTTTGTGATGGCTCTTTAAAGTCTCCACCAGATAATTCTACAATCTCCATCATTTCTCGGTTGGCATCTGTTGACTGTCTTTTTCTCGTCAACCAAAAACCTTCTTGTTCTTGATATGATAACCAATTTTTGCTTGAAAACTAAGCATTCTAGGTATTATGATATGAGACTGTGAATTTATTCAAACCTTATGTTTTAACCGGCTTCCCCTGACCCCAGAGTGACAAGGGAGAGGAGATGCAGCCACATTACTCCAGGGGTGGTGTTGGTGTAGAACCCTAAATTCCCTTCCTGGCTCCACTGACATCTCTGTTTGGGGAAGGGTTGGGGTACTGGTACTACTCCCCACTTGTCCTCCTCTGATGCCACCCCACTGAGGAGGGAAGGAGACAGCTCATCACTGCTCAATGCAGGTAGAAGTCTGGGCACCCCACCTGGTCTCCCTACTGCCATGGGAAGGGGCTCCTTACTGCCTGGCAACAAGGAAAGTTCTAGCTTCCTACTCAGTTTCCTCTGACACTGTGTCCAGTGGGTGTGTGGGGCCCTCTTTACACTACAGTCCAGCTCAGTGGCCATCTGGGCCTCCCACACAGCCATGGCCAGAGTGGGCTGCCAGTTCCTGAGGTGTTTGGCCACAGTGGAGCGGTTATTTTCTGAAGTCTATCTTGTCAGCCTACCTCCTTTCTGTTCTCTCAGGTAGAGCAGCAGCTTTTGTTGAGGCTCTTTCTATCTATAGTATCTCTTGGCATTTCCAGGCTCCTGGCTTCTTGAACTCCAAGTTCAAGACCTGTAGAGCAGAGAGAGAATCCAGGAAGCTTGCCACCTTATTGTTCCTCAGGTCCAAAGGTCCCTCATCGGTCTTCCACCATCTCCCCATATTTCAGAGCTGTCTTAATTTGTTTTAATATAATGTCAGAGTTTTTTGAGGTAATTAGTGGAAAGAGCAGGTGAAATACATCTGCTCCCTCTTCCCAGAAGCAGAAGTCTTAGTGTGCTCCTGACAGTTCTCCTTTAGAAATAACTAAATCACCTGCCCCAACTGAAAATTTATGTATTTTTTATTAATCTGTTTATTTGATCTGAACAGAATACTTAACCTCAAAGCCAAGAAAAAGTAAAATAATAATAATAATAACAAAGAAAAAAATTCTTAAAATTTTCCAAGGCTAGGAGAGAGTTAATGTTGCCACCTCTAAGGGAGAAACCTCTTGAGAATTAATTCAGCTAGAAACTGCTCATTGTTGATTTAATATTGCTGAAACCTCAATTCTGTACATTCATTCAGAAATCCCAATTTTAAAAATAATCTTGCATGTTCAACTTTTGGTTAGATATTAAAATTTTCCCTACCTTCTTGAACAGCAGAGACCCAAGAGAAGAATTCCCCTCATCTTGATGACTCAGACCTGAGGTCTGAGCCCTGGGCAGTTTTGCTTTCTATCTGCCCAGCAGCCACAAACTCCCAACTGCGCTTCCCGGCAGCTGCCCAGCCTGCACCCCTCATGTCCGTCTCTGATGTTCTGGCGGACTGGAAATGAGATAACCATGCCTGACAAAGTCGTGAGCAAATTAAGAATCAAATACCCAGACTGAGGACACAGGGCTTCTCCTACTAACCCACAAGTAAGGAATTTGACCCAGCTCATTTTGACAACAATTTTAGTGATACTAAGGTAATATAACCGAAGTCAACTTCCTCAGTTATAATCCAGGTACTGAAGTTGCCAAATAAGTCAATGTTAAAGGAGAAAAAAGCCAAAAGCGATGAAAGAAGGAAGGAAGAATTCTTCAGCAGGAAATAAAATTTGTAGTGTTCGTATGAAAGATTGAGCACAAAGGATCACTGCAGACAATGTTACTTTGAATAAGTCCCACTCTGAAGAGCTGTGTAAAGAGTGTTACCCATACCTTGAGAACTAGGACTGGGAATTTAAGTGAATTGCCCGAGGTCACACGTGTTGTGATTAAACCCAATTCTGCTCTGATCCATTCCACTAGGACAGGGCGGGGTGGGAGACACGGGTTCTAGTTAAACACACGGACAGTAACCCTCATACTGAGTGTCACAGGGTTGCTGACCACTGTTCCCTCAATACCGACCATCAGACAACTTCCACCTCAGCAGGTCTAGGAGGGGGGTTGGGGTGCTGTATTTCTAACAAGGACTCCCATTTTTCTGATGCTGCTGGTCTATAGGCTACATTGTAAAAAGCGAGGCTCTAAAAGAGGCACTTTGTTAATGTGAAAATCTGAATTTGACCTTCAATTGAAGATATGTAGAGAAATTTATCGGGGTTGTTTTCAAAAAAATAAAACATAGTCATAACATGACATGGCTGTTTGGTCACGGATGCAGAAACCAAAAAGAGATGTTGATTTAAGGCAGGAAAAAAAAGGTTAAGGTACATCAATAAATTAAAAACAGAACATCTGATTATAAATAGGAAAACTAAACTCTTACCTCCCACCAGCACTTTCCAATCTTCTCCAGCTACATTAACCATAAGTCCTGAATCAAAAGTCAGAACACATAATTTGATGGTTTAAAAAAAAGACTACGAAATGAAATCAAGATTGTGTTAATTAGGGTGATTTTTCCATTAAAATCTGAAATACTAACTCCCATAGTCATGAGATAAACATGAAAATAAATCTCACACACATACACGCACAATTCTGTGGATTTATTACCTTAAAAACTTTACAATAAACGAGATCTAAGGTCCAGAGAATATATATTATACTAGCCACTGTCCTGGTGTTTGGATCTCTTATTTGTTTAAATCAAACAATTTCCCTCCACATATTCATCTAAAAAGTATTTAGTTCATTGAACAATATATTCCTAATGTGTTCCAAACGATTCCATTTTCTGTGGCATATTAATTGGTCTTCTGTGATAAGAAGAAGTTTGTAGAGAAATAAGTTTGAAAAACCCACATCAAAATTAAAGGCTTTCTTTGCTGGGGGATTTTTTGGAACATAACTTGGTGGACATGACCACAAACAATTTCACGATTTCCCCAGTTTTAATTTATCCTGGGGCCTCGTTCTTTCCCTGCCCCAGTCTCTCTTATGTAACATCAAACATTTACTCAGTTTAAGCCACAAGCACAGTCTCGCTTTACCGTGTGGTATGTTACCATTTAAAGGGCAAAACCCCAGCCCCAACTAGTGCCCGGGCCCTCTCCTCCCCTGGAGCTGTGGCCTGTGGAGCCTGGGGTTGCAGGAGGGGCACCAGCTGGTGCTTGCTCTGAGCTCTGAGTTCTTCCCTAGCATCTGTCTCTCCAGGTCTGTGGGAAAGGAAGAGTGTGGCAGGAAGGTTCTGATTTAGACACAATGCTGTGGGCTGGGGCCTGTGTTTGACAGTTGTGGACACCCCAGGAAGTGCCTCAAAGAGACCCCCTCAGCACCCCCAGGTCCTTCCCTGCAGCCTGTGATGAGGTGACACCCCCACCTTCCCCAGCTCCTTCCTCCTCTTAGCTAAAGTCTTTCTCCCCGACTCCCGGCACCATCTTGGGCAGGAGCCAGGACAACTCCACACCTGTTCTCTTTGGCTCATGGCACTAATTTTGTCCTTGCAAAGCACTTAACTCACACATTCTTTTCCCAGAGCCATTCTTGGAGTGGAGGACCCTCAACACTACTACTTACTCTATTTCTCTCTCCATTCCTTCACTAAAAGGACAGAGGAGTAAGCAAAGGTCAGCTCACTGCTTGCTCTATGGCCATGTCAGGGAAGACCCCCCCACGCCCCCCCCACGCCCCACCCCTCTCTGCCTGAGACTTATGCAGAATTCTCCCCAGGGTCCTGCTGAAGACCCCCCTCCCCAGGCACCTCACCTCCTTCCTTGCTGTGAGATGTGAGGGTCCCACAGCATAGCAATATATTTTCCAAAAATACATCTTCAGGAAAATTCTCCTTACTCCCCACTCTGCTGGCCCTTCTGGTACCCTGGACATGGGTGGGACACCTCACTGGCCTTCGTCCCCTGCCCTGCACCTGCTGTACAAGATCTAGCACCGCCTTGCAATGCCACGTCCATTGTCTCCTGTGCCTCGGCCACTGTGTCCCTGCCAGTAGTTGCTAAATATGCTCATGGGCCTCCAGAGCCCTCAGGAGTATTTCTGAAATTTCTCCCAACTTCAAACCCTCTTTGCATGGTGCAGACCCCAAAATTAGTTTGGAATGCTTCTTGTAAATACTTCACCAGACTGTTGGCATTGGACGCGATGTAAGAAAATACTCTATTTTGAGTCCTTCCTTCAGGGGAGAGGCTGATAGGAGGCTCACAAGCCGCCCAGCTCTGGAGGGAGAGTGGAGCAAGGCCAGCCGTCCCGACCTGCAGACACCTCCACCACTAAGGTCTAGGAAAGGGACAGAGGTTACAATAGTTGATTTTTTCTTAAATTTAAGGACAATAAAAATAACTTTTCTTCTTTAAGTGACACTAAATCGGTCTTTCATAACAAAAAGACTCAGGGAAGGAATGACAAGGATGATGTGCTTCTGAGAGTCTCTGTTCCAGCGTCCCGAGACATTTTGCTCTAGGGATCAATATGTACTTTTTATATTTCAAACTTAGTTGGCAGTTACTCTTTGGGAGAGAATGTTCTGTGACTCAGTACCATTAGGGCAGAAGGTCTTCTGTGGGGTTGAAGACTGGAGTTAGAAAGCTCTGATTTGGCAGATAGAAATTGATGTTTTCCAGGCCCACGTGGGGTACCACACCCTGCAGGGCATGAAGAAGGAACCTGGGAGCCCTCCCTGTTCCAACCTGGCGACCTTGAGGTCGGGGGGCAGCTGCAGACAGGTCTGCTTTGGTGCCTCAGACATGGGCTTGGCCACCAGGCTCGGTCCTTGTACCTAAGGGAGGGAGAGAGAAATGGTCCTGGGCTATCTGGGTGGGCTCAGTACGCTCTTGAGGGTCCTGAAATGTGACAGAGAGAAGCAGAGGTGGGAGAGGGACAGCTTGAGAGGATTCTCACCACTGAGGTTTGAGGATGAAGTTGGATGGAGCCAACTTTCCAAGGGGCACAGGTAGGGAGGAGAGGGCTGGCCCAGCCTCCTGGCGGGGATCTTGGCCCTGCCCAGCCTCTCCGC
>NW_003852593.1:2476311-2485797 GCF_000181295.1 Otolemur garnettii | reverse complement strand
CCTGCACAGCCTCCCCGCAAGGACCTCAGTCCTGCACAGCCTCCCCGCGGGGACCTCGGCTCTGCCGGCACCTGGATCTCAGCCCAGTGGGCCTGGTTTGGAGTTCTGATCTCCAGAACTATAAGATTCTAAAAGTTGTTTTTTAGCCACTAAACTTTTGGTGATGTGTTATCACAGCAAATAGCAAAGTAATGTAGTGGCCAAGTGTAACTAGTGTCTCCTGAGGTCCCACCATGACCAGCGAAGACAAGTGAGTTCTAACAGCACGATGGCGTTTAGCTCCCTTCACTTACCACAGAGGCGTGCGCCCCCCACCCCAGGCCCCCACCTTGTATTCCTGGTAGTTCCCACAGAGCGTGTGCTGAGCTTGTGGACAGCTGCAGTCAGATTCTCCCCACTCGCCCAGCCAGCAAGCAATATATTGTCCACCGGCCTCTCCCCACCCAGGCAGGTGCCCCTATTCCATCCACTGTCCCCCCCCGGGGCCATACCAGCCTCTCTGCACTCAAAGCTGCGCTGCCCACACTGGTCCCACTGGGCACACCCCGCACTGAATTTGACACGTGTTGCCAGCCTGGTGGTGCCAGGCCTTCCCCCAGCTCAGGGCCCTGAGCCTGAGAGCATGCCCCGCTCGGCAGGCACCAGCAGGCCAGCAGGCCAGCACCAGTACCTCCGGGTCCATCTGCACCAGCAGGCCAGCAGTACCTCCGGGTCCAGGAGCTGGTGCTGTCCCATAGCTCCACCCTGCCCGGCTGGTGGGGCAGCATGGGCCTCCCAGCGTGTGGCTAAGCAAGGTGGGGGAAGGGAAGGGACTTTCAGGCGGCAGCATCCCCCAGGGCTCTGTGTGGGCAGCTGGTATTACAGAGCAAGACGAAATTCATTTTTAAAATGGCAAAAAGAAAATAAACTTGCCGTTCCTTTGTTTCCTATAAAAAAAAATCAAGAATGAAAAAACGAATGGTTCTAAGTTATTTTATTCTGAATTTATTTTTAATGCCAATAACAACAAAAAAGCTCTTTTACGTGAGTCATTTTACAAAATAGAAAACATTAGTTCCTAAAATGGCATTTTGCAGAAGCTTAAAAGCAACGACACTTTTCCATGAGGAAGATGGAAGGCAGCTGAGCCTATCAGCGTGGCCCTGCTCTCCCCCTCTCCACCCCTAGGACCTTCAGCCCCCTCTGTAAATGCACGTCCTCTGACCTGTCCAGCCTCACCCCTCAGCTCTGGTGTCTGCACACTTGTGTGCCTTGGGCGCACTGAGTCTGGGTCCCTAGCCCCACCCTGCCTTCTCAGTCCCTTTCCTCTGAGTCTGCAGTCCTGTCCTCCTACAGGGTGCCTCCTGCCACCTCACCCCCTGACCGTGGGGGTGAGGAACACAGGGGTCAGGAACACAAGGGTGCAGGGCCGCAGGGGTGAGGGCCGCAGGGGTGAGGACCTCAGGAGTGAGGACTGCAGGGGTGAGGACCTCAGGGGTGAGGACTGCAGGGGTGAGGGCCTGAGGGGTGAGGGCCGCAGGGGTGAGGACTGCAGGGGTGAGGACTGCAGGGGTGAGGGCCGCAGGGGTGAGGGCCACAGGGGTGAGGACCGCAGGGGTGCCGGACTGCAGGAGTGAGGACCGCAGGGGTGAGGACCGCAGGAGTGAGGACCTCAGAGGTACAGGCCTGCAGGGGTGCAGGACCACAGGGGTGAGGACCGCAAGGGTGCAGGACCATGGGGCTTAGGGCTACCCCTGAGCGCATGGGCCCTGGAGCCAGTCTGCCTGATTTCTCTCTCAACAGAGGAACTTGTGCTTGTTTGCTGACCCCATGGCCCCTCATCTATCTGTGCCTCAGTTTCCCCATCTATAAAATGGGGGTACTGCCACCTTCCTCTGGGAGTAACATGCACACATGTGAAGCCCTTATCATTATACCCCTGGCAAGACCTGTGTGTGTGCTGTGACCAGCTCCCGAGTGTCCCCAGGCTCGTCCGCAGCTTCCCACTCACCAGATAACTTGCCTCCCTGTGTTTTCAGCCTCTGCCACACTCCGGGCTGCTTGAGAACAGGGCTGTATTTCATGTGTCCCTCCAGCACCCAGCACAGGACACAGCGAACCCTGGGCGTTCAGTGCAGGTTTCAGTAGCACTCGAGGCTGGTTTTCAGCTGCGTCCTCCACCCTGCCCAGCACAGAGAGGCCAGGACACACAGATTCAGCACAGCACCACCAACCACACTGGCCAGGAGAGGCCAAGGCAGAGAGTGCTGGTCAGGAAGGGTCTAGTTTGTGCTCACAGGAAACAGATGCAGCCAGCCCTGAAAGAAACAAGGTCTGTTTGCATGATTTTAAGTATTTCCTTGTCAAAATATTGGCAAAGAGGCTCAGTACCCTAGCTCAGTGGTTAGGACACAGGCCTCATGCACCAGGGCTGGTGAGTTCAAACTCGGCGAGGGTCTGCTAAACAACAATGACAACAACAACAACAACAACAACAAAGAATAGCCAGGCATTGTGGCAGGGGCCTGTAGTCCCAGCTACTTGGGAGGCTGAGGAAAGAGAATCGCTTAAGTCCAAGAGTTTGAGGTTGCTGTGAGCTGTGGCACCACAGCATTCTACCAAGGGTGACACAGTGAGACTCTGTTTCAAAAAAATAAATAAACAACTAAAAAATATGTTGGCAAAGACATGAAAGATGGGTATCTCATTTGTGGCCAGAAAAGTTGGATGGTGACAGCCACATGAACATCTTTGTAGAAAAAATGGGAAGAGGCTTGGCACCCACAGCACAGTGATTACAGCGCCGGCCACATACACCAAGGCTGGTGGGTTCGAACCCAGCCTGGCCAGCTAAAAAATAATGGCAACTACAACAAAAAATAGCCAGGTGTTGTGGTTGGAACTGATAGCCCCAGCTACTTGGGAGGCTGAGGCAAGAGAATCACTTAAGCACAAGAGTTTGAGGTTGCTGTGAACTGTGATGCCATGGCACTCTACCGAGGGTGACATAATGAAACTAAAAAAAAACAAAAAAAAAAAGAAATAGAAGAAGAACTTGAGGGCTTAGACAAGGCACAGGTTAGAGAGCTGAGAAGTTTCTGTGGGTGAGAAAGGGACCGTTGTTTTCCAGCACAATGAAAATGTCACAATTTATTGAAATATTTCAAGCAGTAAAATAGAAATAGCTTTACTTCTGAATAATTTATGTGAATCTCACACACACACTTCATCACACGGGCCCCTTGCTTATTCGTTGAACATTGTTTATACAAAACCGTGTTTCTTTACTTTCTGAAAGACTTAGGGACTTTTGGTGGTAATTTTCCACACCTTTGCTTGTCGCCTTATTAGTTGACATCACAATCTGATCTCCTATAAGGGCCACCTTCACAGAACAAAGGGGAAGTGCTGTGGCTTTGTGGTCAGGAGGCCTGATGCCCCCACCAGGGCTGCAGGACTAGCAAATCACTTCCTCTGTCCAGGTCTTGAGCTTCTGTTGGCTGTGGGGACAGTGTCAGGTCTGTGTCCCCAGATTCTTGGCTTATAATATCAAAGATGGTTCCTGGTACTGAGTGGATGGAATGAACACACAGAGGAGCAGGTGTAGCAGGCAGAGTGCCAGGTTTATTAAGGTCTGAAGCAAGAACATTCCAGAAAAGGAATGGACCAGCATCCATGAGGGGAGGAGACCCTGAGAATAACAGGATTTCTCCTTTTATGCCAACTCCCTAATTTTATATTAAGTTTGGGGGTGAAATATTTATGGTTTTTCTTGCACAAGGGTAGAGATTTCCTAGAATTGGGAACTCTCCCCTTTTCTATCCTAAGGCAATTTCTAACGATGGTTGCACTGGTGGGTGTGATTTTTTACTACATCAATGAGGGTAGTTCATTTAAGGACACCTCAACTGTGCACGTGCCCCAAAGACCCTCTGTGGAGACCTTGACAGTGTCTCTGCTTTGTGGTTTCTCTGCCTCTTTCTGACTGGTCAGTCCTTGGAGACCCTCTGCTATAAACCAAACATCTGGTTAGTCCTGGGGATCCCCTTAACATGTCATCTGGACACCCCTTCCTGAGGGTCCTAATCAAGCTGTTCCCAAAACAACCTAAGCCAGTATGACCACATCTGTCTGCTAATGTCAGAAAGTCCCTGGAACACTGACTAGCCTCTCTCTCAAGGCAACCCACTTGTAAGGTCCCACACCTGCAAGATCTCACACCTGCAAGATCCCACACCTATAAGGTCCCACACCTGCAAATTCCCACACCTGCAGGGTCCCACACCTGCAAGATCTCACACCTGTAAGGTTCACACCTGTAAGGTCCCACACCTGCAAGGTCCCACATCTCCAAGGTCCCACATCTCCAAGGTCCCACACATGCCAGATCTCACACCTGTAAGGTTCCACACCTGTAAGGTCCCACACCTGCAAGATCTCACACCTATAAGGTTCCACACCTGCAAGGTCCCGCACCTGTAAGGTCCCACACATGCCAGATCTCACACCTGCAAGGTCCTACACCTGTAAGGTCCCACACCTATAAGGTTCCACACCTGCAAGGTCCCGCACCTGTAAGGTCCCACACCTGCAAGATTCCACATCTGCAAGGTCCCACACCTGCAAGGTCCCGCACCTGTAAGGTCCTACACCTGTAAGGTCCCACACCTATAAGGTTCCACACCTGCAAGGTCCCACACCTATAAGGTTCCACACCTGCAAGGTCCCGCACCTGTAAGGTCCCACACCTGCAAGATCCCACACCTGCAAGGTCCCATACCTGCAAGGTCCCACACCTATAAGGTTCCACACCTGCAAGGTCCCACACCTGTAAGGTCATGTCAGGTGGTTCAGGTATCCTGGAGGTGACCTGAAGGGCACAGAAGCAGGTGCATAGGCTGCACACGTGCACAGATGCGGCTCCGCAGGTGCATAGGCTGCACACGTGCACAGATGCGGCTCCGTGGGTGTGTAGACTGCACGCGTGCACAGACACTGCACCACTTTCTGAAGAGATTCGAACATTAGTGAATTCCAGAATCTAATTCCCCATGGGTACTGAGAGGCATGCAGTGTGTGTGTGTTTGTGAGTATATATGCATGAGAGAGAGAGAGAGTTATTGTAACGAGTTGACTCATATGATAATGGAGGCCAAGAAAACTGTCCAGATCAGCTGTCAGCAAGCCAGAGACTTGGGAAGCTGATGTGTAACTTGAGTCTGAGTCCCAAGGCCTCCAAACCAGGAGAACCAATGGTGTGAGTTTTAGTTCAAAAGCTGACAGCCCAGAGACCCCAAAAGAGTCAATGTTTCTGTCTGAGTCTGAAGTCTGGAAAATGCCAACCAAGTCTCAACTCTAAACAAAAATCAGACAAAGAGCTCCCTCCTCCGCCACCCTCATGTTCTGTCCAGGTGCTCAGTGGATAGTTCTGTCCACCCGCCCACACCCCACACCGGCAGTCCATGCTTTGCCCAACACACCCATTCAAATGTTAATCACACTCAGAAACACCCTCATAGATATACCCCAGTGAGGTCTGGCCAAGTGCTGGGCTCCCATGGCCTGGTCAGGTGGGCCCACCTGACCATCACAGGGTCACAGGGAGGGTTTCAAGCTCCTTCACGGCTCAGGTGAAGGGTCCTCCCTGCCCTTTCTTTGCAGACACACAGAGACAGTTCAGTTTGGGGGTGAAAATATCTCTGAGAGATATGCAGAGTTGGGAGGAATTCTCTCATAGACAGAAAGGGCGAGTGGGTCTGAGCATGAAGAAGAGGGCACAGGGCCCCAGGAATAAAATCAGCTTCACAGATCGTCAGAGACGCAACTGAGGCTGCGGTAGGCGTGTCGCTGCATTTTATTTTCCCGTCAGTTACCCCTTTCCTTATCCATGTGTTCACTTAGCAACTCCCATTCACCGAGTGTATAATATGCTCTCGGTACCTACCACACCAGGTGTGAGAGCCAAAGAATCAACCCCAGTATGGACCTGGTCCTCAGAGTGCCCCTAGAAACTTGCCAATGTTTATATATTACTCTGAATGATGTTTTTGAATCTCTGCAAGTGCTGGTTTGGAAGTGCCTGCAGTGCTGTCTTGTGTAAGCCACCACCCTGGGGGACACCCCTGTCACCACTGCAGGCTTCCAACTCACAGTCATGGGAGTACACAGATCAGGAATCACGAACCGTCTCCAGAGTTAATATTCTGATGTTCTCCAGAGCTGACAAATGTCTTAACGCTGGACTGAGATTTGCCTCTTGCAGCTCCCCTCACCCATGGCCACTTATGTCACAGAAATCGACACAAAACTGTCAACACTTCCACAGACATACCATGTTCCAGGGGATGACCATGATGAAGAGAGCACATTTTCCCTGAATTGATACCATAAGCCATGGCGCTTTCATAAGCAGCCTCATTTTATTCTCGTAACTCACAAAAGCTGAAGCAAGGTGGCCATTGTCCAAACGTCAGTGCAATTTGTTGGATATTCCCAAGACAATGAGAATCCGAGCTAGGTTTTCAAACCGTCTTTATGTGACCCACAGGGAATCCATTCTCCAGCTACCACATGGGGCAACTTTAGCAAAGAGGACCCGGCAGGGAGAAAATTAAAGCGAATCTATTCTGTACACACCCCTCCTGACCCCATGTGCTTAGGCGTGAGAAGCCCATTCTTGTTGGACTCTTGAACTCAGAGGGCGGTGAACTACCCAGGGAAAGGAGACAGTAGTTATTTTCTGTCTTCTGCTGCCACAACATTGTTTTCCCTGCGTTTGCCACCAGCAGTTTCTTTTACTCACAAAGAGAGATGATGGATTAGAATTTCTTGGACACCCCAAGACCACCTCCAGAAGGGTCTCCCCAGTTAAGTCAGTGACACAGACTTTGAGGACACCACCTTAGTCATCGAGGAAGCTCAAGCATTTGTGTCTCTGAACTCAGTGAACCACACTAAGGCTCAGTGATTCCTCCTGGGTAACTCCAGGGGGGAGGCACAGATTGAGCTGATCCAGATCACTGCCTTGTGAGCATACCTTGTGGTATGCTCTGCTGATGACAGGCGCACCACTGACTTTTCTTAAAAGAACTCTAAGCTTCCTTTTGCAATCATGTGTGTCTGGAATCATTCACTTGTGGCAGAAAATATAGCACAGGTTGGGGCATGACAGGTGGGTTTGCTGGTGAGATTTCTCCAGTGTTCCAGGCAAATGGAATGCCAGGAGTTGATCACATGTCCTGTCCTTCCTCCTCGGTCTGCCTTAGACTACACCACTGGTTCTCAGGCTGTGACCTGCAGAAGAACCACCAGGAGAACTTAGGTAGAATGTGCAGCCTCACACTTAAACCCAGATGCAATCGTGTGCACATACTGAGGGCAAGCTCAGCGGGAACCAGGCAGCAGGAGGGGGGAGGAGATGAGTAGAATCACGCCCAGTAGGTCGCTGCACACGATCTGAGTGGTGGTCACATTCACACCTTTGACCCAAACTGTACCAAAGCAATTCACGTAACCAAAACATTTGTAACTCCTGTAATATTGTGAAATTTTTTTAAATTGCGTATTTCTTTATCTCTGGCATTTCACCAGCTACAGTGTCTCTGCCAGCACCTGCTCCCAAGCCTCCCTAAGACACAGCTACTGATGCTCTCAAGCCCTCCTGGTGCCCAAGCTGGGGGGGGGACTTTAGGAGACAGTGGGAGGGGGTGGATGAATCTGTGACCGTGTGGCAAATGTCTAGCAATAATGACACCAGCATGAAGGTATTATTGTAATGACATTTGCACAAAGTGTCTAGAACAATTATAGCACATGCTGAAGTCTTAATTAATGTTAGCCCCATGAGGCCAATCTGGGGAAAAGTGTTGTGAGCACAGCAATGAATTTGTAATTAGTGGATATTTTTTAATTGATAAACTACCTATCATTTCTGTGAATGAAGAACCCACAGAGTTCATGGAACCTGCCTCTGAGATCTCAGGGAAGACCCGTTTCTGCATTTGCTTATCACCTCTGTCCCTGTGATTTCCAAATAACTTAGATAAGAATGCAACAAAACCAGGCTAAGAACTAAACGAGAAGGCTGGCAACTACATAACCCTTCCCTCTGACTGACCTGCTGGGTTCTCCTTCCTAGAGGATGCCTTAGTCAGGGCAGCCAGGGCTGGGAGGCGAGGGATAATTAAGACCTTTTCTGGGGGTCACGGGCCTCTTGGGGAATACCCCACCCCAGTACAGCACCCCGGACCTGCCCAGATGGGTTCTAATGCCTAATTTGTTTATTTATTGCTCTTCAGGCTAGAAAGTTATTTCTTTTTTTCTTTTTTTTTTTTTATTTAGAAAGTTATTTCTTAGCAGTCATGAAAATTGTCTAACTGGGGCCATAAAAGTGACAGTTGAAATTCAGTGCATCTGAAACCCAGCAAAGGACGTGACTCAAGCTCATGCAGAGACACTGTTTCAGAGTCGCCTTTGGGGGGCTAACTGGGGGGCTCCACTGTGTGTCCCAAGGAGACAGGCTACAGGCAGGGAAGAGAACAGCAGCGAGCTGGTCCCTCTCGGGGCCCAGAGTTAAACTGCCCGAGGCACCAGCACGAACAGGTGCTAAACTGCGATAAATCAGAAATGTTGGTGCTCATTAACCCAGGTTTCCACTCCCATCATTTGTAAAAGAAAAACAACACATCGATTTTGATCTATCACAGGAGACAAAAGTATTACCTAAAGAATTTATATCACAAACACGCCCCTCCTTGAGCGTGCTCAGCAGCAGCTTCTGTGTTCGGAGGGCATGTGTCCATGGCAGTTCCCTGCTCTTGACTCACCCCAGGACCAGCTGTCAGACAGGAGCTTGAACTTGGCAGTTAAAAAGTTGAAAAGATGAAACCAAAGGCTAAAAGGCATCAGGATGTTTACCCAGAACCAGGGTGTTATCTTTTACAACCTAAACTTCTCTTGCTCAATAAATTGCAAAGAAAACTGAGAGAGCAGAAGCAGCAGGTGAGGGGAGGGGAGGTGGGAGGTAAGGGAGAGGAGGGGAGGGAATAAGGAGAGGTGGGGGGAGGGGAGGTAACAGGAAGTGAGGTGGGGGGAGGTGAGGTGGGGGGGCAAGGGGAAGTGAGATGAGGTGAAGTGAGATGAAGTGAGGTGAGATGGGGTGAGTTGAGTTGAGATGCAGTGGGGTAAGGTGAGGTGAGGTGAGGTGGGGTGAGGTGGGGTGACGTGGGGTGAAGTGAGGTGAGGTGAGGTGGGGTGACGTGGGGTGAGATGAAGTGAGGTGAGGTGAGGTGAGGTGGGGTGAGATGAAGTGAGGTAAGGTGAGGTGAGGTGGGATGGGGTGGGGTGAAGTGAGATGAAATAAGGTGAGGTAGGGTGGGGTGAGGTAAGATGAAGTGGGTGGGGTGAGGTGAGGTGAGGTGAGGTGGATGAGGTGAGGTGAGGTGGGGTGGGGTGAGATGAAGTGGGTGAGGTGAGGTGAGGTGGGGTGAGGTGAGATGAAGTGAGGTG
>NW_003852593.1:2474738-2475495 GCF_000181295.1 Otolemur garnettii | reverse complement strand
AGGTGAGGTGATAGATGGTGGGTGAGTTGAGATGAAGTGAGGTGGGGTGAGGCGAGGTGAGGTGATAGATGGTGGGTGAGTTGAGATGAAGTGAGTTGAGGTGAGGTGAGGCTCCGCCGTCTTCTTTCTCCCCAACACAAGCCTCAGACCTGAAGAGAGGAAGCAAATTAAGAATCAAATCTGTTTCTGCACAAAATGTTTATTCATATTAAATCCATTTCTCTGGGGGAAATCAAGCAGTAAGTGCTACACAGGACTGCTCTGTACAATATTTTTTTTTCTTTCTTGTGAAACTATAATTATTTCAAAATTAAAAGGTTAAAAATAATAAAATGATATTTAAATTCTAACCACAAATGTCAGTGTCTCCTCGTGTGCACTACATTCATAGTGGAACCTGGAAAAATGTTAAAGATCTGTTGGAACAAATTCCAGGTTGCTAACATAGGTGTTGTGCCCGCGTCTTCTTCCCTACCGCATTTGCAAGATAAGTTTATCATTTCATACACTTAATAATGTTGGGAGGTGGGTCGTGTCACGCCTCTTTTTAAAGGTGAGAAGAGAATTGATCAAGTTAGACAACTTGCCCACATTGATTCAGTTAGTTTAGCGGGATGGGATTTGAACTACACCAATTTGACTTTAGATCCTGACATCCTTGCAAACCAGCCTCCTGCAGGCGACACCACCAGAAACTCTGTTTCCCAGCCACCCAGGAACAACTCCCTACCTGAATATGTCATATGATTGCCTCAAG
>NW_003852593.1:2456225-2474387 GCF_000181295.1 Otolemur garnettii | reverse complement strand
CTCATGCAGCTCTGCACACCACACGTCCTTTCGCTCACAGATATGGCTGATCATTGAGCCATCACTTAGTATTTATGGTGGCCCCATGTTGTGCCTTGGTGGCGCTATGGGTGGGGCCCAGGGAAAGCCAAGGGAACTGGTGTTAGCTGGATAATCTCTCCCTTACAGCCACCCCTCCAAGCAGATATTGTCATCGCTGCATTATATATGATAGCCAAAATGGTCAGTCCCTTGCCCAGAGCCAGTCAGCTTCTCTGCGCTACATCTGGATAAATTGTAACCTGGTTGGCAAGGTCCACACTCCCCTGGATTTTCCCAACAGTTCCCAGTATGACTCTGGGTCCAGCGCAGTAGAGTATGCAAGTTGGGGATGGGGAGGCACAAGAAGCAAGGACTCGCAAAGGCATGAAGCACAGTGAAGTGTGACCCAGCTAGTGGATGAGCACGAGGGTCACCCTGATTGGGAACCTGGAACATTCAGAAGGAGACCAGGTGGGAAGTCATAGGTGGCTGGCCCAGGACCGGCCCACCTATTGCCCCTGGTGCAGTGTCCCCCTGGCTCTCTCCATCCCAGCCACCTCTGCCTTATACATGGGTCATTATGAAAGTTTTGAGATACACAAAAACCAAGAAACATAATGTCCATGCAGGTAGAAACAAATGAAGCTCTCTCAGCAACACCTACAAGCTGAGCAAGTGGAAACTTGCACAGGTGAGTAAGAAAGGATGCTGTCAGCTGTGCTCCTTGGAAGTGAAATGTGGACCATAACAGTCTGTCTCAAAACTTTTGTAGTGACCCACTGTTCCTCTAGTGAGCTCTTTTCCCACCCAGGCATCTGGGTATCTGACCTCTTCGGCCTGGAACATGTGTCTGACACTGCCTTTATTCTCTCCTCCCTCCCTCCTCTTCCCTTTCCAACTTCTATCTTTCTCCTCCCTTCTTCCCCTCCTTCTCTCTTTTCTCTCTCACCTTCCTCTCTCCTCTCCTCCTTTCTTCTCTTCTAGTCTAGCAAACCCTACCCATGACTTCCAACCCGTGTTTTCCTGCTCCAGGGTTACCCACACACACACACAGGGAGGCCTTCCACAATCCACCGAGTAGAGTACGTTTTCCTCTCCTGCTCCTGGCGTCTCTCTGATCCCAGGCCTCAGGGTACCCGTAGGCATGATCATTGCTTCTTGTTCAATACCTCTTTGCCCCGTTAGATTCCAAGCTCCATGAGAGCAAGAACAACGTTTTTCTTCTTCACCTTCGTAGAGCCTGGCAGGCAGGAGCTAGGAGATACCCGTGACTGTTTGGGAAGTGAGCGGACACTCGGCCAGGCACTGTTCGTGGCATTGCCACACATTGTAGTCTCCTATGCATATGTGAAATTTGTTCATTTATTTTCATCCTTATGAACTGTAAACTCCATAAAGACAAAGATTAGGCATGTCTTTTCACCTAGTAGCATTTTCAGTATCTAATAATAAATATTCATTATAATGAATGAATTATATTCCGTACAAACAAAAAGCCATAACACCTGCACAATCACCAACTACTTTCTCACCATACCGACTGTCCTCAATTCCTCCTTGATAAAACGTAGGGATTTTCTTATCATCAGACTTGGATGATTGTTGTCTAGTCACTGACTAGATGTGAGCATGGATTTTAGATTTTTTCCAATAAGGGCCACCATAATTCACTTTTCTGTATCTATCCCTTGAGTAATCTTCTCCCACATTCACTCTGGACTCCACCCCAGGACCAGAGTGTGCAGGATGAGAGTGAGACTCAGAAGGGCTCGAGGGTTGGGGTTCCCGTCTCGTGCTGCATGGGAGGCTCAAACCCACTCTGTTAATGGGCCACACTGCCCTGTGGGGTGAAGAGAAGCCACTAGGAGGAGGAAGGAGGCACCTGGCTGACCCTTTGCCAGCCCACAGACATGCAGGTGTGACCATCCTGCATCCTACAGCTGCCTGACCAGTGACCAGTCCTACTATGGGCTGACCCAGCTCACCCCCAAATTCAAATGTCAGAGCCCCATCCCTCAGCGCTCCCAGCTTCTGCCCCATTTGGAGATTGGCTCTTTACAGACATAATAGAGTTGAAATTTGCTTGTGAGGGTGAGCTAAAATCCTGTGTGAGAAGGAGAAAAGTGGACATGGCCACAGGGAGGATGCCACGTGAGAAGGAAGACGGCCACCGTCATGCCAAAGAGAGGGGCCCTGGGAAGAGCCCCCACCTAGCCCTCTGAAGGGATCAACCCTGCCAACCCTGTGATCTCAGACTGCTCGTGTCCAGAACTGCCAGACAGTATGTTTCTGCTGTTTTGGTCCATTGTGTGCTACTTTGTCCTGAAAACCCCAGAAAATTAGTACAGGTCCAGACCAAAGTGACTGAGCAGGAGGCACACACAACAGTGACTACATGCAGTGGTTACTGCTCTGAGCCCCTAATGCAGCAAAAGCTCATTAATAAAGTGGGTAAACCATTTGAACCCCTCTAAGCTTCAGTTTTCACAGTGACAAAATGGGATTAAACGCATTTTCTTCTCATGGTTATTAGGAAGATTAAGTAGGATAATGCTTGGGAGTTGCTTAGCACGGCACCTTACACAATTAGTATTCAGTGATCACGTATAATGTGCCAGCTCTGGGGTGTGTGTAAGTCAAAGCCAGAATTATTTACCCCAGAAATATAAATTAACACATTTAAATGTATTTTAAATAATGTTGTAGTTTATTGTGGAATTCAACATAAATTTACGTGAAACCAGAGGACTAAGGACCCAGCAGGTGCTCTGCAAGGCCAGTTTAAATGGGCCGAGGTGAAGGCAGAAAGAAATTAAAATATGTTGCACACCTAAGATGTGCCCGAACCATTGGTAGTATGCCTTTATTTTTTTGTTCTTCATTTATCAGAATGTTTGTAAAATCTAAGTATTGTTATCCCTTAATCACAATTGAAGAAATACGTTTCCTCAATTAAAGAAATATTACTATCTTCAACTATTGTTCAATTTTTTTTAAATGTTTCTAGAATATAAACAGAATACTACTCAAACTACTTAAAAATATAGTGGAATGTGCCCAAGGTCACACAACTAGCAATAGATGCAGCAGTCTGCAAGTTCTGTCCGGGACTGGACTGCTGAGGGGTTTGGTCCAGGAGCCTCAGGTGGGCTCAAGGAGCCACTGCAACTTCAGGACCCCAGACCCAAGTCCCAGGATGCAGGGGAGGTGAGGCTGGCAAGGCCCCTTCCTGCTCAGTGCTGCCCCAAGTCTCCTGGATTTGCTCTGGTCATTGTGAAGTGCCGTGAGGACAACCTGCGTCTCTGAGGACGCTCTGTGGGCTGGGAGAGCTTGTCCTCCTGGATTTCATCTGTCACACTGCAACTCAAAAACGGAAGTCCTGCCTGCCCTCAGGTCAGAGCCCCCAGGTCTGTGGCTGCGCTTACAGGAAACCTAACCCGAGGCAGCAAACCGGACAGGAGGTTTCCTGCTGAGGAGCAGGCAGGGCGCTGGGAACATTCAAACCACTGCCTCGCGGTCACCAGCTCCGACCTCTCTGCAACGCTGCTTGGCCTCCTGAGAGATGGACATCTCAGCCTGGGCCTATGATGCTGTCCAAGATGTTCAGGTAAACTGCAGCCCAGCTTCGTCTGCGGGCATCTCA
The DNA here is from genome assembly GCF_000181295.1 of Otolemur garnettii. Lineage (NCBI taxonomy): Eukaryota > Metazoa > Chordata > Mammalia > Primates > Galagidae > Otolemur > Otolemur garnettii. The sequence goes on along the minus strand of NW_003852593.1, from coordinate 2,470,723 downwards.
CGGGCATCTCACAGTCATCTCGCTGCTGTGATGATCTTTAGGAAAGAGCTACACCCCAAGCAAAAAGCATCTTCCACAGGGATGCTGGGACTTCCAGGCACAGGGATGCTGGGACTTCCAGGCACAGGGATGCTGGGACTTCCAGCCACAGGGATGCTGGGACTTCCCACAGCACCAGAGGAGAAAGGAAAGCCAGAAGGGATTGAGACACCCACCCACAAAAAATCAACAGATCAAATGTTCTCAATCCTTTCTTCCTGGCGCTTCACTCCCTGACCATTAGCCACAAAAATCTCAAGAGCAGGCCGGCTGCTGGCCTTCCCAGCTGACCTTCACCAGGACGGCCCCCCAGAAAGGCAGCTTCAATTCAAAGTAGGTCCAAGTCAAAGTTAACTTCTCTTTGAAATATTATATATTTTTAACTTTTTCTAAATTAACACAGCTTTCTTTCTGCTGTGGTGCGAAGGGAGTATAGATTAGGAGTCCTGCAGACATTCTTGTACTCACAGGGGTGAGATGACCCAGGGTACGATTTCTTCTCCTGTTCTTGAAGGCAATTGCGCTTTCTCTCCTGAGGGCCTGGAGTTGTTCATGTGCTGCTTTCAACATAGTACTGAGTGCTCGGGGTGCCTGCTTTTCCATTCTTGAGACGCTTAGGAGAATGTTCTCCAAATCCACCCAGATAAATACAAACAGTGTAAAGTGTCCATCTTTTTGTGGCTGGGTAATACTCCATGGTGCACATACACCACAGTTCATTAATCCATGTATGGGATGATGGCACTTGGCCTACTTCATTTCTTTGCGATTGTGAATTGAACTGCTATAAACATTCAAATGCAAATGGCTTTATGCATTTATGATTTTTTTTTCTTCGGGGTAGATACCTAGGTAATAGGATTGCAGGATCGAATGAGAGGTTGACTTTTAGTTCTTTGGATATTGTCCATACTTCTTCCCAAAAAGGCTGTACTAGTTTGCAATCCCACCAACCGTGTGCCCCTTTCTCTGCACCCACACCAGCCTCTGCAGCTTTGGGACCTCGTGATGTGAGCTATTCTTACAGGTGTTAGGTGAGATCTCAAGGTGGTTTTAATTTGTATTTCCCTGATGGTTATGGATAATGAGCATTTTTTTCATGTGTTTGTTGACCATTCATTTGTCTTCTTGAGAAAAAGTTCTGTTGATGTCTCTTGCCCAATGATCAATGGGATCGTTTTCTCTTTTCTTGTTGATTTGCTTGAGTTCTTTGGAGATTCCAGTTGTTAGCCCTTTGTCTGATTGGCAACACGTACAAGACCATAAACAAGACCGTTTCAAAACCAAAGAATATTTTTCACTTTTGTGTATATTTTCACTGTTTGCTTTGCTGATTGTGTTCTTAGCTGTGCGGAAGCTTGTTAACTTGATCAGGACTTATTTATTTATTTTTGTTGTTGCTACACTTGCCAATGGTATCTTCTTCTTCATAAAACCTTTCCCAGAGCTGATATCATTAAGAGGTTCGCCCACACTTTCCTCTAGAGTTTTTAATCATTTTATGCATTAAATTTAAATCTTCTGAGAATCTTAAGATAAAATGTGCCCTCAAGAGGCAGAAAGGGCAACTGGCCGTTTATTTAATTTTGCTTCTTGCCAGTTGGTCTATGTGCATTAACTTAATCCTCACACACAGTCTCGAGAGTTAAGTCTTACTTCCCTTGGTTTACACTGGAGGAGCTTCGTGGTCTAAGTAATGTGTCCAAGGTTGTCCATCACTAACATCGGTCACAGAATTCAAAACTAAGCTGATTTTTGCCTGAGACTGACTGACCCGAATGGTGAGCTGTGTGTGTTTGCAGCTTCACAGAGCTCATGCTTGAGTCCACTGGGTGGCCTTTGATCCTGTCCATCTTAATGGTGGCATTTCTCTCCTCTCTCCATGGAGTCCTCCCAGAAGACTCCATGAACAAGACCATTTCAAAACCAAAGCTCATAATTTTCTGTGCCATTGGGTCAGCTCTGGCCTTAACCCCAGGGGATTCTGTTTCCTGGTCGCTGTGCCTGAGTCAGGGCTTTCTTGGAAAGACTGGAGGATTTGATGCTACTTGAGTTGGTCTGGATCCTAATGTGATACTTCATCCCTGGTCCGCAGTTCCCACGTCTTTGTAATGGAGCAAGATCACATCAGGCTTGTAGTGACAATTATTTGGCCTCCAATATAATGTGATATTATATTAAATGAAATACGGGCTCGGTGGTTAGGGCGCTGGCCACATACACCAAGGCTGAGGGGTTTGAACCCATAACAATGACAACTGCAAAAACAACAACAACAACAAAAATAGCCGAGTGTTGTGGCAGGCAACTGTAGTCCCAGCTACTTGGAGGCTGAGGCAAGAGAATCGTTTAACCCCAAGAGTCTGAGGTTGCTATGAGCTGTGATGCCACAGCACTCTACCCAGGGTGACCGAGTGAGACTCTGTCTCAAAAATATATATATACAGTGTTTCTTTAACACTTTCTAGGCATTCAATAAATGCTAGCTTCTTTCTCCATTCTCTTCCTTTCCTCCCCCCAAATCAGCTTTGACCTTGTTCACAAAACTTACTCGTAATCACCATGGAATTTATAAATGCACATAAATCTCTGAGTATTGACTTTCAACAATCTTATTAGACAATAGTGATATGCCCGGCACAGTCTGCAAGGCCTACGAATGTGTATGTCCTTGTTTAATGATCTTAACAACTTACTGAAGTAGGCAGGGCATAGGTGAGACGTTCAGAAGATGTTGAAGCCAATGCTCAGAGAAGTTGACGAGGACAAAACAGGGCTTTGAGATTAGTCAGACCTGGATGTGAACCCAGCGTGTGACTCTGCTGTGTGTCTTTGGGTAAGTGGCTTAACTTTGATGTTCCCTTGGCTCCTGTTTGTGTGTGATTTGAAGCTGGGTAGGACGTGTATTTTGAGGGTTGCTGCGGGAATCAGAGTGAAGGCGCAAATAGTGAGTGAGTGAGTGAAGGGCGGCCGATCAGCGCTGTGCCCCAGTCACGCAGGGAGCAGCAGAGCTGGGTCTGGAAGTTTCCTTTTCTGCATCCTACTCCGTAAAGCATCCACCATCACAAGTATCTACCAATATCTGAGTTCTGGAAAGTTCTTCCAGGCTATCTGTACCCCTCCACGCATGAGACAGACATTTAATGTTCAAAGGGGCTAAATTATTAAACAGAGAGATGAGTACTTGAATCTAAATTATATTTAATATTACGAACAGATAGAACCAAACTGGCCTGTGAGTTTGCAAAGTATGTTACCAATTAGACTGAGAAGCATCAGGTTAAATTATCAGCAACTTGATAAAGAAAAAATAACCACAAACCACAAAACATAGAATTGTGTAAAAGCTATCACAGGACTGTGTTCTGGTGTTTTCTACCTCTGTTACTTTTGTGAGGGGAATGCTGTGGGAATTATCATTGGCATTATTCTGCTTAATTTTAACCAGCCCCCCGCCCCGAACAGCAAATGACTTGTGGATTGCATTTGAGTGCCTACCATGGGCAACAACTACTGGCTGTTTCTCGTCCTCATAGCAGCTGTGCTTGTTCCTACTCTATAGAGAGGATGCTGAGGCTCAGACCCGATGCGTCCCACACAGTGAATGGGAGCGGAGGCAGAAAAGAGACCCAGGTCTGCCCGAGTCCCCAGTCCTTGCCCTTCTCAGGGTGCTCAGCAGTACCCTGATGTCAATACCGCAGTGACAGTCACCATTTGCCTTCAAACTAGCCAGCAGTATTTTAGGAACCCCAGGGGTACCATGAGTATAAGTAAAATAGGTATGTGGGTTTGTTTTAATTTCATTGTTGGTGCTCATTGCAACAGACACCAGACACCTGTGCATGAGACAGCACACCCTCTGTTTGAGCAGAGCTGTGCTTTGCCAGGTGAGCTGATGTGAGCCAAGAGAGTGGACAAACACAAAGTCAATAGCCATGTGTTTACTTCATAACCCTTTAATTGTGGCAGGTTATCTGTTGAATTTAGTGTGAGATAAAGATGAGAGCTGGCTAACGCCCCAGGCTCCACCTCTGAGGGCCTTGTACCTTGGGGAGTGCTACAGAGCTGCATTCCATCACTAGGCTGGCAGGTGTGGAAGGCCAAGGTCATCCGGGCAGTCGGTGCTGGTGGCACTCAGGGAGTCACCCCACTCTGGCATTCCAGCCTATGGACCCCCTTTCATGATCTTGTCCCAGTATACACGAGAGGTAAGCTCAGGCAACCAGCATGTTCCCTTCCAGGAGGCAAACACAGGCAGGAAACTGACTTGCTGTCAGGAGGGAGCTTGCTGAGCACTGAGGCAGAGCCCTGACATTGCAGCAGCTGAATTCGCGGAGCTCAGTGGGCACCTGGGAGCCAGTCGGCCCCATACCCACTTGTAGATATTTGCAGAGCAGGCCACCCTCCCTCATGACCTGCTCCCCCTCTCTGCCAGCACACACAGGACACCTCCACACCCTGCCCACCCCGGACCCCTGTTCTGTGTCCAGCTTGCCCACTGCCCCACCCTGTCCAGTCTTTGAGAAATGGGCATCCTGGACTGATCCTTCTCAGCATTGTGGCTGTAGGCAAAAAAGACATTTCACGTCTCAGAACCTCTCATTGTCCTTTAAAAGAAATTAAAATACGTGCTCTTCAAATGCCTGGTGAGAGATGAGGCTCAGTACACGGAAACCACATGTGATGGTGCCCAGCAGTTATTAACTGTGGAGAACGTGGTGGTGGCCGTCATCGTTGTTGGCACCGTTGTCACGGGTTTATTTTATCTGTTCTACAGGCCACTGGATCCTTGGCCCTGTGTCCCTTCTTAAGAATTTTGACCTGAAGAAGTTCTGTGTTGAAATGGGGATGGAGAACTAACCTCCTCCTAGTCTCATTTAGTTTTGCCATTCACCTGTCAAAGCCTTTCTGATATTTCACAACTCCTCAAATGTGTCCTCTAAAAACATTAAGAGTTAATGAAAAATGGTGGAAATTCCTTTAGAACCATTTCCTCGCCAATTTCAGATCCCGGGTTCTGCATGGATCTGTACAAATGGCTCCGTAATGAGCTGCTGAATTCAACCCCAGAACAGGTGTGGTTGACAAAGCACCTGCCCTCTCAGCATCTCCTCTGGTCTTCAGAAAAGTCCCCTGACAAAGAGGGACGAGCACCACCTCCCCATGTCCAGATTAGAGAATGCAGGCTCAGGTCGCACAGCTCGCTCAGCTCAGCGGGGCACGTGGGTGTCAAGGATCACCGGCCTGGTGCTGGCCGAGTGGTCCTGAGTCCAGGGAGAGGTGGAGAGATGGTTAATTACCCTGAGGAAGTTTAATTCAGGAGCAAAGTTCCAAACACCCTTGAAGCTGTCCAGGCTGCACCGATCTCATAGGCCCCTCCTCGCGTGACTAGACAGACCCAGAGGAGGAAGAAGACTCTCCCCAAACAAAATGACAGAATTGTTCAACGCTGAAAATCTGGGTCATCTGGGCTGCTGCCGTACAGTGGAGCCTAAATTAAACAAAATGCCCTCCACAGGCTCTGGTAGGTAGGAAGTGGTGTCATTATTGCCATAAATTATATTTAACCTGGGCTTTTATGTTCCTCCTTTGGATTTTAAGTGTCCTTCACACTCTTCTTTTGTTTCCTTTCTTTTTTTTTTAATTAAATGATAGCTGTGTACATTAATGCAAACATGGGGTACAGTGTAGTGTTTTCATATACAATTTGAAATATTTTCATCAAACTGGTTAACATAGACTTTGTGTCATTTACTTAGTTATTGTGTTAAAACATTTATACTCTAGTTCTAGAAAATTCACTTGTACCCTTGTTAGACAGACCATATAGGTGATCTTTCCAGTCACCCTCCCTCCACCCAGCTGCCCTTCTCCCCTCCCCTCTCCTCCCCCATCCCCTCCCCATAGTCTTGGGCTAGAATTAGGTTGTAGCTTTCTAAAGCAGGTGCTTAGAGTGAATGACTGCCAAGGAATGACAGTGCTTTCCCCACTGGCCTGGAGAAGGAGTCCCACGGGGAGGTGGGGCCCGCTGGACCTGTCCTCACCCCGGGGCCAGCCTGTGGGTGGAGACATAGCAATCCCAGCATCTTAATTCGCTTTTTTAGGGCCTCTCTTTTCCCTAAACTTGGCCTTCAGTGCCACCCCCAATGCATGAAGCAGGCAGTGGAGACTCAGTCCCAGTTGGGTCTTCTCTGATAAATCTGATAAATCCCCACCTAGAAGCCCCTGCCCCTGTCGCTGTGACTCTGCCCTCCCTCCTGAGCGCGACATGGACGTAGAGGCCCGACAGACGGAAGCTTGAAAAGTCTAACCGGGATCTCTGACTATGGGGCTAGTTTGTTCGTTTCCTTTCACCTGAAGAGTGAAACCACTTTAATAATAAGAGCAGAGAGGGAGAAGATAAGAGGGGAAGAGGAGGAGGAAAGTGAAGGAGGACAGAGGAGAGAAAGGAACGTGAGAAAACCGAGTGGGAAAAAGAGAGGCTGGAGAAAGTCTGCTCAGACCACCCCACAGTGGAATAAAACTGAGAGAAAGTATCTTTCCCCTGAAGGAAGGGGACCCTTCTGGGCGGGACAGGGAAGAGTAAAAGAAAAGGGCTTTTGAATGCAAACGCAGCAGCAGGAATCGTACATTTGGAAACTATGAATCCCATCAGTTCGTTAATGGTTATCTTCAAAACCACTGAAAATAAAAAATGAATCCACAGGCAGGTTGCCTGGAGATACTTTAAGGGGAGTTACTTGTAACCAAGACAGTTGTGGAATCTTTTCTTAAAAATCTGCCCTACGTAATAGCCGAAAAACTTGGAAAGCTGTCTCGCTTACTCCTCAGACAAAAATCTATAATAATAACCCATTTGACTTCGAATGCCTCTGCTCAGTGGAAAGACTATGAAATTAAGTGTTCTATTTAACTAAGTTCCGCTGATTGACCCAACCAGGGTATAGAATTAGAAACACAATCAGCATATATTTTCCTCCAAATACGAACATCTCTAAAAAAACAACTTTGTCCTTCTTGATGCAAAGATTGAAGAAGTTATATTACATATAACTCTGAGTCATAACCAAATTAATAAATAGCTACATCTCAGAAATCCTAGTTTTAACATGTTTTCTTTTTTTTGCAGTTTTTGGCAGGGGTCGGGTTTGAACCCACCATCTCCAGTATATGGGGCTGGCACCCTGTGCTCCTTGAGCCGCAGGCGCCACCCGAGTTTTAACATATTTAGTCAAAGCTCCTGCCTGTGTGTGCACTCGCTCCTGGGCTCACTTTCCAAACATGCACGCCTTACTCCTCTCTCACCTCCCAGAACATCTGTCATTTCGGATATGTTGGGTGTGATTGTGTAGAGAGAATCAGATCGAATGTGTGTTGTGGGGATTTTATATTTGGTTCTTTTCCTGTTTTTCTATTTTAACGAGAAAAAAGGCATGACCCCTCGATTCAGACCTCATCCTTCAGCCCTGACCCAGTTTTGGCTGAACGGCTCCATCTTGCCTGATTCAAAGATTCTCATCAGCAATTTATAGCTTGCGTGTGTTCATTTTCTGTATCTGGCCAGGGACGCTGTCATTAATAGAATGATGTTTCTTAAACCCTGAGATAAACAGAGGCTAGTATTTTCATAAGCGTTATCTTCCAGGAATAAGTGAGAAATGTTTGGGAGGAAAAAAAATTCTTTCCTCTAAAAGCACTCTTTTTCCTTCATGAAAGATTAATTTGGGGTCAGGTGAAAGGCAGCGGCAATATTTACGGTAAAAGGCCTCTTTGCAAACTGGGTTTGGTAGGCTGGTGAATCCCCCAGGGAAAACAGGAGTCCTCAAGGACAACGGGGGAAACACCATGTGTTGCATTTCACATTTTCAATTGTTTAAACTGGTTATGACATCATAAGGGTTTTAATCATTGTTGGGTTAGGATCCACATGAAAATCCTGTGTGTTTACAGAACCAGTCTGGGCCTCCTGACACAACTCCCTCCACGCCCGGGCGGCGCCCAGAGCAGAGGCACCATCCCAGCTTTGCGTCTGTCATTTGGAAATCTCCAGCAAGCTTCCCTCCACAGAACCTTGCCTTTATTTTAGTTTTCTGACATATTTACGCCTTCTCCAACCATCACGTCCATTATCTTTCAAAACGATTTTCTCACCCACAAAGCGCTTAATGAGCTAATTATCAAACGTAACCACTGGGACCATCGCCTTCAAAACTCAAGTGAGAGGGAAGTGGGGGTCAGGTATGTTCTCAAGTCGCAGGGGACATGGCACAGCTCCTGGGTGTGGGGCACGACCACAACTCGGACTCTACCTAACAAATGCAAACCGAATACACCCTAATTGTAACCTAATCATCTCTACACCCTCATCTTAAGCTGAAATTTCGAAAACCCTCTGGGACTGTTTGGGGAAAGTGGATGCTGGAGCTTTCCCTGACGCTGCCCTCCTCTCCCTGCAGGAGGCCAAAGTCAGCCCTGGGGGGAGGCAGCCGGAGGAAGGCAGTGTTTCCAAAACTGGGGTTCATTTGGGATCCCCCAGGAGCTCCAGATCAGAGTGGGTCTGTAATCCCATCAAAGCTACATGACAGCATAGATTTACAACAGCAAATAAATGAATTATGGGCACGTTCTGGCTAGGGTTTAGGAAGCAGGCGTGGGCGTCCAACCTTTTCTTTTCCTCTGTAGTACATTAGAACAAGAAGAGTTCTCTTGGGCCACAGGTCGTACACACAAGCACTAACGAAAGCTGATGGGCAGTGAAAAGATCTGCACACGTGTCCCGTGATATCCAACACCTCAGAAAAGCAAAAAAAGAAAAAGTCTCACAAAATCAGCATGTGGCCCCTGGACCACAGGTTGGACACCCTTGGTTTAGAGCTTGGTGCACACTCAGGCAATTGTAGTGCCCGGGGCGGGGGGGGGGGGCATATGGCGTTAGATGTTGTTGGCATATGATGCTTTGTGCAATGATGGTGCCCCTTTCTGGAGAAATGAATAGCCATTATGAAGACAGGCAGCCTCTCCTTGGGGACCCCCACAGGAGCCAACTGCCTCTGCACCTCTGTGTGGCTCCACCAGCCAGCGCCCCCCGGCGGCAGCATGAGGCCTCCCCTCTGGGGACTGTGAAGGGCTTCACACGGGTCCCCCAGACAGGGTCAACCCTGGACATATCAGCGTCACTTCTGCCAAGTGCCCTGTGACTCTGGGTCCCACTGCAGGACTGACAGATGGTACCTCCGTGTCCCTTCTCTTGACAGCAGAAGCCAAGCATGGGCTTTATTTCTGCGGCTCAGCAGGAAGAGAAACTGAAATAAATGCCCCAGTTCTTACAGAAACTGAGTGTACCCAGAACGAGGAGGCCCGACCCCCACCCAGCCCCGGCCCACAGTCGGGCGGCTCCACCTTCTCCTGGACTCCTCCCCGTCAGGGCAAGAAATGTGGTTTGTTCTTTTACACTGGACGGAACTTGAAGCCCCCTGGAAAAAGACTTGCAGGGCTGGGGGCTCTGTTATCAAGCCCCAGGCTGGGGTCAGGGCGGCGTCTCAGGGGAGCTGGCTGGAAGCCGCCTGGATCCCTCCGGGTGCGTCTCCTCTGTGCTCCAGTGACACCTGAATGAGGTTCCTCCGTATTTTACAGACACACCTTTAATTTTACTCTGTTACATTCACAGATTCTAAAAGGAAAAGACAAGTGCTATGAGGCTGGAGACCTTCCTCTGTGTCTCTTCTGTCCACTCCCCTCTGCCTGTTAAAATACTTGGGGCTGTTAAAACAATATCCTTACCTGGGTTTTTTGCCAAAACAACTGAATTAAATTTTAGGGGGAGCTGCATGTTTGAAAGCTCCAGGTTGTTCCAAGGGGCAGACAGATAGGAACTTCTTGTCATGCCACCTGGGTTATGAGCACCGGGAAGCACCTCTCCTATCTAGCGACTGGCACCTAGATGTGATCTAAGGCATTCAATTAATCTTCAAAGGCAGTGCCTGTGGCTCAAAGGAGTAGGGCACCAGCCCCATATACCTGAGGTGGTGGGTTCAAATCCAGCCCCAGCCAAAAACTGCAAAATAATAATAATTAATTAATCTTCAAATTCAAGTTCATCTCAGTTCACTATTTCCTCGTGTCTTAGAGACCTTAATTTTCTCATGTAATCCCCATAACAGCCCTACCAGAGTACTGTTGCATTACCCTATTTTATAAACAAACTGAGGTTGAGAACAGGTGAACATTGTCTCAAGGCATATCTCAAAGATGCCAGGGCCAGTGGCTTTAAAATACCGGCCAGTTATATTAGGGCACATAAAGCCAGGCACTTAGCGTCTGTGAATGTCAGTTTGGTTTTACATAAAATAAGAAGGGGGCAGGGGACACATGACAGATAATTGATGTTCAATCTCTTCTCTTTAAAAATGTCCACACCTCAGGAAGGGAAGGGCCTGATCTTTTCTGTAATGTATCACCTTCCGCAAACCCGGGGACACAACAGGCTTCCTGGCAGCTCCCTGTTCTCACCACATCCTTTGCAAAATCACCACGATCAGATAAGGTGCTGTCCGAAGGCCTCCAGCTTTCCGAGTAGAGCAGAGTTTGTCCTGCTGAGTGCTGGCCTCTGTCCTGCCCCAACACTACATGTGGGTCACTAAAGGCCCAAATTTAGCTTTTTACAAAATTCCAGAAAAGTCTGGGCTCTCTTTGTACTATTTTTTATTTAAACTTTGTATACAATAGATTTGTTCACATCTCTCAACCGCTGGTAATAAAATCTCATTTTTTTTTAGTTTTAATTTAAATTTTAAAATATAAATCTAATAAACCTGATGTTACAGATCAAATGACTTACAAAGGTGTATGTACAAGATGGAGGTTAAGGATTCCTGCCCCACCATCCCTGCGACACCTTCTCCTTGACGTCTCTGAGTCAGGACGAGAAATGTTGTTTGCTCTTTTAGCAAACAATGTGTGTTAGCAGTTGGCAGAGTCCTCTGTGATTTGGTTCTGCAAGAAGCTCTATTGGAAAAGACAATAAAATATAAGAAATGTAATAGCATACTCGAACTTTTTTTTTTTTGGAGACAGTCTCACTCTGTTCCCCTAAATATAGTGCCATGGCATCGTAGTGTATAGAAACCTCAAACTCCTCGGCTCCAATGATCCTCCTGCCTCAGCCTCCTGAGTAGCTGGGGCAACAGGTGCCCATCACTACACTGGCTAATTTTTCTATTTTTACTAGAGATGGCATCTTGCTCTTGCTCAGGCTGGTCTCCAACTCCTGAGCTCAAGCAATCCACTCACCTCGGCCTCCCAGAGTGCTGGGATTACAGACGTGAGCCACCACGCCTGGCCCATACTCTAACTTTTAAAACCATTTTTGTCACCAAATATTGGTGGACTGAAATTTTGTAAATGAAACACCTTTATGGAGTCTTTGAGCTGGACGAGATCCCTGTAGCTCAACCTGCTCACTCCTGAGGTGCAGAAATCAAGGACCAGAGACCCCAGTGCCGTGTGCCTCCAGGGGTCTGCCCTGCCTCCGTGGTACCCTCACTCTGTTTACGAGAGGGGCCAAGTCCAGGCACACAGACGTGAAACTGGCTTATTTTACTCCATTTCAGCACTACTGCATGCTTTCAAAGGAGTGAAGTGGCTGAATTAGCAACTTTCTTTAAGTGGTAGCCTCTCTATAAAGAGAGAGAGGGAAGAGCTGTCCTATAAGACAGTAACCAAATATTTAATCCCTCTAAATATGAGTATCCAAAAATCAATGCCAGTAGCCCTGCATACCCAAATATGACATGATTTACGTCAAAGCGACTTGCAAATTTTGCTTTGTTATGCTAGGAAGTGTAAACCCGTATTTTATCACATCTTAAAGAACAGCTTCACACACATCAACCTATTTGACACTTAAGACCACACTGTTAATAAAGAAGGTAATGACTTGTACGTGAGGTGAGATCACACAGCCAGCTCCTGACGGCACCAGGACTGACTGAGCAGAGGCCTCTCGGCTTCCAGCACAGGACTGTTCAGTACTGGGTACACGTTGTTCCTGTCACATTGGTAAAGGCTCCAGTTCTCTTCCCCAAACTTCCAAATGAAGCTGTGAACCAGACACCCATGCCTCCCTACCTCCTGCTGTTATTGTTGACCTGCAAGCATAAGATGAGGGGACGGCCTGGTATGAGGAGTCACAGGTGTCGGAGGACCTCACGTTCAGGTCAAGTTCTCTAGCAATGTTCCTGCTGGTGTGCGTCAAGACCACACAGTCCACATCCAAGCCCCATCCCCTGAAGTATGTGATTCGTGACAGCCGTCGTCCAAGGGAGGTCCCCAAATTCTTTTCCATGTCCCATCACATCCAAGCCACCAGCCTCTGTGTCACACCAAGCCACCCTGACATACGAGGCCTTGGGGAGGAGCCAGTCTTCACACCTCTGCGATGCTTCTCCGTTTCGGGAAGCAGCTTCCCTAATTCTGAGCCTGGAAGGCCCAGACTTGCTGAGCAAGGCCAGCTCACACCTCGCCTCCTCCGTGCAGATGCCCCAGTCTCACCCAGCAGAGTTGGAACCCATCGTGTCCTTTCTGTCCATGTGACTGCTCTCACAGGGCACTGTGATAGCAGCTGTCACAGAGGGACCCAGGAACAGTACTAGGCTGAGTTGTAGCAGCTGCTGAGGGCAGGGACTATGTCTCACTGGGCATAACATTTGCACAAAATAAGCCTCCAATAAATAGCAGTTGGATAGACAGACGATGGCTGGACAGACAGCAACATGAGCTAGCAGTAACTCAGCCTTGGTACGGTGCAATCTGCTGCCAGTTAGGAACCTGAGTCTCCAGGTCATCTGGCCCCGGGCTCTTCCTACAGAGAGACGTTCTTGGGCACATGATGTAGTCTCCCTGGGTTTCACTCTCTCACTGTTAAAACGCTCTCTGCCGTACCACATTTAGCTGTGAGCCCCAGGAAGCGTGAGATGAGAATTTTTATCCCACCCTGCGGTTTCCTCCCCTGAGGGTCCCGCAGCTGAGGGCCCCAACCCCTCTGCAGCCAGCCCTGTCTCCCGTCACCAGGACACCACACAGCCCTACCTCCTCCAGCCCCTTCATTTCAAACACTCCATATTTTGCTATCTTTTGTAAATTCCCTCTCCCCTGCCCACATCTTTTAAATAGTACCTTTATTAAACTGTTCTCAAATTAACCAGTTGGAGGGTCCATCTGTTTCTTTCTGGAACCCCAGCTGAGAGAGTGGGAAATATCCTTTATGCCTCTCAGGCTCTGTGAGTAGATTAAGCGTGATCATTGATACAAAGCCCTTTGAACACTCTCAGTGTCTCCACTGCTAATTTATTTTTTTCCCCACTGCTAATTTATATGGTAAATAAAACTAACGATCGCTCCGACGTGGGCGAACGCAAAGCTCAAATAAGATGCTGCCCCGCGCTGGGTGGTATATAAATCTCACTTCCAGTAAATATTTCACAGTAAAGTTGCACTCAGGAATGAAAATCTTCCCTCCCCTGCAGCCCTGGTGTGGAGCAGAGCCACCAGGCCTGTGCTGGCAAGCCTGGTGCCCAAGGGAGGCGCCCGACTGTGCCAGGGGAAGCCGGGTCCAGGGGGCAGAGGCGATGGATGCTGGCAGAGAGAGGACAGCACATCAGGGGAAAGTCCCTTCCCTTCCTGATCCAGAAACAAACCCATTGTCACCCTGGATAGAGTCTCTTTCTATCATTTCCTCCAGACCAGCACCTGTGTCCGATGTTAAGAACAAGTCACGGTGGCACATTCACCAAATTAAAGTGTGATATGTGGGTCCAGTCACGAGTTTGCTTTTGTTTTCACAGGCTGAGCTGAAGATCCCTCTTCTCTGCCGAGCGCCAAGAACCATGAACAGGCAGTGAGTACCTGCTACCCCCGGGATGTGACTCCCTCTCTCAGCAAGGATGGGAGTCAGACGAAGCAGGGCAGGGGGAAATGCTGTCTCCACCCCTGTGCAGTGGGGAGGGGATTCCTCAGGGGACAGGGTTGAGGACGTCCTCAGTGGTGTGGGGTGACAACCACTCGCTCTCCCCCAGCGCACTGAGACAGGATATCCCAGCCTTGGAATCTGGGATGGGGCGCCCAGAAATACCCTCGGTCTCTACCCATCCCAGGTGTGAAGGAACAATTAATGGGATGGTGACCATGCACCTTCCCGGCAGGAGATAACTGGGGGCCACCTCTCTCCTTGTGGACACTGTGAGTGTCAGTTTGGGATAACATACGCGTGTCTGATCCAAGAAAAACAAAAACAAGCAAATAGAAATCGCGTAGCTGGTGTTTATGGATATGGTAAAAAGACAGCAGGCTTTAAAGGGTTAAGAAATGTTCGTAATGGGAAAAAAAGCTTAAAAATTGAGAAAATTTGGTGTATTTATTTTAAGATTAATCTGCTTATCTAACTGCTAGGTTTATTTTGATAG